>NC_143035.1:0-335000 GCF_057628025.1 Oncorhynchus mykiss | reverse complement strand
TGTCTATAGTGTTCCAATCATCTAGTTTGAACAGTTATGTTAAAAACATTGTATCCAGAGTGCATCAAACATGATTTTAGACCTTGTCTATGGAAAAGTGGTTATTTCTGTAGTTCAATTGCTGCAAACAATGCTGAAAATTGTCCATAGTGTTCCAATCATCTAGTTTGAACAGTTATGTTAAAAACATTGCATCAAACGTGATTTTAGACCTTGTCTATGGAAAAGTGGTTATTTCCGTAGTTCAATTGCTTCAACTTGCTGAAAATTGTCCAAAATGTGCCAATCATCTAGTTTGAACAGTTATGTTAAAAACATTGTATCCAGAGTGCATCAAACATGATTTTAGACCTTGTCTATGGGAAAGTGGTTATTTCCGTAGTTCAATTGCTGCAACTTGCTGAAAATTGTCCATAGTGTTCCAATCATCTAGTTTGAACAGTTATGTTAAAAACATTGTATCCAGAGTGCATCAAACATGATTTTAGACCTTGTCTATGGAAAAGTGGTTATTTCCGTAGTTCAATTGATTCAACTTGCTCAAAATTGTCCATAGTGTTCCAATCATCTAGTTTGAACAGTTATGTTAAAAACATTGTATCCAAAGTGCATCAAACATGATTTTAGACCTTGTCTATCGAAAAGTGGTTATTTCTGTAGTTTAATTGCTGCAACTTGCTGAAAATTGTCCATAGTGTTCCAATCATCTAGTTTGAACAGTTATGTTAAAAACATTGTATCCAGAGTGCATCAAACATGATTTTAGACCTTGTCTATGGAAAAGTGGTTATTTCTGTAGTTCAATTGCTGCAAACAATGCTGAAAATTGTCCATAGTGTTCCCTTAATCTAGTTTAAACAGTTCTGTAAAAAACATTGTATCCAGAGTGCATCAAACATGATTTTAGACCTTGTCTATCGAAAAGTGGTTATTTCTGTAGTTCAATTGCTGCAAACAATGCTGAAAATTGTCCATAGTGTTCCATTAATCTAGTTTGAACAGTTCTGTAAAAAACATTGTATCCAGAGTGCATCAAACATGATTTTAGACCTTGTCTATCGAAAAGTGGTTATTTCTGTAGTTCAATTGCTGCAACTATCTGAAAATTGTCTATAGTGTTCCAATCATCTAGTTTGAACAGTTATGTTAAAAACATTGCATCAAACGTGATTTTAGACCTTGTCTATGGAAAAGTGGTTATTTCCGTAGTTCAATTGCTTCAACTTGCTGAAAATTGTCCAAAATGTGCCAATCATCTAGTTTGAACAGTTATGTTAAAAACATTGTATCCAGAGTGCATCAAACATGATTTTAGACCTTGTCTATGGGAAAGTGGTTATTTCCGTAGTTCAATTGCTGCAACTTGCTGAAAATTGTCCATAGTGTTCCAATCATCTAGTTTGAACAGTTATGTTAAAAACATTGTATCCAGAGTGCATCAAACATGATTTTAGACCTTGTCTATGGAAAAGTGGTTATTTCCGTAGTTCAATTGCTGCAACTTGCTGAAAATTGTCCATAAGTGTTCCAATCATCTAGTTTGAAAAGTTATGTTAAAAACATTGCTTCCAGAGTGCATCAAACGTGATTTTAGACCGTGTCTATGGAAAAGTGGTTATTTCTGTAGTTCAATTGCTGCAACTATCTGAAAATTGTCTATAGTGTTCCAATCATCTAGTTTGAACAGTTATGTTAAAAACATTGTATCCAGAGTGCATCAAACATGATTTTAGACCTTGTCTATGGAAAAGTGGTTATTTCTGTAGTTCAATTGCTGCAAACAATGCTGAAAATTGTCCATAGTGTTCCAATCATCTAGTTTGAACAGTTATGTTAAAAACATTGCATCAAACGTGATTTTAGACCTTGTCTATGGAAAAGTGGTTATTTCCGTAGTTCAATTGCTTCAACTTGCTGAAAATTGTCCAAAATGTGCCAATCATCTAGTTTGAACAGTTATGTTAAAAACATTGTATCCAGAGTGCATCAAACATGATTTTAGACCTTGTCTATGGAAAAGTGGTTATTTCCGTAGTTCAATTGATTCAACTTGCTCAAAATTGTCCATAGTGTTCCAATCATCTAGTTTGAACAGTTATGTTAAAAACATTGTATCCAAAGTGCATCAAACATGATTTTAGACCTTGTCTATCGAAAAGTGGTTATTTCTGTAGTTTAATTGCTGCAACTTGCTGAAAATTGTCCATAGTGTTCCAATCATCTAGTTTGAACAGTTATGTTAAAAACATTGTATCCAGAGTGCATCAAACATGATTTTAGACCTTGTCTATGGAAAAGTGGTTATTTCTGTAGTTCAATTGCTGCAAACAATGCTGAAAATTGTCCATAGTGTTCCATTAATCTAGTTTAAACAGTTCTGTAAAAAACATTGTATCCAGAGTGCATCAAACATGATTTTAGACCTTGTCTATCGAAAAGTGGTTATTTCTGTAGTTCAATTGCTGCAAACAATGCTGAAAATTGTCCATAGTGTTCCATTAATCTAGTTTGAACAGTTCTGTAAAAAACATTGTATCCAGAGTGCATCAAACATGATTTTAGACCTTGTCTATCGAAAAGTGGTTATTTCTGTAGTTCAATTGCTGCAACTATCTGAAAATTGTCTATAGTGTTCCAATCATCTAGTTTGAACAGTTATGTTAAAAACATTGCATCAAACGTGATTTTAGACCTTGTCTATGGAAAAGTGGTTATTTCCGTAGTTCAATTGCTTCAACTTGCTGAAAATTGTCCAAAATGTGCCAATCATCTAGTTTGAACAGTTATGTTAAAAACATTGTATCCAGAGTGCATCAAACATGATTTTAGACCTTGTCTATGGGAAAGTGGTTATTTCCGTAGTTCAATTGCTGCAACTTGCTGAAAATTGTCCATAGTGTTCCAATCATCTAGTTTGAACAGTTATGTTAAAAACATTGTATCCAGAGTGCATCAAACATGATTTTAGACCTTGTCTATGGAAAAGTGGTTATTTCCGTAGTTCAATTGCTGCAACTTGCTGAAAATTGTCCATAAGTGTTCCAATCATCTAGTTTGAAAAGTTATGTTAAAAACATTAATTCCAGAGTGCATCAAACGTGATTTTAGACCGTGTCTATGGAAAAGTGGTTATTTCTGTAGTTCAATTGCTGCAACTATCTGAAAATTGTCTATAGTGTTCCAATCATCTAGTTTGAACAGTTATGTTAAAAACATTGTATCCAGAGTGCATCAAACATGATTTTAGACCTTGTCTATGGAAAAGTGGTTATTTCTGTAGTTCAATTGCTGCAAACAATGCTGAAAATTGTCCATAGTGTTCCAATCATCTAGTTTGAACAGTTATGTTAAAAACATTGCATCAAACGTGATTTTAGACCTTGTCTATGGAAAAGTGGTTATTTCCGTAGTTCAATTGCTTCAACTTGCTGAAAATTGTCCAAAATGTGCCAATCATCTAGTTTGAACAGTTATGTTAAAAACATTGTATCCAGAGTGCATCAAACATGATTTTAGACCTTGTCTATGGGAAAGTGGTTATTTCCGTAGTTCAATTGCTGCAACTTGCTGAAAATTGTCCATAGTGTTCCAATCATCTAGTTTGAACAGTTATGTTAAAAACATTGTATCCAGAGTGCATCAAACATGATTTTAGACCTTGTCTATGGGAAAGTGGTTATTTCCGTAGTTCAATTGCTGCAACTTGCTGAAAATTGTCCATAAGTGTTCCAATCATCTAGTTTGAAAAGTTATGTTAAAAACATTGCTTCCAGAGTGCATCAAACGTGATTTTAGACCGTGTCTATGGAAAAGTGGTTATTTCTGTAGTTCAATTGCTGCAACTATCTGAAAATTGTCTATAGTGTTCCAATCATCTAGTTTGAACAGTTATGTTAAAAACATTGTATCCAGAGTGCATCAAACATGATTTTAGACCTTGTCTATGGGAAAGTGGTTATTTCCGTAGTTCAATTGCTGCAACTTGCTGAAAATTGTCCATAGTGTTCCAATCATCTAGTTTGAACAGTTATGTTAAAAACATTGTATCCAGAGTGCATCAAACATGATTTTAGACCTTGTCTATGGAAAAGTGGTTATTTCCGTAGTTCAATTGATTCAACTTGCTCAAAATTGTCCATAGTGTTCCAATCATCTAGTTTGAACAGTTATGTTAAAAACATTGTATCCAAAGTGCATCAAACATGATTTTAGACCTTGTCTATCGAAAAGTGGTTATTTCTGTAGTTTAATTGCTGCAACTTGCTGAAAATTGTCCATAGTGTTCCAATCATCTAGTTTGAACAGTTATGTTAAAAACATTGTATCCAGAGTGCATCAAACATGATTTTAGACCTTGTCTATGGAAAAGTGGTTATTTCCGTAGTTCAATTGCTGCAACTTGCTGAAAATTGTCCATAAGTGTTCCAATCATCTAGTTTGAAAAGTTATGTTAAAAACATTGCTTCCAGAGTGCATCAAACGTGATTTTAGACCGTGTCTATGGAAAAGTGGTTATTTCTGTAGTTCAATTGCTGCAACTATCTGAAAATTGTCTATAGTGTTCCAATCATCTAGTTTGAACAGTTATGTTAAAAACATTGTATCCAGAGTGCATCAAACATGATTTTAGACCTTGTCTATGGAAAAGTGGTTATTTCTGTAGTTCAATTGCTGCAAACAATGCTGAAAATTGTCCATAGTGTTCCATTAATCTAGTTTAAACAGTTCTGTAAAAAACATTGTATCCAGAGTGCATCAAACATGATTTTAGACCTTGTCTATCGAAAAGTGGTTATTTCTGTAGTTCAATTGCTGCAAACAATGCTGAAAATTGTCCATAGTGTTCCATTAATCTAGTTTGAACAGTTCTGTAAAAAACATTGTATCCAGAGTGCATCAAACATGATTTTAGACCTTGTCTATCGAAAAGTGGTTATTTCTGTAGTTCAATTGCTGCAACTATCTGAAAATTGTCTATAGTGTTCCAATCATCTAGTTTGAACAGTTATGTTAAAAACATTGCATCAAACGTGATTTTAGACCTTGTCTATGGAAAAGTGGTTATTTCCGTAGTTCAATTGCTTCAACTTGCTGAAAATTGTCCAAAATGTGCCAATCATCTAGTTTGAACAGTTATGTTAAAAACATTGTATCCAGAGTGCATCAAACATGATTTTAGACCTTGTCTATGGGAAAGTGGTTATTTCCGTAGTTCAATTGCTGCAACTTGCTGAAAATTGTCCATAGTGTTCCAATCATCTAGTTTGAACAGTTATGTTAAAAACATTGTATCCAGAGTGCATCAAACATGATTTTAGACCTTGTCTATGGAAAAGTGGTTATTTCCGTAGTTCAATTGCTGCAACTTGCTGAAAATTGTCCATAAGTGTTCCAATCATCTAGTTTGAAAAGTTATGTTAAAAACATTAATTCCAGAGTGCATCAAACGTGATTTTAGACCGTGTCTATGGAAAAGTGGTTATTTCTGTAGTTCAATTGCTGCAACTATCTGAAAATTGTCTATAGTGTTCCAATCATCTAGTTTGAACAGTTATGTTAAAAACATTGTATCCAGAGTGCATCAAACATGATTTTAGACCTTGTCTATGGAAAAGTGGTTATTTCTGTAGTTCAATTGCTGCAAACAATGCTGAAAATTGTCCATAGTGTTCCAATCATCTAGTTTGAACAGTTATGTTAAAAACATTGCATCAAACGTGATTTTAGACCTTGTCTATGGAAAAGTGGTTATTTCCGTAGTTCAATTGCTTCAACTTGCTGAAAATTGTCCAAAATGTGCCAATCATCTAGTTTGAACAGTTATGTTAAAAACATTGTATCCAGAGTGCATCAAACATGATTTTAGACCTTGTCTATGGGAAAGTGGTTATTTCCGTAGTTCAATTGCTGCAACTTGCTGAAAATTGTCCATAGTGTTCCAATCATCTAGTTTGAACAGTTATGTTAAAAACATTGTATCCAGAGTGCATCAAACATGATTTTAGACCTTGTCTATGGGAAAGTGGTTATTTCCGTAGTTCAATTGCTGCAACTTGCTGAAAATTGTCCATAAGTGTTCCAATCATCTAGTTTGAAAAGTTATGTTAAAAACATTGCTTCCAGAGTGCATCAAACGTGATTTTAGACCGTGTCTATGGAAAAGTGGTTATTTCTGTAGTTCAATTGCTGCAACTATCTGAAAATTGTCTATAGTGTTCCAATCATCTAGTTTGAACAGTTATGTTAAAAACATTGTATCCAGAGTGCATCAAACATGATTTTAGACCTTGTCTATGGGAAAGTGGTTATTTCCGTAGTTCAATTGCTGCAACTTGCTGAAAATTGTCCATAGTGTTCCAATCATCTAGTTTGAACAGTTATGTTAAAAACATTGTATCCAGAGTGCATCAAACATGATTTTAGACCTTGTCTATGGAAAAGTGGTTATTTCCGTAGTTCAATTGATTCAACTTGCTCAAAATTGTCCATAGTGTTCCAATCATCTAGTTTGAACAGTTATGTTAAAAACATTGTATCCAAAGTGCATCAAACATGATTTTAGACCTTGTCTATCGAAAAGTGGTTATTTCTGTAGTTTAATTGCTGCAACTTGCTGAAAATTGTCCATAGTGTTCCAATCATCTAGTTTGAACAGTTATGTTAAAAACATTGTATCCAGAGTGCATCAAACATGATTTTAGACCTTGTCTATGGAAAAGTGGTTATTTCCGTAGTTCAATTGCTGCAACTTGCTGAAAATTGTCCATAAGTGTTCCAATCATCTAGTTTGAAAAGTTATGTTAAAAACATTGCTTCCAGAGTGCATCAAACGTGATTTTAGACCGTGTCTATGGAAAAGTGGTTATTTCTGTAGTTCAATTGCTGCAACTATCTGAAAATTGTCTATAGTGTTCCAATCATCTAGTTTGAACAGTTATGTTAAAAACATTGTATCCAGAGTGCATCAAACATGATTTTAGACCTTGTCTATGGAAAAGTGGTTATTTCTGTAGTTCAATTGCTGCAAACAATGCTGAAAATTGTCCATAGTGTTCCAATCATCTAGTTTGAACAGTTATGTTAAAAACATTGCATCAAACGTGATTTTAGACCTTGTCTATGGAAAAGTGGTTATTTCCGTAGTTCAATTGCTTCAACTTGCTGAAAATTGTCCAAAATGTGCCAATCATCTAGTTTGAACAGTTATGTTAAAAACATTGTATCCAGAGTGCATCAAACATGATTTTAGACCTTGTCTATGGGAAAGTGGTTATTTCCGTAGTTCAATTGCTGCAACTTGCTGAAAATTGTCCATAGTGTTCCAATCATCTAGTTTGAACAGTTATGTTAAAAACATTGTATCCAGAGTGCATCAAACATGATTTTAGACCTTGTCTATGGAAAAGTGGTTATTTCCGTAGTTCAATTGATTCAACTTGCTCAAAATTGTCCATAGTGTTCCAATCATCTAGTTTGAACAGTTATGTTAAAAACATTGTATCCAAAGTGCATCAAACATGATTTTAGACCTTGTCTATCGAAAAGTGGTTATTTCTGTAGTTTAATTGCTGCAACTTGCTGAAAATTGTCCATAGTGTTCCAATCATCTAGTTTGAACAGTTATGTTAAAAACATTGTATCCAGAGTGCATCAAACATGATTTTAGACCTTGTCTATGGAAAAGTGGTTATTTCCGTAGTTCAATTGCTGCAACTTGCTGAAAATTGTCCATAAGTGTTCCAATCATCTAGTTTGAAAAGTTATGTTAAAAACATTGCTTCCAGAGTGCATCAAACGTGATTTTAGACCGTGTCTATGGAAAAGTGGTTATTTCTGTAGTTCAATTGCTGCAACTATCTGAAAATTGTCTATAGTGTTCCAATCATCTAGTTTGAACAGTTATGTTAAAAACATTGTATCCAGAGTGCATCAAACATGATTTTAGACCTTGTCTATGGAAAAGTGGTTATTTCTGTAGTTCAATTGCTGCAAACAATGCTGAAAATTGTCCATAGTGTTCCAATCATCTAGTTTGAACAGTTATGTTAAAAACATTGCATCAAACGTGATTTTAGACCTTGTCTATGGAAAAGTGGTTATTTCCGTAGTTCAATTGCTTCAACTTGCTGAAAATTGTCCAAAATGTGCCAATCATCTAGTTTGAACAGTTATGTTAAAAACATTGTATCCAGAGTGCATCAAACATGATTTTAGACCTTGTCTATGGGAAAGTGGTTATTTCCGTAGTTCAATTGCTGCAACTTGCTGAAAATTGTCCATAGTGTTCCAATCATCTAGTTTGAACAGTTATGTTAAAAACATTGTATCCAGAGTGCATCAAACATGATTTTAGACCTTGTCTATGGAAAAGTGGTTATTTCCGTAGTTCAATTGCTGCAACTTGCTGAAAATTTTCCATAGTGTTCCAATCATCTAGTTTGAAAAGTTATGTTAAAAACATTGCTTCCAGAGTGCATCAAACGTGATTTTAGACCGTGTCTATGGAAAAGTGGTTATTTCTGTAGTTCAATTGCTGCAACTATCTGAAAATTGTCTATAGTGTTCCAATCATCTAGTTTGAACAGTTATGTTAAAAACATTGTATCCAGAGTGCATCAAACATGATTTTAGACCTTGTCTATCGAAAAGTGGTTATTTCTGTAGTTCAATTGCTGCAACTATCTGAAAATTGTCTATAGTGTTCCAATCATCTAGTTTGAACAGTTATGTTAAAAACATTGCATCAAACGTGATTTTAGACCTTGTCTATGGAAAAGTGGTTATTTCCGTAGTTCAATTGCTTCAACTTGCTGAAAATTGTCCAAAATGTGCCAATCATCTAGTTTGAACAGTTATGTTAAAAACATTGTATCCAAAGTGCATCAAACATGATTTTAGACCTTGTCTATGGGAAAGTGGTTATTTCTGTAGTTTAATTGCTGCAACTTGCTGAAAATTGTCCATAGTGTTCCAATCATCTAGTTTGAACAGTTATGTTAAAAACATTGTATCCAGAGTGCATCAAACATGATTTTAGACCTTGTCTATGGAAAAGTGGTTATTTCTGTAGTTCAATTGCTGCAAACAATGCTGAAAATTGTCCATAGTGTTCCATTAATCTAGTTTAAACAGTTCTGTAAAAAACATTGTATCCAGAGTGCATCAAACATGATTTTAGACCTTGTCTATCGAAAAGTGGTTATTTCTGTAGTTCAATTGCTGCAAACAATGCTGAAAATTGTCCATAGTGTTCCATTAATCTAGTTTGAACAGTTCTGTAAAAAACATTGTATCCAGAGTGCATCAAACATGATTTTAGACCTTGTCTATCGAAAAGTGGTTATTTCTGTAGTTCAATTGCTGCAACTATCTGAAAATTGTCTATAGTGTTCCAATCATCTAGTTTGAACAGTTATGTTAAAAACATTGCATCAAACGTGATTTTAGACCTTGTCTATGGAAAAGTGGTTATTTCCGTAGTTCAATTGCTTCAACTTGCTGAAAATTGTCCAAAATGTGCCAATCATCTAGTTTGAACAGTTATGTTAAAAACATTGTATCCAGAGTGCATCAAACATGATTTTAGACCTTGTCTATGGGAAAGTGGTTATTTCCGTAGTTCAATTGCTGCAACTTGCTGAAAATTGTCCATAGTGTTCCAATCATCTAGTTTGAACAGTTATGTTAAAAACATTGTATCCAGAGTGCATCAAACATGATTTTAGACCTTGTCTATGGAAAAGTGGTTATTTCCGTAGTTCAATTGATTCAACTTGCTCAAAATTGTCCATAGTGTTCCAATCATCTAGTTTGAACAGTTATGTTAAAAACATTGTATCCAAAGTGCATCAAACATGATTTTAGACCTTGTCTATCGAAAAGTGGTTATTTCTGTAGTTTAATTGCTGCAACTTGCTGAAAATTGTCCATAGTGTTCCAATCATCTAGTTTGAACAGTTATGTTAAAAACATTGTATCCAGAGTGCATCAAACATGATTTTAGACCTTGTCTATGGAAAAGTGGTTATTTCCGTAGTTCAATTGCTGCAACTTGCTGAAAATTGTCCATAGTGTTCCAATCATCTAGTTTGAAAAGTTATGTTAAAAACATTGCTTCCAGAGTGCATCAAACATGATTTTAGACCTTGTCTATCGAAAAGTGGTTATTTCTGTAGTTCAATTGCTGCAAACAATGCTGAAAATTGTCCATAGTGTTCCATTAATCTAGTTTGAACAGTTCTGTAAAAAACATTGTATCCAGAGTGCATCAAACATGATTTTAGACCTTGTCTATCGAAAAGTGGTTATTTCTGTAGTTCAATTGCTGCAACTATCTGAAAATTGTCTATAGTGTTCCAATCATCTAGTTTGAACAGTTATGTTAAAAACATTGCATCAAACGTGATTTTAGACCTTGTCTATGGAAAAGTGGTTATTTCCGTAGTTCAATTGCTTCAACTTGCTGAAAATTGTCCAAAATGTGCCAATCATCTAGTTTGAACAGTTATGTTAAAAACATTGTATCCAAAGTGCATCAAACATGATTTTAGACCTTGTCTATGGGAAAGTGGTTATTTCTGTAGTTTAATTGCTGCAACTTGCTGAAAATTGTCCATAGTGTTCCAATCATCTAGTTTGAACAGTTATGTTAAAAACATTGTATCCAGAGTGCATCAAACATGATTTTAGACCTTGTCTATGGAAAAGTGGTTATTTCTGTAGTTCAATTGCTGCAAACAATGCTGAAAATTGTCCATAGTGTTCCATTAATCTAGTTTAAACAGTTCTGTAAAAAACATTGTATCCAGAGTGCATCAAACATGATTTTAGACCTTGTCTATCGAAAAGTGGTTATTTCTGTAGTTCAATTGCTGCAAACAATGCTGAAAATTGTCCATAGTGTTCCATTAATCTAGTTTGAACAGTTCTGTAAAAAACATTGTATCCAGAGTGCATCAAACATGATTTTAGACCTTGTCTATCGAAAAGTGGTTATTTCTGTAGTTCAATTGCTGCAACTATCTGAAAATTGTCTATAGTGTTCCAATCATCTAGTTTGAACAGTTATGTTAAAAACATTGCATCAAACGTGATTTTAGACCTTGTCTATGGAAAAGTGGTTATTTCCGTAGTTCAATTGCTTCAACTTGCTGAAAATTGTCCAAAATGTGCCAATCATCTAGTTTGAACAGTTATGTTAAAAACATTGTATCCAGAGTGCATCAAACATGATTTTAGACCTTGTCTATGGGAAAGTGGTTATTTCCGTAGTTCAATTGCTGCAACTTGCTGAAAATTGTCCATAGTGTTCCAATCATCTAGTTTGAACAGTTATGTTAAAAACATTGTATCCAGAGTGCATCAAACATGATTTTAGACCTTGTCTATGGAAAAGTGGTTATTTCCGTAGTTCAATTGATTCAACTTGCTCAAAATTGTCCATAGTGTTCCAATCATCTAGTTTGAACAGTTATGTTAAAAACATTGTATCCAAAGTGCATCAAACATGATTTTAGACCTTGTCTATCGAAAAGTGGTTATTTCTGTAGTTTAATTGCTGCAACTTGCTGAAAATTGTCCATAGTGTTCCAATCATCTAGTTTGAACAGTTATGTTAAAAACATTGTATCCAGAGTGCATCAAACATGATTTTAGACCTTGTCTATGGAAAAGTGGTTATTTCCGTAGTTCAATTGCTGCAACTTGCTGAAAATTGTCCATAGTGTTCCAATCATCTAGTTTGAAAAGTTATGTTAAAAACATTGCTTCCAGAGTGCATCAAACATGATTTTAGACCTTGTCTATCGAAAAGTGGTTATTTCTGTAGTTCAATTGCTGCAAACAATGCTGAAAATTGTCCATAGTGTTCCATTAATCTAGTTTGAACAGTTCTGTAAAAAACATTGTATCCAGAGTGCATCAAACATGATTTTAGACCTTGTCTATCGAAAAGTGGTTATTTCTGTAGTTCAATTGCTGCAACTATCTGAAAATTGTCTATAGTGTTCCAATCATCTAGTTTGAACAGTTATGTTAAAAACATTGCATCAAACGTGATTTTAGACCTTGTCTATGGAAAAGTGGTTATTTCCGTAGTTCAATTGCTTCAACTTGCTGAAAATTGTCCAAAATGTGCCAATCATCTAGTTTGAACAGTTATGTTAAAAACATTGTATCCAGAGTGCATCAAACATGATTTTAGACCTTGTCTATGGGAAAGTGGTTATTTCCGTAGTTCAATTGCTGCAACTTGCTGAAAATTGTCCATAGTGTTCCAATCATCTAGTTTGAACAGTTATGTTAAAAACATTGTATCCAGAGTGCATCAAACATGATTTTAGACCTTGTCTATGGGAAAGTGGTTATTTCCGTAGTTCAATTGCTGCAACTTGCTGAAAATTGTCCATAAGTGTTCCAATCATCTAGTTTGAAAAGTTATGTTAAAAACATTGCTTCCAGAGTGCATCAAACGTGATTTTAGACCGTGTCTATGGAAAAGTGGTTATTTCTGTAGTTCAATTGCTGCAACTATCTGAAAATTGTCTATAGTGTTCCAATCATCTAGTTTGAACAGTTATGTTAAAAACATTGTATCCAGAGTGCATCAAACATGATTTTAGACCTTGTCTATGGAAAAGTGCTTATTTCTGTAGTTCAATTGCTGCAAACAATGCTGAAAATTGTCCATAGTGTTCCAATCATCTAGTTTGAACAGTTATGTTAAAAACATTGCATCAAACGTGATTTTAGACCTTGTCTATGGAAAAGTGGTTATTTCCGTAGTTCAATTGCTTCAACTTGCTGAAAATTGTCCAAAATGTGCCAATCATCTAGTTTGAACAGTTATGTTAAAAACATTGTATCCAGAGTGCATCAAACATGATTTTAGACCTTGTCTATGGGAAAGTGGTTATTTCCGTAGTTCAATTGCTGCAACTTGCTGAAAATTGTCCATAGTGTTCCAATCATCTAGTTTGAACAGTTATGTTAAAAACATTGTATCCAGAGTGCATCAAACATGATTTTAGACCTTGTCTATGGAAAAGTGGTTATTTCCGTAGTTCAATTGCTGCAACTTGCTGAAAATTTTCCATAGTGTTCCAATCATCTAGTTTGAAAAGTTATGTTAAAAACATTGCTTCCAGAGTGCATCAAACGTGATTTTAGACCGTGTCTATGGAAAAGTGGTTATTTCTGTAGTTCAATTGCTGCAACTATCTGAAAATTGTCTATAGTGTTCCAATCATCTAGTTTGAACAGTTATGTTAAAAACATTGTATCCAGAGTGCATCAAACATGATTTTAGACCTTGTCTATCGAAAAGTGGTTATTTCCGTAGTTCAATTGCTTCAACTTGCTGAAAATTGTCCAAAATGTGCCAATCATCTAGTTTGAACAGTTATGTTAAAAACATTGTATCCAGAGTGCATCAAACATGATTTTAGACCTTGTCTATGGGAAAGTGGTTATTTCCGTAGTTCAATTGCTGCAACTTGCTGAAAATTGTCCATAGTGTTCCAATCATCTAGTTTGAACAGTTATGTTAAAAACATTGTATCCAGAGTGCATCAAACATGATTTTAGACCTTGTCTATGGAAAAGTGGTTATTTCCGTAGTTCAATTGCTGCAACTTGCTGAAAATTTTCTATAGTGTTCCAATCATCTAGTTTGAACAGTTATGTTAAAAACATTGTATCCAGAGTGCATCAAACATGATTTTAGACCTTGTCTATGGAAAAGTGCTTATTTCTGTAGTTCAATTGCTGCAAACAATGCTGAAAATTGTCCATAGTGTTCCAATCATCTAGTTTGAACAGTTATGTTAAAAACATTGCATCAAACGTGATTTTAGACCTTGTCTATGGAAAAGTGGTTATTTCCGTAGTTCAATTGCTTCAACTTGCTGAAAATTGTCCAAAATGTGCCAATCATCTAGTTTGAACAGTTATGTTAAAAACATTGTATCCAGAGTGCATCAAACATGATTTTAGACCTTGTCTATGGGAAAGTGGTTATTTCCGTAGTTCAATTGCTGCAACTTGCTGAAAATTGTCCATAGTGTTCCAATCATCTAGTTTGAACAGTTATGTTAAAAACATTGTATCCAGAGTGCATCAAACATGATTTTAGACCTTGTCTATGGAAAAGTGGTTATTTCCGTAGTTCAATTGCTGCAACTTGCTGAAAATTTTCCATAGTGTTCCAATCATCTAGTTTGAAAAGTTATGTTAAAAACATTGCTTCCAGAGTGCATCAAACGTGATTTTAGACCGTGTCTATGGAAAAGTGGTTATTTCTGTAGTTCAAATGCTGCAACTATCTGAAAATTGTCTATAGTGTTCCAATCATCTAGTTTGAACAGTTATGTTAAAAACATTGTATCCAGAGTGCATCAAACATGATTTTAGACCTTGTCTATCGAAAAGTGGTTATTTCCGTAGTTCAATTGCTTCAACTTGCTGAAAATTGTCCAAAATGTGCCAATCATCTAGTTTGAACAGTTATGTTAAAAACATTGTATCCAGAGTGCATCAAACATGATTTTAGACCTTGTCTATGGGAAAGTGGTTATTTCCGTAGTTCAATTGCTGCAACTTGCTGAAAATTGTCCATAGTGTTCCAATCATCTAGTTTGAACAGTTATGTTAAAAACATTGTATCCAGAGTGCATCAAACATGATTTTAGACCTTGTCTATGGAAAAGTGGTTATTTCCGTAGTTCAATTGCTGCAACTTGCTGAAAATTTTCCATAGTGTTCCAATCATCTAGTTTGAAAAGTTATGTTAAAAACATTGTATCCAGAGTGCATCAAACATGATTTTAGACCTTGTCTATGGAAAAGTGGTTATTTCCGTAGTTCAATTGCTGCAACTTGCTGAAAATTTTCCATAGTGTTCCAATCATCTAGTTTGAAAAGTTATGTTAAAAACATTGCTTCCAGAGTGCATCAAACGTGATTTTAGACCGTGTCTATGGAAAAGTGGTTATTTCTGTAGTTCAATTGCTGCAACTATCTGAAAATTGTCTATAGTGTTCCAATCATCTAGTTTGAACAGTTATGTTAAAAACATTGTATCCAGAGTGCATCAAACATGATTTTAGACCTTGTCTATCGAAAAGTGGTTATTTCCGTAGTTCAATTGCTTCAACTTGCTGAAAATTGTCCAAAATGTGCCAATCATCTAGTTTGAACAGTTATGTTAAAAACATTGTATCCAGAGTGCATCAAACATGATTTTAGACCTTGTCTATGGGAAAGTGGTTATTTCCGTAGTTCAATTGCTGCAACTTGCTGAAAATTGTCCATAGTGTTCCAATCATCTAGTTTGAACAGTTATGTTAAAAACATTGTATCCAGAGTGCATCAAACATGATTTTAGACCTTGTCTATGGAAAAGTGGTTATTTCCGTAGTTCAATTGCTGCAACTTGCTGAAAATTTTCTATAGTGTTCCAATCATCTAGTTTGAACAGTTATGTTAAAAACATTGTATCCAGAGTGCATCAAACATGATTTTAGACCTTGTCTATGGAAAAGTGCTTATTTCTGTAGTTCAATTGCTGCAAACAATGCTGAAAATTGTCCATAGTGTTCCAATCATCTAGTTTGAACAGTTATGTTAAAAACATTGCATCAAACGTGATTTTAGACCTTGTCTATGGAAAAGTGGTTATTTCCGTAGTTCAATTGCTTCAACTTGCTGAAAATTGTCCAAAATGTGCCAATCATCTAGTTTGAACAGTTATGTTAAAAACATTGTATCCAGAGTGCATCAAACATGATTTTAGACCTTGTCTATGGGAAAGTGGTTATTTCCGTAGTTCAATTGCTTCAACTTGCTGAAAATTGTCCATAGTGTTCCAATCATCTAGTTTGAACAGTTATGTTAAAAACATTGTATCCAGAGTGCATCAAACATGATTTTAGACCTTGTCTATGGAAAAGTGGTTATTTCCGTAGTTCAATTGCTGCAACTTGCTGAAAATTTTCCATAGTGTTCCAATCATCTAGTTTGAAAAGTTATGTTAAAAACATTGCTTCCAGAGTGCATCAAACGTGATTTTAGACCGTGTCTATGGAAAAGTGGTTATTTCTGTAGTTCAAATGCTGCAACTATCTGAAAATTGTCTATAGTGTTCCAATCATCTAGTTTGAACAGTTATGTTAAAAACATTGTATCCAGAGTGCATCAAACATGATTTTAGACCTTGTCTATCGAAAAGTGGTTATTTCCGTAGTTCAATTGCTTCAACTTGCTGAAAATTGTCCAAAATGTGCCAATCATCTAGTTTGAACAGTTATGTTAAAAACATTGTATCCAGAGTGCATCAAACATGATTTTAGACCTTGTCTATGGGAAAGTGGTTATTTCCGTAGTTCAATTGCTGCAACTTGCTGAAAATTGTCCATAGTGTTCCAATCATCTAGTTTGAACAGTTATGTTAAAAACATTGTATCCAGAGTGCATCAAACATGATTTTAGACCTTGTCTATGGAAAAGTGGTTATTTCCGTAGTTCAATTGCTGCAACTTGCTGAAAATTTTCCATAGTGTTCCAATCATCTAGTTTGAAAAGTTATGTTAAAAACATTGCTTCCAGAGTGCATCAAACGTGATTTTAGACCGTGTCTATGGAAAAGTGGTTATTTCTGTAGTTCAATTGCTGCAACTATCTGAAAATTGTCTATAGTGTTCCAATCATCTAGTTTGAACAGTTATGTTAAAAACATTGTATCCAGAGTGCATCAAACATGATTTTAGACCTTGTCTATGGAAAAGTGGTTATTTCCGTAGTTCAATTGCTTCAACTTGCTGAAAATTGTCCAAAATGTGCCAATCATCTAGTTTGAACAGTTATGTTAAAAACATTGTATCCAGAGTGCATCAAACATGATTTTAGACCTTGTCTATGGGAAAGTGGTTATTTCCGTAGTTCAATTGCTGCAACTTGCTGAAAATTGTCCATAGTGTTCCAATCATCTAGTTTGAACAGTTATGTTAAAAACATTGTATCCAAAGTGCATCAAACATGATTTTAGACCTTGTCTATCGAAAAGTGGTTATTTCTGTAGTTTAATTGCTGCAACTTGCTGAAAATTGTCCATAGTGTTCCAATCATCTAGTTTGAACAGTTATGTTAAAAACATTGTATCCAGAGTGCATCAAACATGATTTTAGACCTTGTCTATGGAAAAGTGGTTATTTCCGTAGTTCAATTGCTGCAACTTGCTGAAAATTTTCCATAGTGTTCCAATCATCTAGTTTGAAAAGTTATGTTAAAAACATTGTATCCAGAGTGCATCAAACATGATTTTAGACCTTGTCTATGGAAAAGTGGTTATTTCCGTAGTTCAATTGCTGCAACTTGCTGAAAATTGTCCATAGTGTTCCAATCATCTAGTTTGAAAAGTTATGTTAAAAACATTGCTTCCAGAGTGCATCAAACATGATTTTAGACCTTGTCTATCGAAAAGTGGTTATTTCTGTAGTTCAATTGCTGCAAACAATGCTGAAAATTGTCCATAGTGTTCCATTAATCTAGTTTGAACAGTTCTGTAAAAAACATTGTATCCAGAGTGCATCAAACATGATTTTAGACCTTGTCTATCGAAAAGTGGTTATTTCTGTAGTTCAATTGCTGCAACTATCTGAAAATTGTCTATAGTGTTCCAATCATCTAGTTTGAACAGTTATGTTAAAAACATTGCATCAAACGTGATTTTAGACCTTGTCTATGGAAAAGTGGTTATTTCCGTAGTTCAATTGCTTCAACTTGCTGAAAATTGTCCAAAATGTGCCAATCATCTAGTTTGAACAGTTATGTTAAAAACATTGTATCCAGAGTGCATCAAACATGATTTTAGACCTTGTCTATGGGAAAGTGGTTATTTCCGTAGTTCAATTGCTGCAACTTGCTGAAAATTGTCCATAGTGTTCCAATCATCTAGTTTGAACAGTTATGTTAAAAACATTGTATCCAGAGTGCATCAAACATGATTTTAGACCTTGTCTATGGGAAAGTGGTTATTTCCGTAGTTCAATTGCTGCAACTTGCTGAAAATTGTCCATAAGTGTTCCAATCATCTAGTTTGAAAAGTTATGTTAAAAACATTGCTTCCAGAGTGCATCAAACGTGATTTTAGACCGTGTCTATGGAAAAGTGGTTATTTCTGTAGTTCAATTGCTGCAACTATCTGAAAATTGTCTATAGTGTTCCAATCATCTAGTTTGAACAGTTATGTTAAAAACATTGTATCCAGAGTGCATCAAACATGATTTTAGACCTTGTCTATGGAAAAGTGCTTATTTCTGTAGTTCAATTGCTGCAAACAATGCTGAAAATTGTCCATAGTGTTCCAATCATCTAGTTTGAACAGTTATGTTAAAAACATTGCATCAAACGTGATTTTAGACCTTGTCTATGGAAAAGTGGTTATTTCCGTAGTTCAATTGCTTCAACTTGCTGAAAATTGTCCAAAATGTGCCAATCATCTAGTTTGAACAGTTATGTTAAAAACATTGTATCCAGAGTGCATCAAACATGATTTTAGACCTTGTCTATGGGAAAGTGGTTATTTCCGTAGTTCAATTGCTGCAACTTGCTGAAAATTGTCCATAGTGTTCCAATCATCTAGTTTGAACAGTTATGTTAAAAACATTGTATCCAGAGTGCATCAAACATGATTTTAGACCTTGTCTATGGAAAAGTGGTTATTTCCGTAGTTCAATTGCTGCAACTTGCTGAAAATTTTCCATAGTGTTCCAATCATCTAGTTTGAAAAGTTATGTTAAAAACATTGCTTCCAGAGTGCATCAAACGTGATTTTAGACCGTGTCTATGGAAAAGTGGTTATTTCTGTAGTTCAATTGCTGCAACTATCTGAAAATTGTCTATAGTGTTCCAATCATCTAGTTTGAACAGTTATGTTAAAAACATTGTATCCAGAGTGCATCAAACATGATTTTAGACCTTGTCTATCGAAAAGTGGTTATTTCCGTAGTTCAATTGCTTCAACTTGCTGAAAATTGTCCAAAATGTGCCAATCATCTAGTTTGAACAGTTATGTTAAAAACATTGTATCCAGAGTGCATCAAACATGATTTTAGACCTTGTCTATGGGAAAGTGGTTATTTCCGTAGTTCAATTGCTGCAACTTGCTGAAAATTTTCCATAGTGTTCCAATCATCTAGTTTGAAAAGTTATGTTAAAAACATTGCTTCCAGAGTGCATCAAACGTGATTTTAGACCGTGTCTATGGAAAAGTGGTTATTTCTGTAGTTCAATTGCTGCAACTATCTGAAAATTGTCTATAGTGTTCCAATCATCTAGTTTGAACAGTTATGTTAAAAACATTGTATCCAGAGTGCATCAAACATGATTTTAGACCTTGTCTATGGAAAAGTGGTTATTTCCGTAGTTCAATTGCTTCAACTTGCTGAAAATTGTCCAAAATGTGCCAATCATCTAGTTTGAACAGTTATGTTAAAAACATTGTATCCAGAGTGCATCAAACATGATTTTAGACCTTGTCTATGGGAAAGTGGTTATTTCCGTAGTTCAATTGCTGCAACTTGCTGAAAATTGTCCATAGTGTTCCAATCATCTAGTTTGAACAGTTATGTTAAAAACATTGTATCCAAAGTGCATCAAACATGATTTTAGACCTTGTCTATCGAAAAGTGGTTATTTCTGTAGTTTAATTGCTGCAACTTGCTGAAAATTGTCCATAGTGTTCCAATCATCTAGTTTGAACAGTTATGTTAAAAACATTGTATCCAGAGTGCATCAAACATGATTTTAGACCTTGTCTATGGAAAAGTGGTTATTTCCGTAGTTCAATTGCTGCAACTTGCTGAAAATTGTCCATAGTGTTCCAATCATCTAGTTTGAAAAGTTATGTTAAAAACATTGCTTCCAGAGTGCATCAAACATGATTTTAGACCTTGTCTATCGAAAAGTGGTTATTTCTGTAGTTCAATTGCTGCAAACAATGCTGAAAATTGTCCATAGTGTTCCATTAATCTAGTTTGAACAGTTCTGTAAAAAACATTGTATCCAGAGTGCATCAAACATGATTTTAGACCTTGTCTATCGAAAAGTGGTTATTTCTGTAGTTCAATTGCTGCAACTATCTGAAAATTGTCTATAGTGTTCCAATCATCTAGTTTGAACAGTTATGTTAAAAACATTGCATCAAACGTGATTTTAGACCTTGTCTATGGAAAAGTGGTTATTTCCGTAGTTCAATTGCTTCAACTTGCTGAAAATTGTCCAAAATGTGCCAATCATCTAGTTTGAACAGTTATGTTAAAAACATTGTATCCAGAGTGCATCAAACATGATTTTAGACCTTGTCTATGGAAAAGTGGTTATTTCCGTAGTTCAATTGCTGCAACTTGCTGAAAATTGTCCATAAGTGTTCCAATCATCTAGTTTGAAAAGTTATGTTAAAAACATTGCTTCCAGAGTGCATCAAACGTGATTTTAGACCGTGTCTATGGAAAAATGGTTATTTCTGTAGTTCAATTGCTGCAACTATCTGAAAATTGTCTATAGTGTTCCAATCATCTAGTTTGAACAGTTATGTTAAAAACATTGTATCCAGAGTGCATCAAACATGATTTTAGACCTTGTCTATGGAAAAGTGGTTATTTCTGTAGTTCAATTGCTGCAAACAATGCTGAAAATTGTCCATAGTGTTCCAATCATCTAGTTTGAACAGTTATGTTAAAAACATTGCATCAAACGTGATTTTAGACCTTGTCTATGGAAAAGTGGTTATTTCCGTAGTTCAATTGCTGCAACTTGCTGAAAATTTTCCAAAGTGTTCCAATCATCTAGTTTGAAAAGTTATGTTAAAAACATTGCTTCCAGAGTGCATCAAACGTGATTTTAGACCGTGTCTATGGAGAAGTGGTTATTTCTGTAGTTCAATTGCTGCAACTATCTGAAAATTGTCTATAGTGTTCCAATCATCTAGTTTGAACAGTTATGTTAAAAACATTGTATCCAGAGTGCATCAAACATGATTTTAGACCTTGTCTATGGAAAAGTGGTTATTTCCGTAGTTCAATTGCTTCAACTTGCTGAAAATTGTCCAAAATGTGCCAATCATCTAGTTTGAACAGTTATGTTAAAAACATTGTATCCAGAGTGCATCAAACATGATTTTAGACCTTGTCTATGGGAAAGTGGTTATTTCCGTAGTTCAATTGCTGCAACTTGCTGAAAATTGTCCATAGTGTTCCAATCATCTAGTTTGAACAGTTATGTTAAAAACATTGTATCCAAAGTGCATCAAACATGATTTTAGACCTTGTCTATCGAAAAGTGGTTATTTCTGTAGTTTAATTGCTGCAACTTGCTGAAAATTGTCCATAGTGTTCCAATCATCTAGTTTGAACAGTTATGTTAAAAACATTGTATCCAGAGTGCATCAAACATGATTTTAGACCTTGTCTATGGAAAAGTGGTTATTTCCGTAGTTCAATTGCTGCAACTTGCTGAAAATTGTCCATAGTGTTCCAATCATCTAGTTTGAAAAGTTATGTTAAAAACATTGCTTCCAGAGTGCATCAAACATGATTTTAGACCTTGTCTATCGAAAAGTGGTTATTTCTGTAGTTCAATTGCTGCAAACAATGCTGAAAATTGTCCATAGTGTTCCATTAATCTAGTTTGAACAGTTCTGTAAAAAACATTGTATCCAGAGTGCATCAAACATGATTTTAGACCTTGTCTATCGAAAAGTGGTTATTTCTGTAGTTCAATTGCTGCAACTATCTGAAAATTGTCTATAGTGTTCCAATCATCTAGTTTGAACAGTTATGTTAAAAACATTGCATCAAACATGATTTTAGACCTTGTCTATCGAAAAGTGGTTATTTCCGTAGTTCAATTGCTTCAACTTGCTGAAAATTGTCCAAAATGTGCCAATCATCTAGTTTGAACAGTTATGTTAAAAACATTGTATCCAGAGTGCATCAAACATGATTTTAGACCTTGTCTATGGAAAAGTGGTTATTTCCGTAGTTCAATTGCTGCAACTTGCTGAAAATTGTCCATAAGTGTTCCAATCATCTAGTTTGAAAAGTTATGTTAAAAACATTGCTTCCAGAGTGCATCAAACGTGATTTTAGACCGTGTCTATGGAAAAGTGGTTATTTCTGTAGTTCAATTGCTGCAACTATCTGAAAATTGTCTATAGTGTTCCAATCATCTAGTTTGAACAGTTATGTTAAAAACATTGTATCCAGAGTGCATCAAACATGATTTTAGACCTTGTCTATGGAAAAGTGGTTATTTCTGTAGTTCAATTGCTGCAAACAATGCTGAAAATTGTCCATAGTGTTCCAATCATCTAGTTTGAACAGTTATGTTAAAAACATTGCATCAAACGTGATTTTAGACCTTGTCTATGGAAAAGTGGTTATTTCCGTAGTTCAATTGCTTCAACTTGCTGAAAATTGTCCAAAATGTGCCAATCATCTAGTTTGAACAGTTATGTTAAAAACATTGTATCCAGAGTGCATCAAACATGATTTTAGACCTTGTCTATGGGAAAGTGGTTATTTCCGTAGTTCAATTGCTGCAACTTGCTGAAAATTGTCCATAGTGTTCCAATCATCTAGTTTGAACAGTTATGTTAAAAACATTGTATCCAGAGTGCATCAAACATGATTTTAGACCTTGTCTATGGAAAAGTGGTTATTTCCGTAGTTCAATTGCTGCAACTTGCTGAAAATTGTCCATAGTGTTCCAATCATCTAGTTTGAAAAGTTATGTTAAAAACATTGCTTCCAGAGTGCATCAAACGTGATTTTAGACCGTGTCTATGGAAAAGTGGTTATTTCTGTAGTTCAATTGCTGCAACTATCTGAAAATTGTCTATAGTGTTCCAATCATCTAGTTTGAACAGTTATGTTAAAAACATTGTATCCAGAGTGCATCAAACATGATTTTAGACCTTGTCTATCGAAAAGTGGTTATTTCTGTAGTTCAATTGCTGCAAACAATGCTGAAAATTGTCCATAGTGTTCCATTAATCTAGTTTGAACAGTTCTGTAAAAAACATTGTATCCAGAGTGCATCAAACATGATTTTAGACCTTGTCTATCGAAAAGTGGTTATTTCTGTAGTTCAATTGCTGCAACTATCTGAAAATTGTCTATAGTGTTCCAATCATCTAGTTTGAACAGTTATGTTAAAAACATTGCATCAAACGTGATTTTAGACCTTGTCTATGGAAAAGTGGTTATTTCCGTAGTTCAATTGCTTCAACTTGCTGAAAATTGTCCAAAATGTGCCAATCATCTAGTTTGAACAGTTATGTTAAAAACATTGTATCCAGAGTGCATCAAACATGATTTTAGACCTTGTCTATGGGAAAGTGGTTATTTCCGTAGTTCAATTGCTGCAACTTGCTGAAAATTGTCCATAGTGTTCCAATCATCTAGTTTGAACAGTTATGTTAAAAACATTGTATCCAAAGTGCATCAAACATGATTTTAGACCTTGTCTATCGAAAAGTGGTTATTTCTGTAGTTTAATTGCTGCAACTTGCTGAAAATTGTCCATAGTGTTCCAATCATCTAGTTTGAACAGTTATGTTAAAAACATTGTATCCAGAGTGCATCAAACATGATTTTAGACCTTGTCTATGGAAAAGTGGTTATTTCCGTAGTTCAATTGCTGCAACTTGCTGAAAATTGTCCATAGTGTTCCAATCATCTAGTTTGAAAAGTTATGTTAAAAACATTGCTTCCAGAGTGCATCAAACATGATTTTAGACCTTGTCTATCGAAAAGTGGTTATTTCTGTAGTTCAATTGCTGCAAACAATGCTGAAAATTGTCCATAGTGTTCCATTAATCTAGTTTGAACAGTTCTGTAAAAAACATTGTATCCAGAGTGCATCAAACATGATTTTAGACCTTGTCTATCGAAAAGTGGTTATTTCTGTAGTTCAATTGCTGCAACTATCTGAAAATTGTCTATAGTGTTCCAATCATCTAGTTTGAACAGTTATGTTAAAAACATTGCATCAAACGTGATTTTAGACCTTGTCTATGGAAAAGTGGTTATTTCCGTAGTTCAATTGCTTCAACTTGCTGAAAATTGTCCAAAATGTGCCAATCATCTAGTTTGAACAGTTATGTTAAAAACATTGTATCCAGAGTGCATCAAACATGATTTTAGACCTTGTCTATGGAAAAGTGGTTATTTCCGTAGTTCAATTGCTGCAACTTGCTGAAAATTGTCCATAAGTGTTCCAATCATCTAGTTTGAAAAGTTATGTTAAAAACATTGCTTCCAGAGTGCATCAAACGTGATTTTAGACCGTGTCTATGGAAAAGTGGTTATTTCTGTAGTTCAATTGCTGCAACTATCTGAAAATTGTCTATAGTGTTCCAATCATCTAGTTTGAACAGTTATGTTAAAAACATTGTATCCAGAGTGCATCAAACATGATTTTAGACCTTGTCTATGGAAAAGTGGTTATTTCTGTAGTTCAATTGCTGCAAACAATGCTGAAAATTGTCCATAGTGTTCCAATCATCTAGTTTGAACAGTTATGTTAAAAACATTGCATCAAACGTGATTTTAGACCTTGTCTATGGAAAAGTGGTTATTTCCGTAGTTCAATTGCTTCAACTTGCTGAAAATTGTCCAAAATGTGCCAATCATCTAGTTTGAACAGTTATGTTAAAAACATTGTATCCAGAGTGCATCAAACATGATTTTAGACCTTGTCTATGGGAAAGTGGTTATTTCCGTAGTTCAATTGCTGCAACTTGCTGAAAATTGTCCATAGTGTTCCAATCATCTAGTTTGAACAGTTATGTTAAAAACATTGTATCCAGAGTGCATCAAACATGATTTTAGACCTTGTCTATGGAAAAGTGGTTATTTCCGTAGTTCAATTGCTGCAACTTGCTGAAAATTTTCCATAGTGTTCCAATCATCTAGTTTGAAAAGTTATGTTAAAAACATTGCTTCCAGAGTGCATCAAACGTGATTTTAGACCGTGTCTATGGAAAAGTGGTTATTTCTGTAGTTCAATTGCTGCAACTATCTGAAAATAGACTATAGTGTTCCAATCATCTAGTTTGAACAGTTATGTTAAAAACATTGTATCCAGAGTGCATCAAACATGATTTTAGACCTTGTCTATCGAAAAGTGGTTATTTCTGTAGTTCAATTGCTGCAAACAATGCTGAAAATTGTCCATAGTGTTCCATTAATCTAGTTTGAACAGTTCTGTAAAAAACATTGTATCCAGAGTGCATCAAACATGATTTTAGACCTTGTCTATCGAAAAGTGGTTATTTCTGTAGTTCAATTGCTGCAACTATCTGAAAATTGTCTATAGTGTTCCAATCATCTAGTTTGAACAGTTATGTTAAAAACATTGCATCCAGAGTGCATCAAACATGATTTTAGACCTTGTCTATCGAAAAGTGGTTATTTCTGTAGTTCAATTGCTGCAAACAATGCTGAAAATTGTCCATAGTGTTCCATTAATCTAGTTTGAACAGTTCTGTAAAAAACATTGTATCCAGAGTGCATCAAACATGATTTTAGACCTTGTCTATGGGAAAGTGGTTATTTCCGTAGTTCAATTGCTGCAACTTGCTGAAAATTGTCCATAGTGTTCCAATCATCTAGTTTGAACAGTTATGTTAAAAACATTGTATCCAGAGTGCATCAAACATGATTTTAGACCTTGTCTATGGAAAAGTGGTTATTTCCGTAGTTCAATTGATTCAACTTGCTCAAAATTGTCCATAGTGTTCCAATCATCTAGTTTGAACAGTTATGTTAAAAACATTGTATCCAAAGTGCATCAAACATGATTTTAGACCTTGTCTATCGAAAAGTGGTTATTTCTGTAGTTTAATTGCTGCAACTTGCTGAAAATTGTCCATAGTGTTCCAATCATCTAGTTCAACAGTTATGTTAAAAACATTGCTTCCAGAGTGCATCAAACGTGATTTTAGACCGTGTCTATGGAAAAGTGGTTATTTCTGTAGTTCAATTGCTGCAACTATCTGAAAATTGTCTATAGTGTTCCAATCATCTAGTTTGAACAGTTATGTTAAAAACATTGTATCCAGAGTGCATCAAACATGATTTTAGACCTTGTCTATGGAAAAGTGGTTATTTCTGTAGTTCAATTGCTGCAAACAATGCTGAAAATTGTCCATAGTGTTCCAATCATCTAGTTTGAACAGTTATGTTAAAAACATTGCATCAAACGTGATTTTAGACCTTGTCTATGGAAAAGTGGTTATTTCCGTAGTTCAATTGCTTCAACTTGCTGAAAATTGTCCAAAATGTGCCAATCATCTAGTTTGAACAGTTATGTTAAAAACATTGTATCCAGAGTGCATCAAACATGATTTTAGACCTTGTCTATGGGAAAGTGGTTATTTCCGTAGTTCAATTGCTGCAACTTGCTGAAAATTGTCCATAGTGTTCCAATCATCTAGTTTGAACAGTTATGTTAAAAACATTGCTTCCAGAGTGCATCAAACATGATTTTAGACCTTGTCTATCGAAAAGTGGTTATTTCTGTAGTTCAATTGCTGCAAACAATGCTGAAAATTGTCCATAGTGTTCCATTAATCTAGTTTGAACAGTTCTGTAAAAAACATTGTATCCAGAGTGCATCAAACATGATTTTAGACCTTGTCTATCGAAAAGTGGTTATTTCTGTAGTTCAATTGCTGCAACTATCTGAAAATTGTCTATAGTGTTCCAATCATCTAGTTTGAACAGTTATGTTAAAAACATTGCATCAAACGTGATTTTAGACCTTGTCTATGGAAAAGTGGTTATTTCCGTAGTTCAATTGCTTCAACTTGCTGAAAATTGTCCAAAATGTGCCAATCATCTAGTTTGAACAGTTATGTTAAAAACATTGTATCCAGAGTGCATCAAACATGATTTTAGACCTTGTCTATGGAAAAGTGGTTATTTCCGTAGTTCAATTGCTGCAACTTGCTGAAAATTGTCCATAAGTGTTCCAATCATCTAGTTTGAAAAGTTATGTTAAAAACATTGCTTCCAGAGTGCATCAAACGTGATTTTAGACCGTGTCTATGGAAAAGTGGTTATTTCTGTAGTTCAATTGCTGCAACTATCTGAAAATTGTCTATAGTGTTCCAATCATCTAGTTTGAACAGTTATGTTAAAAACATTGTATCCAGAGTGCATCAAACATGATTTTAGACCTTGTCTATGGAAAAGTGGTTATTTCCGTAGTTCAATTGCTGCAACTTGCTGAAAATTGTCCATAGTGTTCCAATCATCTAGTTTGAAAAGTTATGTTAAAAACATTGCTTCCAGAGTGCATCAAACATGATTTTAGACCTTGTCTATCGAAAAGTGGTTATTTCTGTAGTTCAATTGCTGCAAACAATGCTGAAAATTGTCCATAGTGTTCCATTAATCTAGTTTGAACAGTTCTGTAAAAAACATTGTATCCAGAGTGCATCAAACATGATTTTAGACCTTGTCTATCGAAAAGTGGTTATTTCTGTAGTTCAATTGCTGCAACTATCTGAAAATTGTCTATAGTGTTCCAATCATCTAGTTTGAACAGTTATGTTAAAAACATTGCATCAAACGTGATTTTAGACCTTGTCTATGGAAAAGTGGTTATTTCCGTAGTTCAATTGCTTCAACTTGCTGAAAATTGTCCAAAATGTGCCAATCATCTAGTTTGAACAGTTATGTTAAAAACATTGTATCCAGAGTGCATCAAACATGATTTTAGACCTTGTCTATGGAAAAGTGGTTATTTCCGTAGTTCAATTGCTGCAACTTGCTGAAAATTGTCCATAAGTGTTCCAATCATCTAGTTTGAAAAGTTATGTTAAAAACATTGCTTCCAGAGTGCATCAAACGTGATTTTAGACCGTGTCTATGGAAAAGTGGTTATTTCTGTAGTTCAATTGCTGCAACTATCTGAAAATTGTCTATAGTGTTCCAATCATCTAGTTTGAACAGTTATGTTAAAAACATTGTATCCAGAGTGCATCAAACATGATTTTAGACCTTGTCTATGGAAAAGTGGTTATTTCTGTAGTTCAATTGCTGCAAACAATGCTGAAAATTGTCCATAGTGTTCCAATCATCTAGTTTGAACAGTTATGTTAAAAACATTGCATCAAACGTGATTTTAGACCTTGTCTATGGAAAAGTGGTTATTTCCGTAGTTCAATTGCTTCAACTTGCTGAAAATTGTCCAAAATGTGCCAATCATCTAGTTTGAACAGTTATGTTAAAAACATTGTATCCAGAGTGCATCAAACATGATTTTAGACCTTGTCTATGGGAAAGTGGTTATTTCCGTAGTTCAATTGCTGCAACTTGCTGAAAATTGTCCATAGTGTTCCAATCATCTAGTTTGAACAGTTATGTTAAAAACATTGTATCCAGAGTGCATCAAACATGATTTTAGACCTTGTCTATGGAAAAGTGGTTATTTCCGTAGTTCAATTGCTGCAACTTGCTGAAAATTTTCCATAGTGTTCCAATCATCTAGTTTGAAAAGTTATGTTAAAAACATTGCTTCCAGAGTGCATCAAACGTGATTTTAGACCGTGTCTATGGAAAAGTGGTTATTTCTGTAGTTCAATTGCTGCAACTATCTGAAAATAGACTATAGTGTTCCAATCATCTAGTTTGAACAGTTATGTTAAAAACATTGTATCCAGAGTGCATCAAACATGATTTTAGACCTTGTCTATCGAAAAGTGGTTATTTCTGTAGTTCAATTGCTGCAAACAATGCTGAAAATTGTCCATAGTGTTCCATTAATCTAGTTTGAACAGTTCTGTAAAAAACATTGTATCCAGAGTGCATCAAACATGATTTTAGACCTTGTCTATCGAAAAGTGGTTATTTCTGTAGTTCAATTGCTGCAACTATCTGAAAATTGTCTATAGTGTTCCAATCATCTAGTTTGAACAGTTATGTTAAAAACATTGCATCAAACGTGATTTTAGACCTTGTCTATGGAAAAGTGGTTATTTCCGTAGTTCAATTGCTGCAACTATCTGAAAATTGTCTATAGTGTTCCAATCATCTAGTTTGAACAGTTATGTTAAAAACATTGTATCCAGAGTGCATCAAACATGATTTTAGACCTTGTCTATCGAAAAGTGGTTATTTCTGTAGTTCAATTGCTGCAAACAATGCTGAAAATTGTCCATAGTGTTCCATTAATCTAGTTTGAACAGTTCTGTAAAAAACATTGTATCCAGAGTGCATCAAACATGATTTTAGACCTTGTCTATGGGAAAGTGGTTATTTCCGTAGTTCAATTGCTGCAACTTGCTGAAAATTGTCCATAGTGTTCCAATCATCTAGTTTGAACAGTTATGTTAAAAACATTGTATCCAGAGTGCATCAAACATGATTTTAGACCTTGTCTATGGAAAAGTGGTTATTTCCGTAGTTCAATTGATTCAACTTGCTCAAAATTGTCCATAGTGTTCCAATCATCTAGTTTGAACAGTTATGTTAAAAACATTGTATCCAAAGTGCATCAAACATGATTTTAGACCTTGTCTATCGAAAAGTGGTTATTTCTGTAGTTTAATTGCTGCAACTTGCTGAAAATTGTCCATAGTGTTCCAATCATCTAGTTCAACAGTTATGTTAAAAACATTGCTTCCAGAGTGCATCAAACGTGATTTTAGACCGTGTCTATGGAAAAGTGGTTATTTCTGTAGTTCAATTGCTGCAACTATCTGAAAATTGTCTATAGTGTTCCAATCATCTAGTTTGAACAGTTATGTTAAAAACATTGTATCCAGAGTGCATCAAACATGATTTTAGACCTTGTCTATGGAAAAGTGGTTATTTCTGTAGTTCAATTGCTGCAAACAATGCTGAAAATTGTCCATAGTGTTCCAATCATCTAGTTTGAACAGTTATGTTAAAAACATTGCATCAAACGTGATTTTAGACCTTGTCTATGGAAAAGTGGTTATTTCCGTAGTTCAATTGCTTCAACTTGCTGAAAATTGTCCAAAATGTGCCAATCATCTAGTTTGAACAGTTATGTTAAAAACATTGTATCCAGAGTGCATCAAACATGATTTTAGACCTTGTCTATGGGAAAGTGGTTATTTCCGTAGTTCAATTGCTGCAACTTGCTGAAAATTGTCCATAGTGTTCCAATCATCTAGTTTGAACAGTTATGTTAAAAACATTGTATCCAGAGTGCATCAAACATGATTTTAGACCTTGTCTATGGAAAAGTGGTTATTTCCGTAGTTCAATTGATTCAACTTGCTCAAAATTGTCCATAGTGTTCCAATCATCTAGTTTGAACAGTTATGTTAAAAACATTGTATCCAAAGTGCATCAAACATGATTTTAGACCTTGTCTATCGAAAAGTGGTTATTTCTGTAGTTTAATTGCTGCAACTTGCTGAAAATTGTCCATAGTGTTCCAATCATCTAGTTTGAACAGTTATGTTAAAAACATTGTATCCAGAGTGCATCAAACATGATTTTAGACCTTGTCTATGGAAAAGTGGTTATTTCCGTAGTTCAATTGCTGCAACTTGCTGAAAATTGTCCATAAGTGTTCCAATCATCTAGTTTGAAAAGTTATGTTAAAAACATTGCTTCCAGAGTGCATCAAACGTGATTTTAGACCGTGTCTATGGAAAAGTGGTTATTTCTGTAGTTCAATTGCTGCAACTATCTGAAAATTGTCTATAGTGTTCCAATCATCTAGTTTGAACAGTTCTGTAAAAAACATTGTATCCAGAGTGCATCAAACATGATTTTAGACCTTGTCTATCGAAAAGTGGTTATTTCTGTAGTTCAATTGCTGCAAACAATGCTGAAAATTGTCCATAGTGTTCCATTAATCTAGTTTGAACAGTTCTGTAAAAAACATTGTATCCAGAGTGCATCAAACATGACCTTGTCTATCGAAAAGTGGTTATTTCTGTAGTTCAATTGCTGCAACTATCTGAAAATTGTCTATAGTGTTCCAATCATCTAGTTTGAACAGTTATGTTAAAAACATTGCATCAAACGTGATTTTAGACCTTGTCTATGGAAAAGTGGTTATTTCCGTAGTTCAATTGCTTCAACTTGCTGAAAATTGTCCAAAATGTGCCAATCATCTAGTTTGAACAGTTATGTTAAAAACATTGTATCCAGAGTGCATCAAACATGATTTTAGACCTTGTCTATGGGAAAGTGGTTATTTCTGTAGTTCAATTGCTGCAACTATCTGAAAATTGTCTATAGTGTTCCAATCATCTAGTTTGAACAGTTATGTTAAAAACATTGCATCAAACGTGATTTTAGACCTTGTCTATGGAAAAGTGGTTATTTCCGTAGTTCAATTGCTGCAACTATCTGAAAATTGTCTATAGTGTTCCAATCATCTAGTTTGAACAGTTATGTTAAAAACATTGTATCCAGAGTGCATCAAACATGATTTTAGACCTTGTCTATCGAAAAGTGGTTATTTCTGTAGTTCAATTGCTGCAAACAATGCTGAAAATTGTCCATAGTGTTCCATTAATCTAGTTTGAACAGTTCTGTAAAAAACATTGTATCCAGAGTGCATCAAACATGATTTTAGACCTTGTCTATGGGAAAGTGGTTATTTCCGTAGTTCAATTGCTGCAACTTGCTGAAAATTGTCCATAGTGTTCCAATCATCTAGTTTGAACAGTTATGTTAAAAACATTGTATCCAGAGTGCATCAAACATGATTTTAGACCTTGTCTATGGAAAAGTGGTTATTTCCGTAGTTCAATTGATTCAACTTGCTCAAAATTGTCCATAGTGTTCCAATCATCTAGTTTGAACAGTTATGTTAAAAACATTGTATCCAAAGTGCATCAAACATGATTTTAGACCTTGTCTATCGAAAAGTGGTTATTTCTGTAGTTTAATTGCTGCAACTTGCTGAAAATTGTCCATAGTGTTCCAATCATCTAGTTTGAACAGTTATGTTAAAAACATTGCTTCCAGAGTGCATCAAACGTGATTTTAGACCGTGTCTATGGAAAAGTGGTTATTTCTGTAGTTCAATTGCTGCAACTATCTGAAAATTGTCTATAGTGTTCCAATCATCTAGTTTGAACAGTTATGTTAAAAACATTGTATCCAGAGTGCATCAAACATGATTTTAGACCTTGTCTATGGAAAAGTGGTTATTTCTGTAGTTCAATTGCTGCAAACAATGCTGAAAATTGTCCATAGTGTTCCAATCATCTAGTTTGAACAGTTATGTTAAAAACATTGCATCAAACGTGATTTTAGACCTTGTCTATGGAAAAGTGGTTATTTCCGTAGTTCAATTGCTTCAACTTGCTGAAAATTGTCCAAAATGTGCCAATCATCTAGTTTGAACAGTTATGTTAAAAACATTGTATCCAGAGTGCATCAAACATGATTTTAGACCTTGTCTATGGGAAAGTGGTTATTTCCGTAGTTCAATTGCTGCAACTTGCTGAAAATTGTCCATAGTGTTCCAATCATCTAGTTTGAACAGTTATGTTAAAAACATTGTATCCAGAGTGCATCAAACATGATTTTAGACCTTGTCTATGGAAAAGTGGTTATTTCCGTAGTTCAATTGATTCAACTTGCTCAAAATTGTCCATAGTGTTCCAATCATCTAGTTTGAACAGTTATGTTAAAAACATTGTATCCAAAGTGCATCAAACATGATTTTAGACCTTGTCTATCGAAAAGTGGTTATTTCTGTAGTTTAATTGCTGCAACTTGCTGAAAATTGTCCATAGTGTTCCAATCATCTAGTTTGAACAGTTATGTTAAAAACATTGTATCCAGAGTGCATCAAACATGATTTTAGACCTTGTCTATGGAAAAGTGGTTATTTCCGTAGTTCAATTGCTTCAACTTGCTGAAAATTGTCCATAGTGTTCCAATCATCTAGTTTGAAAAGTTATGTTAAAAACATTGCTTCCAGAGTGCATCAAACGTGATTTTAGACCGTGTCTATGGAAAAGTGGTTATTTCTGTAGTTCAATTGCTGCAACTATCTGAAAATTGTCTATAGTGTTCCAATCATCTAGTTTGAACAGTTATGTTAAAAACATTGTATCCAGAGTGCATCAAACATGATTTTAGACCTTGTCTATGGGAAAGTGGTTATTTCCGTAGTTCAATTGCTGCAACTTGCTGAAAATTGTCCATAGTGTTCCAATCATCTAGTTTGAACAGTTATGTTAAAAACATTGTATCCAGAGTGCATCAAACATGATTTTAGACCTTGTCTATGGAAAAGTGGTTATTTCCGTAGTTCAATTGCTGCAACTTGCTGAAAATTGTCCATAAGTGTTCCAATCATCTAGTTTGAAAAGTTATGTTAAAAACATTGCTTCCAGAGTGCATCAAACGTGATTTTAGACCGTGTCTATGGAAAAGTGGTTATTTCTGTAGTTCAATTGCTGCAACTATCTGAAAATTGTCTATAGTGTTCCAATCATCTAGTTTGAACAGTTCTGTAAAAAACATTGTATCCAGAGTGCATCAAACATGATTTTAGACCTTGTCTATCGAAAAGTGGTTATTTCTGTAGTTCAATTGCTGCAAACAATGCTGAAAATTGTCCATAGTGTTCCATTAATCTAGTTTGAACAGTTCTGTAAAAAACATTGTATCCAGAGTGCATCAAACATGACCTTGTCTATCGAAAAGTGGTTATTTCTGTAGTTCAATTGCTGCAACTATCTGAAAATTGTCTATAGTGTTCCAATCATCTAGTTTGAACAGTTATGTTAAAAACATTGCATCAAACGTGATTTTAGACCTTGTCTATGGAAAAGTGGTTATTTCCGTAGTTCAATTGCTTCAACTTGCTGAAAATTGTCCAAAATGTGCCAATCATCTAGTTTGAACAGTTATGTTAAAAACATTGTATCCAGAGTGCATCAAACATGATTTTAGACCTTGTCTATGGGAAAGTGGTTATTTCCGTAGTTCAATTGCTGCAACTTGTTGAAAATTGTCCATAGTGTTCCAATCATCTAGTTTGACCAGTTATGTTAAAAACATTGAGTGCATCAAACATGATTTTAGACCTTGTCTATGGAAAAGTGGTTATTTCCGTAGTTCAATTGATTCAACTTGCTCAAAATTGTCCATAGTGTTCCAATCATCTAGTTTGAACAGTTATGTTAAAAACATTGTATCCAAAGTGCATCAAACATGATTTTAGACCTTGTCTATCGAAAAGTGGTTATTTCTGTAGTTTAATTGCTGCAACTTGCTGAAAATTGTCCATAGTGTTCCAATCATCTAGTTTGAACAGTTATGTTAAAAACATTGTATCCAGAGTGCATCAAACATGATTTTAGACCTTGTCTATGGAAAAGTGGTTATTTCCGTAGTTCAATTGCTGCAACTTGCTGAAAATTGTCCATAGTGTTCCAATTATCTAGTTTGAACAGTTATGTTAAAAACATTGTATCCAGAGTGCATCAAACATGATTTTAGACCTTGTCTATGGAAAAGTGGTTATTTCCGTAGTTCAATTGCTGCAACTTGCTGAAAATTGTCCATAAGTGTTCCAATCATCTAGTTTGAAAAGTTATGTTAAAAACATTGCTTCCAGAGTGCATCAAACGTGATTTTAGACCTTGTCTATGGAAAAGTGGTTATTTCCGTAGTTCAATTGCTTCAACTTGCTGAAAATTGTCCAAAATGTGCCAATCATCTAGTTTGAACAGTTATGTTAAAAACATTGTATCCAGAGTGCATCAAACATGATTTTAGACCTTGTCTATGGGAAAGTGGTTATTTCCGTAGTTCAATTGCTGCAACTTGCTGAAAATTGTCCATAGTGTTCCAATCATCTAGTTTGAACAGTTATGTTAAAAACATTGTATCCAGAGTGCATCAAACATGATTTTAGACCTTGTCTATGGAAAAGTGGTTATTTCCGTAGTTCAATTGATTCAACTTGCTCAAAATTGTCCATAGTGTTCCAATCATCTAGTTTGAACAGTTATGTTAAAAACATTGTATCCAAAGTGCATCAAACATGATTTTAGACCTTGTCTATCGAAAAGTGGTTATTTCTGTAGTTTAATTGCTGCAACTTGCTGAAAATTGTCCATAAGTGTTCCAATCATCTAGTTTGAAAAGTTATGTTAAAAACATTGCTTCCAGAGTGCATCAAACGTGATTTTAGACCGTGTCTATGGAAAAGTGGTTATTTCTGTAGTTCAATTGCTGCAACTATCTGAAAATTGTCTATAGTGTTCCAATCATCTAGTTTGAACAGTTATGTTAAAAACATTGTATCCAGAGTGCATCAAACATGATTTTAGACCTTGTCTATGGAAAAGTGGTTATTTCTGTAGTTCAATTGCTGCAAACAATGCTGAAAATTGTCCATAGTGTTCCAATCATCTAGTTTGAACAGTTATGTTAAAAACATTGCATCAAACGTGATTTTAGACCTTGTCTATGGAAAAGTGGTTATTTCCGTAGTTCAATTGCTTCAACTTGCTGAAAATTGTCCAAAATGTGCCAATCATCTAGTTTGAACAGTTATGTTAAAAACATTGTATCCAGAGTGCATCAAACATGATTTTAGACCTTGTCTATGGGAAAGTGGTTATTTCCGTAGTTCAATTGCTGCAACTTGCTGAAAATTGTCCATAGTGTTCCAATCATCTAGTTTGAACAGTTATGTTAAAAACATTGTATCCAGAGTGCATCAAACATGATTTTAGACCTTGTCTATGGAAAAGTGGTTATTTCCGTAGTTCAATTGATTCAACTTGCTCAAAATTGTCCATAGTGTTCCAATCATCTAGTTTGAACAGTTATGTTAAAAACATTGTATCCAAAGTGCATCAAACATGATTTTAGACCTTGTCTATCGAAAAGTGGTTATTTCTGTAGTTTAATTGCTGCAACTTGCTGAAAATTGTCCATAGTGTTCCAATCATCTAGTTTGAACAGTTATGTTAAAAACATTGTATCCAGAGTGCATCAAACATGATTTTAGACCTTGTCTATGGAAAAGTGGTTATTTCCGTAGTTCAATTGCTGCAACTTGCTGAAAATTTTCCATAGTGTTCCAATCATCTAGTTTGAAAAGTTATGTTAAAAACATTGCTTCCAGAGTGCATCAAACGTGATTTTAGACCGTGTCTATGGAAAAGTGGTTATTTCTGTAGTTCAATTGCTGCAACTATCTGAAAATTGTCTATAGAGTTCCAATCATCTAGTTTGAACAGTTATGTTAAAAACATTGTATCCAGAGTGCATCAAACATGATTTTAGACCTTGTCTATCGAAAAGTGGTTATTTCTGTAGTTCAATTGCTGCAAACAATGCTGAAAATTGTCCATAGTGTTCCATTAATCTAGTTTGAACAGTTCTGTAAAAAACATTGTATCCAGAGTGCATCAAACATGATTTTAGACCTTGTCTATCGAAAAGTGGTTATTTCTGTAGTTCAATTGCTGCAACTATCTGAAAATTGTCTATAGTGTTCCAATCATCTAGTTTGAACAGTTATGTTAAAAACATTGCATCAAACGTGATTTTAGACCTTGTCTATGGAAAAGTGGTTATTTCCGTAGTTCAATTGCTTCAACTTGCTGAAAATTGTCCAAAATGTGCCAATCATCTAGTTTGAACAGTTATGTTAAAAACATTGTATCCAGAGTGCATCAAACATGATTTTAGACCTTGTCTATGGGAAAGTGGTTATTTCCGTAGTTCAATTGCTGCAACTTGCTGAAAATTGTCCATAGTGTTCCAATCATCTAGTTTGAACAGTTATGTTAAAAACATTGTATCCAGAGTGCATCAAACATGATTTTGGACCTTGTCTATGGAAAAGTGGTTATTTCCGTAGTTCAATTGCTGCAACTTGCTGAACATTTTCCATAGTGTTCCAATCATCTAGTTTGAAAAGTTATGTTAAAAACATTGCTTCCAGAGTGCATCAAACGTGATTTTAGACCGTGTCTATGGAAAAGTGGTTATTTCTGTAGTTCAATTGCTGCAACTATCTGAAAATTGTCTATAGTGTTCCAATCATCTAGTTTGAACAGTTATGTTAAAAACATTGTATCCAGAGTGCATCAAACATGATTTTAGACCTTGTCTATCGAAAAGTGGTTATTTCTGTAGTTCAATTGCTGCAAACAATGCTGAAAATTGTCCATAGTGTTCCATTAATCTAGTTTGAACAGTTCTGTAAAAAACATTGTATCCAGAGTGCATCAAACATGATTTTAGACCTTGTCTATCGAAAAGTGGTTATTTCTGTAGTTCAATTGCTGCAACTATCTGAAAATTGTCTATAGTGTTCCAATCATCTAGTTTGAACAGTTATGTTAAAAACATTGCATCAAACGTGATTTTAGACCTTGTCTATGGAAAAGTGGTTATTTCCGTAGTTCAATTGCTTCAACTTGCTGAAAATTGTCCAAAATGTGCCAATCATCTAGTTTGAACAGTTATGTTAAAAACATTGTATCCAGAGTGCATCAAACATGATTTTAGACCTTGTCTATGGGAAAGTGGTTATTTCCGTAGTTCAATTGCTGCAACTTGCTGAAAATTGTCCATAGTGTTCCAATCATCTAGTTTGAACAGTTATGTTAAAAACATTGTATCCAGAGTGCATCAAACATGATTTTAGACCTTGTCTATGGAAAAGTGGTTATTTCCGTAGTTCAATTGATTCAACTTGCTCAAAATTGTCCATAGTGTTCCAATCATCTAGTTTGAACAGTTATGTTAAAAACATTGTATCCAAAGTGCATCAAACATGATTTTAGACCTTGTCTATCGAAAAGTGGTTATTTCTGTAGTTTAATTGCTGCAACTTGCTGAAAATTGTCCATAGTGTTCCAATCATCTAGTTTGAACAGTTATGTTAAAAACATTGCTTCCAGAGTGCATCAAACGTGATTTTAGACCGTGTCTATGGAAAAGTGGTTATTTCTGTAGTTCAATTGCTGCAACTATCTGAAAATTGTCTATAGTGTTCCAATCATCTAGTTTGAACAGTTATGTTAAAAACATTGTATCCAGAGTGCATCAAACATGATTTTAGACCTTGTCTATGGAAAAGTGGTTATTTCTGTAGTTCAATTGCTGCAAACAATGCTGAAAATTGTCCATAGTGTTCCAATCATCTAGTTTGAACAGTTATGTTAAAAACATTGCATCAAACGTGATTTTAGACCTTGTCTATGGAAAAGTGGTTATTTCCGTAGTTCAATTGCTTCAACTTGCTGAAAATTGTCCAAAATGTGCCAATCATCTAGTTTGAACAGTTATGTTAAAAACATTGTATCCAGAGTGCATCAAACATGATTTTAGACCTTGTCTATGGGAAAGTGGTTATTTCCGTAGTTCAATTGCTGCAACTTGCTGAAAATTGTCCATAGTGTTCCAATCATCTAGTTTGAACAGTTATGTTAAAAACATTGTATCCAGAGTGCATCAAACATGATTTTAGACCTTGTCTATGGAAAAGTGGTTATTTCCGTAGTTCAATTGATTCAACTTGCTCAAAATTGTCCATAGTGTTCCAATCATCTAGTTTGAACAGTTATGTTAAAAACATTGTATCCAAAGTGCATCAAACATGATTTTAGACCTTGCCTATCGAAAAGTGGTTATTTCTGTAGTTTAATTGCTGCAACTTGCTGAAAATTGTCCATAGTGTTCCAATCATCTAGTTTGAACAGTTATGTTAAAAACATTGTATCCAGAGTGCATCAAACATGATTTTAGACCTTGTCTATGGAAAAGTGGTTATTTCCGTAGTTCAATTGATTCAACTTGCTCAAAATTGTCCATAGTGTTCCAATCATCTAGTTTGAACAGTTATGTTAAAAACATTGTATCCAGAGTGCATCAAACATGATTTTAGACCTTGTCTATAGAAAAGTGGTTATTTCTGTAGTTCAATTGCTGCAAACAATGCTGAAAATTGTCCATAGTGTTCCATTAATCTAGTTTGAACAGTTCTGTAAAAAACATTGTATCCAGAGTGCATCAAACATGATTTTAGACCTTGTCTATCGAAAAGTGGTTATTTCTGTAGTTCAATTGCTGCAACTATCTGAAAATTGTCTATAGTGTTCCAATCATCTAGTTTGAACAGTTATGTTAAAAACATTGCATCAAACGTGATTTTAGACCTTGTCTATGGAAAAGTGGTTATTTCCGTAGTTCAATTGCTTCAACTTGCTGAAAATTGTCCAAAATGTGCCAATCATCTAGTTTGAACAGTTATGTTAAAAACATTGTATCCAGAGTGCATCAAACATGATTTTAGACCTTGTCTATGGGAAAGTGGTTATTTCCGTAGTTCAATTGCTGCAACTTGCTGAAAATTGTCCATAGTGTTCCAATCATCTAGTTTGAACAGTTATGTTAAAAACATTGTATCCAAAGTGCATCAAACATGATTTTAGACCTTGTCTATCGAAAAGTGGTTATTTCTGTAGTTTAATTGCTGCAACTTGCTGAAAATTGTCCATAGTGTTCCAATCATCTAGTTTGAACAGTTATGTTAAAAACATTGCTTCCAGAGTGCATCAAACGTGATTTTAGACCGTGTCTATGGAAAAGTGGTTATTTCTGTAGTTCAATTGCTGCAACTATCTGAAAATTGTCTATAGTGTTCCAATCATCTAGTTTGAACAGTTATGTTAAAAACATTGTATCCAGAGTGCATCAAACATGATTTTAGACCTTGTCTATGGAAAAGTGGTTATTTCTGTAGTTCAATTGCTGCAAACAATGCTGAAAATTGTCCATAGTGTTCCAATCATCTAGTTTGAACAGTTATGTTAAAAACATTGCATCAAACGTGATTTTAGACCTTGTCTGTGGTTATTTCCGTAGTTCAATTGCTTCAACTTGCTGAAAATTGTCCAAAATGTGCCAATCATCTAGTTTGAACAGTTATGTTAAAAACATTGTATCCAGAGTGCATCAAACATGATTTTAGACCTTGTCTATGGGAAAGTGGTTATTTCCGTAGTTCAATTGCTGCAACTTGCTGAAAATTGTCCATAGTGTTCCAATCATCTAGTTTGAACAGTTATGTTAAAAACATTGTATCCAGAGTGCATCAAACATGATTTTAGACCTTGTCTATGGAAAAGTGGTTATTTCCGTAGTTCAATTGATTCAACTTGCTCAAAATTGTCCATAGTGTTCCAATCATCTAGTTTGAACAGTTATGTTAAAAACATTGTATCCAAAGTGCATCAAACATGATTTTAGACCTTGTCTATCGAAAAGTGGTTATTTCTGTAGTTTAATTGCTGCAACTTGCTGAAAATTGTCCATAGTGTTCCAATCATCTAGTTTGAACAGTTATGTTAAAAACATTGTATCCAGAGTGCATCAAACATGATTTTAGACCTTGTCTATGGAAAAGTGGTTATTTCCGTAGTTCAATTGCTGCAACTTGCTGAAAATTTTCCATAGTGTTCCAATCATCTAGTTTGAAAAGTTATGTTAAAAACATTGCTTCCAGAGTGCATCAAACGTGATTTTAGACCGTGTCTATGGAAAAGTGGTTATTTCTGTAGTTCAATTGCTGCAACTATCTGAAAATTGTCTATAGTGTTCCAATCATCTAGTTTGAACAGTTATGTTAAAAACATTGTATCCAGCGTGCATCAAACATGATTTTAGACCTTGTCTATCGAAAAGTGGTTATTTCTGTAGTTCAATTGCTGCAAACAATGCTGAAAATTGTCCATAGTGTTCCATTAATCTAGTTTGAACAGTTCTGTAAAAAACATTGTATCCAGAGTGCATCAAACATGATTTTAGACCTTGTCTATCGAAAAGTGGTTATTTCTGTAGTTCAATTGCTGCAACTATCTGAAAATTGTCTATAGTGTTCCAATCATCTAGTTTGAACAGTTATGTTAAAAACATTGCATCAAACGTGATTTTAGACCTTGTCTATGGAAAAGTGGTTATTTCCGTAGTTCAATTGCTTCAACTTGCTGAAAATTGTCCAAAATGTGCCAATCATCTAGTTTGAACAGTTATGTTAAAAACATTGTATCCAGAGTGCATCAAACATGATTTTAGACCTTGTCTATGGGAAAGTGGTTATTTCCGTAGTTCAATTGCTGCAACTTGCTGAAAATTGTCCATAGTGTTCCAATCATCTAGTTTGAACAGTTATGTTAAAAACATTGTATCCAAAGTGCATCAAACATGATTTTAGACCTTGTCTATCGAAAAGTGGTTATTTCTGTAGTTTAATTGCTGCAACTTGCTGAAAATTGTCCATAGTGTTCCAATCATCTAGTTTGAACAGTTATGTTAAAAACATTGCTTCCAGAGTGCATCAAACGTGATTTTAGACCGTGTCTATGGAAAAGTGGTTATTTCTGTAGTTCAATTGCTGCAACTATCTGAAAATTGTCTATAGTGTTCCAATCATCTAGTTTGAACAGTTATGTTAAAAACATTGTATCCAGAGTGCATCAAACATGATTTTAGACCTTGTCTATGGAAAAGTGGTTATTTCTGTAGTTCAATTGCTGCAAACAATGCTGAAAATTGTCCATAGTGTTCCAATCATCTAGTTTGAACAGTTATGTTAAAAACATTGCATCAAACGTGATTTTAGACCTTGTCTGTGGTTATTTCCGTAGTTCAATTGCTTCAACTTGCTGAAAATTGTCCAAAATGTGCCAATCATCTAGTTTGAACAGTTATGTTAAAAACATTGTATCCAGAGTGCATCAAACATGATTTTAGACCTTGTCTATGGGAAAGTGGTTATTTCCGTAGTTCAATTGCTGCAACTTGCTGAAAATTGTCCATAGTGTTCCAATCATCTAGTTTGAACAGTTATGTTAAAAACATTGTATCCAGAGTGCATCAAACATGATTTTAGACCTTGTCTATGGAAAAGTGGTTATTTCCGTAGTTCAATTGATTCAACTTGCTCAAAATTGTCCATAGTGTTCCAATCATCTAGTTTGAACAGTTATGTTAAAAACATTGTATCCAAAGTGCATCAAACATGATTTTAGACCTTGTCTATCGAAAAGTGGTTATTTCTGTAGTTTAATTGCTGCAACTTGCTGAAAATTGTCCATAGTGTTCCAATCATCTAGTTTGAACAGTTATGTTAAAAACATTGTATCCAGAGTGCATCAAACATGATTTTAGACCTTGTCTATGGAAAAGTGGTTATTTCCGTAGTTCAATTGCTGCAACTTGCTGAAAATTTTCCATAGTGTTCCAATCATCTAGTTTGAAAAGTTATGTTAAAAACATTGCTTCCAGAGTGCATCAAACGTGATTTTAGACCGTGTCTATGGAAAAGTGGTTATTTCTGTAGTTCAATTGCTGCAACTATCTGAAAATTGTCTATAGTGTTCCAATCATCTAGTTTGAACAGTTATGTTAAAAACATTGTATCCAGCGTGCATCAAACATGATTTTAGACCTTGTCTATCGAAAAGTGGTTATTTCTGTAGTTCAATTGCTGCAAACAATGCTGAAAATTGTCCATAGTGTTCCATTAATCTAGTTTGAACAGTTCTGTAAAAAACATTGTATCCAGAGTGCATCAAACATGATTTTAGACCTTGTCTATCGAAAAGTGGTTATTTCTGTAGTTCAATTGCTGCAACTATCTGAAAATTGTCTATAGTGTTCCAATCATCTAGTTTGAACAGTTATGTTAAAAACATTGCATCAAACGTGATTTTAGACCTTGTCTATGGAAAAGTGGTTATTTCCGTAGTTCAATTGCTTCAACTTGCTGAAAATTGTCCAAAATGTGCCAATCATCTAGTTTGAACAGTTATGTTAAAAACATTGTATCCAGAGTGCATCAAACATGATTTTAGACCTTGTCTATGGAAAAGTGGTTATTTCCGTAGTTCAATTGCTGCAACTTGCTGAAAATTTTCCATAGTGTTCCAATCATCTAGTTTGAAAAGTTATGTTAAAAACATTGCTTCCAGAGTGCATCAAACGTGATTTTAGACCGTGTCTATGGAAAAGTGGTTATTTCTGTAGTTCAATTGCTGCAACTATCTGAAAATTGTCTATAGTGTTCCAATCATCTAGTTTGAACAGTTATGTTAAAAACATTGTATCCAGAGTGCATCAAACATGATTTTAGACCTTGTCTATCGAAAAGTGGTTATTTCTGTAGTTCAATTGCTGCAAACAATGCTGAAAATTGTCCATAGTGTTCCATTAATCTAGTTTGAACAGTTCTGTAAAAAACATTGTATCCAGAGTGCATCAAACATGATTTTAGACCTTGTCTATCGAAAAGTGGTTATTTCTGTAGTTCATTTGCTGCAACTATCTGAAAATTGTCTATAGTGTTCCAATCATCTAGTTTGAACAGTTATGTTAAAAACATTGCATCAAACGTGATTTTAGACCTTGTCTATGGAAAAGTGGTTATTTCCGTAGTTCAATTGCTTCAACTTGCTGAAAATTGTCCAAAATGTGCCAATCATCTAGTTTGAACAGTTATGTTAAAAACATTGTATCCAGAGTGCATCAAACATGATTTTAGACCTTGTCTATGGGAAAGTGGTTATTTCCGTAGTTCAATTGCTGCAACTTGCTGAAAATTGTCCATAGTGTTCCAATCATCTAGTTTGAAAAGTTATGTTAAAAACATTGCTTCCAGAGTGCATCAAACGTGATTTTAGACCGTGTCTATCGAAAAGTGGTTATTTCTGTAGTTCAATTGCTGCAAACAATGCTGAAAATTGTCCATAGTGTTCCATTAATCTAGTTTGAACAGTTATGTTAAAAACATTGTATCCAGAGTGCATCAAACATGATTTTAGACCTTGTCTATGGGAAAGTGGTTATTTCCGTAGTTCAATTGCTGCAACTTGCTGAAAATTGTCCATAGTGTTCCAATCATCTAGTTTGAACAGTTATGTTAAAAACATTGTATCCAGAGTGCATCAAACATGATTTTAGACCTTGTCTATGGAAAAGTGGTTATTTCCGTAGTTCAATTGCTGCAACTTGCTGAACATTTTCCATAGTGTTCCAATCATCTAGTTTGAAAAGTTATGTTAAAAACATTGCTTCCAGAGTGCATCAAACGTGATTTTAGACCGTGTCTATGGAAAAGTGGTTATTTCTGTAGTTCAATTGCTGCAACTATCTGAAAATTGTCTATAGTGTTCCAATCATTTAGTTTGAACAGTTATGTTAAAAACATTGTATCCAGAGTGCATCAAACATGATTTTAGACCTTGTCTATCGAAAAGTGGTTATTTCTGTAGTTCAATTGCTGCAAACAATGCTGAAAATTGTCCATAGTGTTCCATTAATCTAGTTTGAACAGTTCTGTAAAAAACATTGTATCCAGAGTGCATCAAACATGATTTTACACCTTGTCTATCGAAAAGTGGTTATTTCTGTAGTTCAATTGCTGCAACTATCTGAAAATTGTCTATAGTGTTCCAATCATCTAGTTTGAACAGTTATGTTAAAAACATTGCATCAAACGTGATTTTAGACCTTGTCTATGGAAAAGTGGTTATTTCCGTAGTTCAATTGCTTCAACTTGCTGAAAATTGTCCAAAATGTGCCAATCATCTAGTTTGAACAGTTATGTTAAAAACATTGTATCCAGAGTGCATCAAACATGATTTTAGACCTTGTCTATGGGAAAGTGGTTATTTCCGTAGTTCAATTGCTGCAACTTGCTGAAAATTGTCCATAGTGTTCCAATCATCTAGTTTGAACAGTTATGTTAAAAACATTGTATCCAGAGTGCATCAAACATGATTTTAGACCTTGTCTATGGAAAAGTGGTTATTTCCGTAGTTCAATTGATTCAACTTGCTCAAAATTGTCCATAGTGTTCCAATCATCTAGTTTGAACAGTTATGTTAAAAACATTGTATCCAAAGTGCATCAAACATGATTTTAGACCTTGTCTATCGAAAAGTGGTTATTTCTGTAGTTTAATTGCTGCAACTTGCTGAAAATTGTCCATAGTGTTCCAATCATCTAGTTTGAACAGTTATGTTAAAAACATTGTATCCAGAGTGCATCAAACATGATTTTAGACCTTGTCTATGGAAAAGTGGTTATTTCTGTAGTTCAATTGCTGCAAACAATGCTGAAAATTGTCCATAGTGTTCCATTAATCTAGTTTGAACAGTTCTGTAAAAAACATTGTATCCAGAGTGCATCAAACATGATTTTAGACCTTGTCTATCGAAAAGTGGTTATTTCTGTAGTTCAATTGCTGCAACTATCTGAAAATTGTCTATAGTGTTCCAATCATCTAGTTTGAACAGTTATGTTAAAAACATTGCATCAAACGTGATTTTAGACCTTGTCTATGGAAAAGTGGTTATTTCCGTAGTTCAATTGCTTCAACTTGCTGAAAATTGTCCAAAATGTGCCAATCATCTAGTTTGAACAGTTATGTTAAAAACATTGTATCCAGAGTGCATCAAACATGATTTTAGACCTTGTCTATGGGAAAGTGGTTATTTCCGTAGTTCAATTGCTGCAACTTGCTGAAAATTGTCCATAGTGTTCCAATCATCTAGTTTGAAAAGTTATGTTAAAAACATTGCTTCCAGAGTGCATCAAACGTGATTTTAGACCGTGTCTATCGAAAAGTGGTTATTTCTGTAGTTCAATTGCTGCAAACAATGCTGAAAATTGTCCATAGTGTTCCATTAATCTAGTTTGAACAGTTATGTTAAAAACATTGTATCCAGAGTGCATCAAACATGATTTTAGACCTTGTCTATGGGAAAGTGGTTATTTCCGTAGTTCAATTGCTGCAACTTGCTGAAAATTGTCCATAGTGTTCCAATCATCTAGTTTGAACAGTTATGTTAAAAACATTGTATCCAGAGTGCATCAAACATGATTTTAGACCTTGTCTATGGAAAAGTGGTTATTTCCGTAGTTCAATTGCTGCAACTTGCTGAACATTTTCCATAGTGTTCCAATCATCTAGTTTGAAAAGTTATGTTAAAAACATTGCTTCCAGAGTGCATCAAACGTGATTTTAGACCGTGTCTATGGAAAAGTGGTTATTTCTGTAGTTCAATTGCTGCAACTATCTGAAAATTGTCTATAGTGTTCCAATCATTTAGTTTGAACAGTTATGTTAAAAACATTGTATCCAGAGTGCATCAAACATGATTTTAGACCTTGTCTATCGAAAAGTGGTTATTTCTGTAGTTCAATTGCTGCAAACAATGCTGAAAATTGTCCATAGTGTTCCATTAATCTAGTTTGAACAGTTCTGTAAAAAACATTGTATCCAGAGTGCATCAAACATGATTTTACACCTTGTCTATCGAAAAGTGGTTATTTCTGTAGTTCAATTGCTGCAACTATCTGAAAATTGTCTATAGTGTTCCAATCATCTAGTTTGAACAGTTATGTTAAAAACATTGCATCAAACGTGATTTTAGACCTTGTCTATGGAAAAGTGGTTATTTCCGTAGTTCAATTGCTTCAACTTGCTGAAAATTGTCCAAAATGTGCCAATCATCTAGTTTGAACAGTTATGTTAAAAACATTGTATCCAGAGTGCATCAAACATGATTTTAGACCTTGTCTATGGGAAAGTGGTTATTTCCGTAGTTCAATTGCTGCAACTTGCTGAAAATTGTCCATAGTGTTCCAATCATCTAGTTTGAACAGTTATGTTAAAAACATTGTATCCAGAGTGCATCAAACATGATTTTAGACCTTGTCTATGGAAAAGTGGTTATTTCCGTAGTTCAATTGATTCAACTTGCTCAAAATTGTCCATAGTGTTCCAATCATCTAGTTTGAACAGTTATGTTAAAAACATTGTATCCAAAGTGCATCAAACATGATTTTAGACCTTGTCTATCGAAAAGTGGTTATTTCTGTAGTTTAATTGCTGCAACTTGCTGAAAATTGTCCATAGTGTTCCAATCATCTAGTTTGAACAGTTATGTTAAAAACATTGCTTCCAGAGTGCATCAAACGTGATTTTAGACCGTGTCTATGGAAAAGTGGTTATTTCTGTAGTTCAATTGCTGCAACTATCTGAAAATTGTCTATAGTGTTCCAATCATCTAGTTTGAACAGTTATGTTAAAAACATTGTATCCAGAGTGCATCAAACATGATTTTAGACCTTGTCTATGGAAAAGTGGTTATTTCTGTAGTTCAATTGCTGCAAACAATGCTGAAAATTGTCCATAGTGTTCCAATCATCTAGTTTGAACAGTTATGTTAAAAACATTGCATCAAACGTGATTTTAGACCTTGTCTATGGAAAAGTGGTTATTTCCGTAGTTCAATTGCTTCAACTTGCTGAAAATTGTCCAAAATGTGCCAATCATCTAGTTTGAACAGTTATGTTAAAAACATTGTATCCAGAGTGCATCAAACATGATTTTAGACCTTGTCTATGGGAAAGTGGTTATTTCCGTAGTTCAATTGCTGCAACTTGCTGAAAATTGTCCATAGTGTTCCAATCATCTAGTTTGAACAGTTATGTTAAAAACATTGTATCCAGAGTGCATCAAACATGATTTTAGACCTTGTCTATGGAAAAGTGGTTATTTCCGTAGTTCAATTGATTCAACTTGCTCAAAATTGTCCATAGTGTTCCAATCATCTAGTTTGAACAGTTATGTTAAAAACATTGTATCCAAAGTGCATCAAACATGATTTTAGACCTTGCCTATCGAAAAGTGGTTATTTCTGTAGTTTAATTGCTGCAACTTGCTGAAAATTGTCCATAGTGTTCCAATCATCTAGTTTGAACAGTTATGTTAAAAACATTGTATCCAGAGTGCATCAAACATGATTTTAGACCTTGTCTATGGAAAAGTGGTTATTTCTGTAGTTCAATTGCTGCAAACAATGCTGAAAATTGTCCATAGTGTTCCATTAATCTAGTTTGAACAGTTCTGTAAAAAACATTGTATCCAGAGTGCATCAAACATGATTTTAGACCTTGTCTATCGAAAAGTGGTTATTTCTGTAGTTCAATTGCTGCAACTATCTGAAAATTGTCTATAGTGTTCCAATCATCTAGTTTGAACAGTTATGTTAAAAACATTGCATCAAACGTGATTTTAGACCTTGTCTATGGAAAAGTGGTTATTTCCGTAGTTCAATTGCTTCAACTTGCTGAAAATTGTCCAAAATGTGCCAATCATCTAGTTTGAACAGTTATGTTAAAAACATTGTATCCAGAGTGCATCAAACATGATTTTAGACCTTGTCTATGGGAAAGTGGTTATTTCCGTAGTTCAATTGCTGCAACTTGCTGAAAATTGTCCATAGTGTTCCAATCATCTAGTTTGAAAAGTTATGTTAAAAACATTGCTTCCAGAGTGCATCAAACGTGATTTTAGACCGTGTCTATCGAAAAGTGGTTATTTCTGTAGTTCAATTGCTGCAAACAATGCTGAAAATTGTCCATAGTGTTCCATTAATCTAGTTTGAACAGTTATGTTAAAAACATTGTATCCAGAGTGCATCAAACATGATTTTAGACCTTGTCTATGGGAAAGTGGTTATTTCCGTAGTTCAATTGCTGCAACTTGCTGAAAATTGTCCATAGTGTTCCAATCATCTAGTTTGAACAGTTATGTTAAAAACATTGTATCCAGAGTGCATCAAACATGATTTTAGACCTTGTCTATGGAAAAGTGGTTATTTCCGTAGTTCAATTGCTGCAACTTGCTGAACATTTTCCATAGTGTTCCAATCATCTAGTTTGAAAAGTTATGTTAAAAACATTGCTTCCAGAGTGCATCAAACGTGATTTTAGACCGTGTCTATGGAAAAGTGGTTATTTCTGTAGTTCAATTGCTGCAACTATCTGAAAATTGTCTATAGTGTTCCAATCATTAAGTTTGAACAGTTATGTTAAAAACATTGTATCCAGAGTGCATCAAACATGATTTTAGACCTTGTCTATCGAAAAGTGGTTATTTCTGTAGTTCAATTGCTGCAAACAATGCTGAAAATTGTCCATAGTGTTCCATTAATCTAGTTTGAACAGTTCTGTAAAAAACATTGTATCCAGAGTGCATCAAACATGATTTTACACCTTGTCTATCGAAAAGTGGTTATTTCTGTAGTTCAATTGCTGCAACTATCTGAAAATTGTCTATAGTGTTCCAATCATCTAGTTTGAACAGTTATGTTAAAAACATTGTATCCAGAGTGCATCAAACATGATTTTAGACCTTGTCTATGGAAAAGTGGTTATTTCCGTAGTTCAATTGATTCAACTTGCTCAAAATTGTCCATAGTGTTCCAATCATCTAGTTTGAACAGTTATGTTAAAAACATTGTATCCAAAGTGCATCAAACATGATTTTAGACCTTGTCTATCGAAAAGTGGTTATTTCTGTAGTTTAATTGCTGCAACTTGCTGAAAATTGTCCATAGTGTTCCAATCATCTAGTTTGAACAGTTATGTTAAAAACATTGCTTCCAGAGTGCATCAAACGTGATTTTAGACCGTGTCTATGGAAAAGTGGTTATTTCTGTAGTTCAATTGCTGCAACTATCTGAAAATTGTCTATAGTGTTCCAATCATCTAGTTTGAACAGTTATGTTAAAAACATTGTATCCAGAGTGCATCAAACATGATTTTAGACCTTGTCTATGGAAAAGTGGTTATTTCTGTTGTTCAATTGCTGCAAACAATGCTGAAAATTGTCCATAGTGTTCCAATCATCTAGTTTGAACAGTTATGTTAAAAACATTGCATCAAACGTGATTTTAGACCTTGTCTATGGAAAAGTGGTTATTTCCGTAGTTCAATTGCTTCAACTTGCTGAAAATTGTCCAAAATGTGCCAATCATCTAGTTTGAACAGTTATGTTAAAAACATTGTATCCAGAGTGCATCAAACATGATTTTAGACCTTGTCTATGGGAAAGTGGTTATTTCCGTAGTTCAATTGCTGCAACTTGCTGAAAATTGTCCATAGTGTTCCAATCATCTAGTTTGAACAGTTATGTTAAAAACATTGTATCCAGAGTGCATCAAACATGATTTTAGACCTTGTCTATGGAAAAGTGGTTATTTCCGTAGTTCAATTGATTCAACTTGCTCAAAATTGTCCATAGTGTTCCAATCATCTAGTTTGAACAGTTATGTTAAAAACATTGTATCCAAAGTGCATCAAACATGATTTTAGACCTTGCCTATCGAAAAGTGGTTATTTCTGTAGTTTAATTGCTGCAACTTGCTGAAAATTGTCCATAGTGTTCCAATCATCTAGTTTGAACAGTTATGTTAAAAACATTGTATCCAGAGTGCATCAAACATGATTTTAGACCTTGTCTATGGAAAAGTGGTTATTTCTGTAGTTCAATTGCTGCAAACAATGCTGAAAATTGTCCATAGTGTTCCATTAATCTAGTTTGAACAGTTCTGTAAAAAACATTGTATCCAGAGTGCATCAAACATGATTTTAGACCTTGTCTATCGAAAAGTGGTTATTTCTGTAGTTCAATTATTGCAACTATCTGAAAATTGTCTATAGTGTTCCAATCATCTAGTTTGAACAGTTATGTTAAAAACATTGCATCAAACGTGATTTTAGACCTTGTCTATGGAAAAGTGGTTATTTCCGTAGTTCAATTGCTTCAACTTGCTGAAAATTGTCCAAAATGTGCCAATCATCTAGTTTGAACAGTTATGTTAAAAACATTGTATCCAGAGTGCATCAAACATGATTTTAGACCTTGTCTATGGGAAAGTGGTTATTTCCGTAGTTCAATTGCTGCAACTTGCTGAAAATTGTCCATAGTGTTCCAATCATCTAGTTTGAACAGTTATGTTAAAAACATTGTATCCAAAGTGCATCAAACATGATTTTAGACCTTGTCTATCGAAAAGTGGTTATTTCTGTAGTTTAATTGCTGCAACTTGCTGAAAATTGTCCATAGTGTTCCAATCATCTAGTTTGAACAGTTATGTTAAAAACATTGCTTCCAGAGTGCATCAAACGTGATTTTAGACCGTGTCTATGGAAAAGTGGTTATTTCTGTAGTTCAATTGCTGCAAACAATGCTGAAAATTGTCCATAGTGTTCCATTAATCTAGTTTGAACAGTTCTGTAAAAAACATTGTATCCAGAGTGCAACAAACATGATTTTAGACCTTGTCTATCGAAAAGTGGTTATTTCTGTAGTTCAATTGCTGCAACTATCTGAAAATTGTCTATAGTGTTCCAATCATCTAGTTTGAACAGTTATGTTAAAAACATTGCATCAAACGTGATTTTAGACCTTGTCTATGGAAAAGTGGTTATTTCCGTAGTTCAATTGCTTCAACTTGCTGAAAATTGTCCAAAATGTGCCAATCATCTAGTTTGAACAGTTATGTTAAAAACATTGTATCCAGAGTGCATCAAACATGATTTTAGACCTTGTCTATGGGAAAGTGGTTATTTCCGTAGTTCAATTGCTGCAACTTGCTGAAAATTGTCCATAGTGTTCCAATCATCTAGTTTGAACAGTTATGTTAAAAACATTGTATCCAAAGTGCATCAAACATGATTTTAGACCTTGTCTATCGAAAAGTGGTTATTTCTGTAGTTTAATTGCTGCAACTTGCTGAAAATTGTCCATAGTGTTCCAATCATCTAGTTTGAACAGTTATGTTAAAAACATTGCTTCCAGAGTGCATCAAACGTGATTTTAGACCGTGTCTATGGAAAAGTGGTTATTTCTGTAGTTCAATTGCTGCAACTATCTGAAAATTGTCTATAGTGTTCCAATCATCTAGTTTGAACAGTTATGTTAAAAACATTGTATCCAGAGTGCATCAAACATGATTTTAGACCTTGTCTATGGAAAAGTGGTTATTTCTGTAGTTCAATTGCTGCAAACAATGCTGAAAATTGTCCATAGTGTTCCAATCATCTAGTTTGAACAGTTATGTTAAAAACATTGCATCAAACGTGATTTTAGACCTTGTCTATGGAAAAGTGGTTATTTCTGTAGTTCAATTGCTGCAAACAATGCTGAAAATTGTCCATAGTGTTCCATTAATCTAGTTTGAACAGTTCTGTAAAAAACATTGTATCCAGAGTGCATCAAACATGATTTTAGACCTTGTCTATCGAAAAGTGGTTATTTCTGTAGTTCAATTGCTGCAACTATCTGAAAATTGTCTATAGTGTTCCAATCATCTAGTTTGAACAGTTATGTTAAAAACATTGCATCAAACGTGATTTTAGACCTTGTCTATGGAAAAGTGGTTATTTCCGTAGTTCAATTGCTTCAACTTGCTGAAAATTGTCCAAAATGTGCCAATCATCTAGTTTGAACAGTTATGTTAAAAACATTGTATCCAGAGTGCATCAAACATGATTTTAGACCTTGTCTATGGGAAAGTGGTTATTTCCGTAGTTCAATTGCTGCAACTTGCTGAAAATTGTCCATAGTGTTCCAATCATCTAGTTTGAACAGTTATGTTAAAAACATTGTATCCAAAGTGCATCAAACATGATTTTAGACCTTGTCTATCGAAAAGTGGTTATTTCTGTAGTTTAATTGCTGCAACTTGCTGAAAATTGTCCATAGTGTTCCAATCATCTAGTTTGAACAGTTATGTTAAAAACATTGCTTCCAGAGTGCATCAAACGTGATTTTAGACCGTGTCTATGGAAAAGTGGTTATTTCTGTAGTTCAATTGCTGCAACTATCTGAAAATTGTCTATAGTGTTCCAATCATCTAGTTTGAACAGTTATGTTAAAAACATTGTATCCAGAGTGCATCAAACATGATTTTAGACCTTGTCTATGGAAAAGTGGTTATTTCTGTAGTTCAATTGCTGCAAACAATGCTGAAAATTGTCCATAGTGTTCCAATCATCTAGTTTGAACAGTTATGTTAAAAACATTGCATCAAACGTGATTTTAGACCTTGTCTGTGGTTATTTCCGTAGTTCAATTGCTTCAACTTGCTGAAAATTGTCCAAAATGTGCCAATCATCTAGTTTGAACAGTTATGTTAAAAACATTGTATCCAGAGTGCATCAAACATGATTTTAGACCTTGTCTATGGGAAAGTGGCTATTTCCGTAGTTCAATTGCTTCAACTTGCTGAAAATTGTCCAAAATGTGCCAATCATCTAGTTTGAACAGTTATGTTAAAAACATTGTATCCAGAGTGCATCAAACATGATTTTAGACCTTGTCTATGGGAAAGTGGTTATTTCCGTAGTTCAATTGCTGCAACTTGCTGAAAATTGTCCATAGTGTTCCAATCATCTAGTTTGAACAGTTATGTTAAAAACATTATATCCAGAGTGCATCAAACATGATTTTAGACCTTGTCTATGGAAAAGTGGTTATTTCCGTAGTTCAATTGATTCAACTTGCTCAAAATTGTCCATAGTGTTCCAATCATCTAGTTTGAACAGTTATGTTAAAAACATTGTATCCAAAGTGCATCAAACATGATTTTAGACCTTGTCTATCGAAAAGTGGTTATTTCTGTAGTTTAATTGCTGCAACTTGCTGAAAATTGTCCATAGTGTTCCAATCATCTAGTTTGAACAGTTATGTTAAAAACATTGTATCCAGAGTGCATCAAACATGATTTTAGACCTTGTCTATGGAAAAGTGGTTATTTCCGTAGTTCAATTGCTGCAACTTGCTGAAAATTGTCCATAGTGTTCCAATCATCTAGTTTGAAAAGTTATGTTAAAAACATTGCTTCCAGAGTGCATCAAACGTGATTTTAGACCGTGTCTATGGAAAAGTGGTTATTTCTGTAGTTCAATTGCTGCAACTATCTGAAAATTGTCTATAGTGTTCCAATCATCTAGTTTGAACAGTTATGTTAAAAACATTGTATCCAGAGTGCATCAAACATGATTTTAGACCTTGTCTATGGGAAAGTGGTTATTTCCGTAGTTCAATTGCTGCAACTTGCTGAAAATTGTCCATAGTGTTCCAATCATCTAGTTTGAACAGTTATGTTAAAAACATTGTATCCAGAGTGCATCAAACATGATTTTAGACCTTGTCTATGGAAAAGTGGTTATTTCCGTAGTTCAATTGCTGCAACTTGCTGAAAATTGTCCATAAGTGTTCCAATCATCTAGTTTGAAAAGTTATGTTAAAAACATTGCTTCCAGAGTGCATCAAACGTGATTTTAGACCGTGTCTATGGAAAAGTGGTTATTTCTGTAGTTCAATTGCTGCAACTATCTGAAAATTGTCTATAGTGTTCCAATCATCTAGTTTGAACAGTTATGTTAAAAACATTGTATCCAGAGTGCATCAAACATGATTTTAGACCTTGTCTATGGAAAAGTGGTTATTTCTGTAGTTCAATTGCTGCAAACAATGCTGAAAATTGTCCATAGTGTTCCAATCATCTAGTTTGAACAGTTATGTTAAAAACATTGCATCAAACGTGATTTTAGACCTTGTCTATGGAAAAGTGGTTATTTCCGTAGTTCAATTGCTTCAACTTGCTGAAAATTGTCCAAAATGTGCCAATCATCTAGTTTGAACAGTTATGTTAAAAACATTGTATCCAGAGTGCATCAAACATGATTTTAGACCTTGTCTATGGGAAAGTGGTTATTTCCGTAGTTCAATTGCTGCAACTTGCTGAAAATTGTCCATAGTGTTCCAATCATCTAGTTTGAAAAGTTATGTTAAAAACATTGCTTCCAGAGTGCATCAAACGTGATTTTAGACCGTGTCTATGGAAAAGTGGTTATTTCTGTAGTTCAATTGCTGCAACTTGCTGAAAATTGTCCATAGTGTTCCAATCATCTAGTTTGAACAGTTATGTTAAAAACATTGTATCCAAAGTGCATCAAACATGATTTTAGACCTTGTCTATCGAAAAGTGGTTATTTCTGTAGTTTAATTGCTGCAACTTGCTGAAAATTGTCCATAGTGTTCCAATCATCTAGTTTGAACAGTTATGTTAAAAACATTGTATCCAGAGTGCATCAAACATGATTTTAGACCTTGTCTATGGAAAAGTGGTTATTTCTGTAGTTCAATTGCTGCAAACAATGCTGAAAATTGTCCATAGTGTTCCAATCATCTAGTTTGAACAGTTATGTTAAAAACATTGCATCAAACGTGATTTTAGACCTTGTCTGTGGTTATTTCCGTAGTTCAATTGCTTCAACTTGCTGAAAATTGTCCAAAATGTGCCAATCATCTAGTTTGAACAGTTATGTTAAAAACATTGTATCCAGAGTGCATCAAACATGATTTTAGACCTTGTCTATGGGAAAGTGGTTATTTCCGTAGTTCAATTGCTGCAACTTGCTGAAAATTGTCCATAGTGTTCCAATCATCTAGTTTGAACAGTTATGTTAAAAACATTATATCCAGAGTGCATCAAACATGATTTTAGACCTTGTCTATGGAAAAGTGGTTATTTCCGTAGTTCAATTGATTCAACTTGCTCAAAATTGTCCATAGTGTTCCAATCATCTAGTTTGAACAGTTATGTTAAAAACATTGTATCCAAAGTGCATCAAACATGATTTTAGACCTTGTCTATCGAAAAGTGGTTATTTCTGTAGTTTAATTGCTGCAACTTGCTGAAAATTGTCCATAGTGTTCCAATCATCTAGTTTGAACAGTTATGTTAAAAACATTGTATCCAGAGTGCATCAAACATGATTTTAGACCTTGTCTATGGAAAAGTGGTTATTTCCGTAGTTCAATTGCTGCAACTTGCTGAAAATTGTCCATAGTGTTCCAATCATCTAGTTTGAAAAGTTATGTTAAAAACATTGCTTCCAGAGTGCATCAAACGTGATTTTAGACCGTGTCTATGGAAAAGTGGTTATTTCTGTAGTTCAATTGCTGCAACTATCTGAAAATTGTCTATAGTGTTCCAATCATCTAGTTTGAACAGTTATGTTAAAAACATTGTATCCAGAGTGCATCAAACATGATTTTAGACCTTGTCTATGGGAAAGTGGTTATTTCCGTAGTTCAATTGCTGCAACTTGCTGAAAATTGTCCATAGTGTTCCAATCATCTAGTTTGAACAGTTATGTTAAAAACATTGTATCCAGAGTGCATCAAACATGATTTTAGACCTTGTCTATGGAAAAGTGGTTATTTCCGTAGTTCAATTGCTGCAACTTGCTGAAAATTGTCCATAAGTGTTCCAATCATCTAGTTTGAAAAGTTATGTTAAAAACATTGCTTCCAGAGTGCATCAAACGTGATTTTAGACCGTGTCTATGGAAAAGTGGTTATTTCTGTAGTTCAATTGCTGCAACTATCTGAAAATTGTCTATAGTGTTCCAATCATCTAGTTTGAACAGTTATGTTAAAAACATTGTATCCAGAGTGCATCAAACATGATTTTAGACCTTGTCTATGGAAAAGTGGTTATTTCTGTAGTTCAATTGCTGCAAACAATGCTGAAAATTGTCCATAGTGTTCCAATCATCTAGTTTGAACAGTTATGTTAAAAACATTGCATCAAACGTGATTTTAGACCTTGTCTATGGAAAAGTGGTTATTTCCGTAGTTCAATTGCTTCAACTTGCTGAAAATTGTCCAAAATGTGCCAATCATCTAGTTTGAACAGTTATGTTAAAAACATTGTATCCAGAGTGCATCAAACATGATTTTAGACCTTGTCTATGGGAAAGTGGTTATTTCCGTAGTTCAATTGCTGCAACTTGCTGAAAATTGTCCATAGTGTTCCAATCATCTAGTTTGAAAAGTTATGTTAAAAACATTGCTTCCAGAGTGCATCAAACGTGATTTTAGACCGTGTCTATGGAAAAGTGGTTATTTCTGTAGTTCAATTGCTGCAACTATCTGAAAATTGTCTATAGTGTTCCAATCATCTAGTTTGAACAGTTATGTTAAAAACATTGTATCCAGAGTGCATCAAACATGATTTTAGACCTTGTCTATCGAAAAGTGGTTATTTCTGTAGTTCAATTGCTGCAAACAATGCTGAAAATTGTCCATAGTGTTCCATTAATCTAGTTTGAACAGTTCTGTAAAAAACATTGTATCCAGAGTGCATCAAACATGATTTTAGACCTTGTCTATCGAAAAGTGGTTATTTCTGTAGTTCAATTGCTGCAACTATCTGAAAATTGTCTATAGTGTTCCAATCATCTAGTTTGAACAGTTATGTTAAAAACATTGCATCAAACGTGATTTTAGACCTTGTCTATGGAAAAGTGGTTATTTCCGTAGTTCAATTGCTTCAACTTGCTGAAAATTGTCCAAAATGTGCCAATCATCTAGTTTGAACAGTTATGTTAAAAACATTGTATCCAGAGTGCATCAAACATGATTTTAGACCTTGTCTATGGGAAAGTGGTTATTTCCGTAGTTCAATTGCTGCAACTTGCTGAAAATTGTCCATAGTGTTCCAATCATCTAGTTTGAACAGTTATGTTAAAAACATTGTATCCAGAGTGCATCAAACATGATTTTAGACCTTGTCTATGGAAAAGTGGTTATTTCCGTAGTTCAATTGATTCAACTTGCTCAAAATTGTCCATAGTGTTCCAATCATCTAGTTTGAACAGTTATGTTAAAAACATTGTATCCAAAGTGCATCAAACATGATTTTAGACCTTGTCTATCGAAAAGTGGTTATTTCTGTAGTTTAATTGCTGCAACTTGCTGAAAATTGTCCATAGTGTTCCAATCATCTAGTTTGAACAGTTATGTTAAAAACATTGCTTCCAGAGTGCATCAAACGTGATTTTAGACCGTGTCTATGGAAAAGTGGTTATTTCTGTAGTTCAATTGCTGCAACTATCTGAAAATTGTCTATAGTTTTCCAATCATCTAGTTTGAACAGTTATGTTAAAAACATTGTATCCAGAGTGCATCAAACATGATTTTAGACCTTGTCTATGGAAAAGTGGTTATTTCTGTAGTTCAATTGCTGCAAACAATGCTGAAAATTGTCCATAGTGTTCCAATCATCTAGTTTGAACAGTTATGTTAAAAACATTGCATCAAACGTGATTTTAGACCTTGTCTATGGAAAAGTGGTTATTTCCGTAGTTCAATTGCTTCAACTTGCTGAAAATTGTCCAAAATGTGCCAATCATCTAGTTTGAACAGTTATGTTAAAAACATTGTATCCAGAGTGCATCAAACATGATTTTAGACCTTGTCTATGGGAAAGTGGTTATTTCCGTAGTTCAATTGCTGCAACTTGCTGAAAATTGTCCATAGTGTTCCAATCATCTAGTTTGAACAGTTATGTTAAAAACATTGCATCAAACGTGATTTTAGACCTTGTCTATGGAAAAGTGGTTATTTCCGTAGTTCAATTGCTTCAACTTGCTGAAAATTGTCCAAAATGTGCCAATCATCTAGTTTGAACAGTTATGTTAAAAACATTGTATCCAGAGTGCATCAAACATGATTTTAGACCTTGTCTATGGGAAAGTGGTTATTTCCGTAGTTCAATTGCTGCAACTTGCTGAAAATTGTCCATAGTGTTCCAATCATCTAGTTTGAACAGTTATGTTAAAAACATTGTATCCAGAGTGCATCAAACATGATTTTAGACCTTGTCTATGGAAAAGTGGTTATTTCCGTAGTTCAATTGATTCAACTTGCTCAAAATTGTCCATAGTGTTCCAATCATCTAGTTTGAACAGTTATGTTAAAAACATTGTATCCAGAGTGCATCAAACATGATTTTAGACCTTGTCTATGGAAAAGTGGTTATTTCTGTAGTTCAATTGCTGCAAACAATGCTGAAAATTGTCCATAGTGTTCCAATCATCTAGTTTGAACAGTTATGTTAAAAACATTGCATCAAACGTGATTTTAGACCTTGTCTATGGAAAAGTGGTTATTTCCGTAGTTCAATTGCTTCAACTTGCTGAAAATTGTCCAAAATGTGCCAATCATCTAGTTTGAACAGTTATGTTAAAAACATTGTATCCAGAGTGCATCAAACATGATTTTAGACCTTGTCTATGGGAAAGTGGTTATTTCCGTAGTTCAATTGCTGCAACTTGCTGAAAATTGTCCATAGTGTTCCAATCATCTAGTTTGAACAGTTATGTTAAAAACATTGTATCCAGAGTGCATCAAACATGATTTTAGACCTTGTCTATGGAAAAGTGGTTATTTCCGTAGTTCAATTGATTCAACTTGCTCAAAATTGTCCATAGTGTTCCAATCATCTAGTTTGAACAGTTATGTTAAAAACATTGTATCCAAAGTGCATCAAACATGATTTTAGACCTTGTCTATCGAAAAGTGGTTATTTCTGTAGTTTAATTGCTGCAACTTGCTGAAAATTGTCCATAGTGTTCCAATCATCTAGTTAGTACAGTTATGTTAAAAACATTGTATCCAGAGTGCATCAAACATGATTTTAGACCTTGTCTATGGAAAAGTGGTTATTTCCGTAGTTCAATTGATTCAACTTGCTCAAAATTGTCCATAGTGTTCCAATCATCTAGTTTGAACAGTTATGTTAAAAACATTGTATCCAGAGTGCATCAAACATGATTTTAGACCTTGTCTCTGGAAAAGTGGTTATTTCTGTAGTTCAATTGCTGCAAACAATGCTGAAAATTGTCCATAGTGTTCCATTAATCTAGTTTGAACAGTTCTGTAAAAAACATTGTATCCAGAGTGCATCAAACATGATTTTAGACCTTGTCTATCGAAAAGTGGTTATTTCTGTAGTTCAATTGCTGCAACTATCTGAAAATTGTCTATAGTGTTCCAATCATCTAGTTTGAACAGTTATGTTAAAAACATTGCATCAAACGTGATTTTAGACCTTGTCTATGGAAAAGTGGTTATTTCCGTAGTTCAATTGCTTCAACTTGCTGAAAATTGTCCAAAATGTGCCAATCATCTAGTTTGAACAGTTATGTTAAAAACATTGTATCCAGAGTGCATCAAACATGATTTTAGACCTTGTCTATGGGAAAGTGGTTATTTCCGTAGTTCAATTGCTGCAACTTGCTGAAAATTGTCCATAGTGTTCCAATCATCTAGTTTGAACAGTTATGTTAAAAACATTGTATCCAAAGTGCATCAAACATGATTTTAGACCTTGTCTATCGAAAAGTGGTTATTTCTGTAGTTTAATTGCTGCAACTTGCTGAAAATTGTCCATAGTGTTCCAATCATCTAGTTTGAACAGTTATGTTAAAAACATTGCTTCCAGAGTGCATCAAACGTGATTTTAGACCGTGTCTATGGAAAAGTGGTTATTTCTGTAGTTCAATTGCTGCAACTATCTGAAAATTGTCTATAGTGTTCCAATCATCTAGTTTGAACAGTTATGTTAAAAACATTGTATCCAGAGTGCATCAAACATGATTTTAGACCTTGTCTATGGAAAAGTGGTTATTTCTGTAGTTCAATTGCTGCAAACAATGCTGAAAATTGTCCATAGTGTTCCAATCATCTAGTTTGAACAGTTATGTTAAAAACATTGCATCAAACGTGATTTTAGACCTTGTCTGTGGTTATTTCCGTAGTTCAATTGCTTCAACTTGCTGAAAATTGTCCAAAATGTGCCAATCATCTAGTTTGAACAGTTATGTTAAAAACATTGTATCCAGAGTGCATCAAACATGATTTTAGACCTTGTCTATGGGAAAGTGGTTATTTCCGTAGTTCAATTGCTTCAACTTGCTGAAAATTGTCCAAAATGTGCCAATCATCTAGTTTGAACAGTTATGTTAAAAACATTGTATCCAGAGTGCATCAAACATGATTTTAGACCTTGTCTATGGGAAAGTGGTTATTTCCGTAGTTCAATTGCTGCAACTTGCTGAAAATTGTCCATAGTGTTCCAATCATCTAGTTTGAACAGTTATGTTAAAAACATTATATCCAGAGTGCATCAAACATGATTTTAGACCTTGTCTATGGAAAAGTGGTTATTTCCGTAGTTCAATTGATTCAACTTGCTCAAAATTGTCCATAGTGTTCCAATCATCTAGTTTGAACAGTTATGTTAAAAACATTGTATCCAAAGTGCATCAAACATGATTTTAGACCTTGTCTATCGAAAAGTGGTTATTTCTGTAGTTTAATTGCTGCAACTTGCTGAAAATTGTCCATAGTGTTCCAATCATCTAGTTTGAACAGTTATGTTAAAAACATTGTATCCAGAGTGCATCAAACATGATTTTAGACCTTGTCTATGGGAAAGTGGTTATTTCCGTAGTTCAATTGCTGCAACTTGCTGAAAATTGTCCATAGTGTTCCAATCATCTAGTTTGAACAGTTATGTTAAAAACATTGTATCCAGAGTGCATCAAACATGATTTTAGACCTTGTCTATGGAAAAGTGGTTATTTCCGTAGTTCAATTGCTGCAACTTGCTGAAAATTGTCCATAAGTGTTCCAATCATCTAGTTTGAAAAGTTATGTTAAAAACATTGCTTCCAGAGTGCATCAAACGTGATTTTAGACCGTGTCTATGGAAAAGTGGTTATTTCTGTAGTTCAATTGCTGCAACTATCTGAAAATTGTCTATAGTGTTCCAATCATCTAGTTTGAACAGTTATGTTAAAAACATTGTATCCAGAGTGCATCAAACATGATTTTAGACCTTGTCTATGGAAAAGTGGTTATTTCTGTAGTTCAATTGCTGCAAACAATGCTGAAAATTGTCCATAGTGTTCCAATCATCTAGTTTGAACAGTTATGTTAAAAACATTGCATCAAACGTGATTTTAGATCTTGTCTATGGAAAAGTGGTTATTTCCGTAGTTCAATTGCTTCAACTTGCTGAAAATTGTCCAAAATGTGCCAATCATCTAGTTTGAACAGTTATGTTAAAAACATTGTATCCAGAGTGCATCAAACATGATTTTAGACCTTGTCTATGGGAAAGTGGTTATTTCCGTAGTTCAATTGCTGCAACTTGCTGAAAATTGTCCATAGTGTTCCAATCATCTAGTTTGAAAAGTTATGTTAAAAACATTGCTTCCAGAGTGCATCAAACGTGATTTTAGACCGTGTCTATGGAAAAGTGGTTATTTCTGTAGTTCAATTGCTGCAACTATCTGAAAATTGTCTATAGTGTTCCAATCATCTAGTTTGAACAGTTATGTTAAAAACATTGTATCCAGAGTGCATCAAACATGATTTTAGACCTTGTCTATCGAAAAGTGGTTATTTCTGTAGTTCAATTGCTGCAAACAATGCTGAAAATTGTCCATAGTGTTCCATTAATCTAGTTTGAACAGTTCTGTAAAAAACATTGTATCCAGAGTGCATCAAACATGATTTTAGACCTTGTCTATCGAAAAGTGGTTATTTCTGTAGTTCAATTGCTGCAACTATCTGAAAATTGTCTATAGTGTTCCAATCATCTAGTTTGAACAGTTATGTTAAAAACATTGCATCAAACGTGATTTTAGACCTTGTCTATGGAAAAGTGGTTATTTCCGTAGTTCAATTGCTTCAACTTGCTGAAAATTGTCCAAAATGTGCCAATCATCTAGTTTGAACAGTTATGTTAAAAACATTGTATCCAGAGTGCATCAAACATGATTTTAGACCTTGTCTATGGGAAGGTGGTTATTTCCTTAGTTCAATTGCTGCAACTTGCTGAAAATTGTCCATAGTGTTCCAATCATCTAGTTTGAACAGTTATGTTAAAAACATTGTATCCAGAGTGCATCAAACATGATTTTAGACCTTGTCTATGGAAAAGTGGTTATTTCCATAGTTCAATTGATTCAACTTGCTCAAAATTGTCCATAGTGTTCCAATCATCTAGTTTGAACAGTTATGTTAAAAACATTGTATCCAAAGTGCATCAAACATGATTTTAGACCTTGTCTATCGAAAAGTGGTTATTTCTGTAGTTTAATTGCTGCAAATTGCTGAAAATTGTCCATAGTGTTCCAATCATCTAGTTTGAACAGTTATGTTAAAAACATTGCTTCCAGAGTGCATCAAACATGATTTTAGACCTTGTCTATGGAAAAGTGGTTATTTCTGTAGTTCAATTGCTGCAAACAATGCTGAAAATTGTCCATAGTGTTCCAATCATCTAGTTTGAACAGTTATGTTAAAAACATTGCATCAAACGTGATTTTAGACCTTGTCTATGGAAAAGTGGTTATTTCCGTAGTTCAATTGCTTCAACTTGCTGAAAATTGTCCAAAATGTGCCAATCATCTAGTTTGAACAGTTATGTTAAAAACATTGTATCCAGAGTGCATCAAACATGATTTTAGACCTTGTCTATGGGAAAGTGGTTATTTCCGTAGTTCAATTGCTGCAACTTGCTGAAAATTGTCCATAGTGTTCCAATCATCTAGTTTGAACAGTTATGTTAAAAACATTGTATCCAGAGTGCATCAAACATGATTTTAGACCTTGTCTATGGAAAAGTGGTTATTTCCGTAGTTCAATTGATTCAACTTGCTCAAAATTGTCCATAGTGTTCCAATCATCTAGTTTGAACAGTTATGTTAAAAACATTGTATCCAAAGTGCATCAAACATGATTTTAGACCTTGTCTATCGAAAAGTGGTTATTTCTGTAGTTTAATTGCTGCAACTTGCTGAAAATTGTCCATAGTGTTCCAATCATCTAGTTAGTACAGTTATGTTAAAAACATTGTATCCAGAGTGCATCAAACATGATTTTAGACCTTGTCTATGGAAAAGTGGTTATTTCCGTAGTTCAATTGCTGCAACTTGCTGAAAATTGTCCATAGTGTTCCAATCATCTAGTTTGAACAGTTATGTTAAAAACATTGCTTCCAGAGTGCATCAAACGTGAATTTAGACCGTGTCTATGGAAAAGTGGTTATTTCTGTAGTTCAATTGCTGCAAACAATGCTGAAAATTGTCCATAGTGTTCCAATCATCTAGTTTGAACAGTTATGTTAAAAACATTGCATCAAACGTGATTTTAGACCTTGTCTATGGAAAAGTGGTTATTTCCGTAGTTCATTTGCTTCAACTTGCTGAAAATTGTCCAAAATGTGCCAATCATCTAGTTTGAACAGTTATGTTAAAAACATTGTATCCAGAGTGCATCAAACATGATTTTAGACCTTGTCTATGGGAAAGTGGTTATTTCCGTAGTTCAATTGCTGCAACTTGCTGAAAATTGTCCATAGTGTTCCAATCATCTAGTTTGAACAGTTATGTTAAAAACATTGTATCCAGAGTGCATCAAACATGATTTTAGACCTAGTCTATGGAAAAGTGGTTATTTCCGTAGTTCAATTGATTCAACTTGCTCAAAATTGTCCATAGTGTTCCAATCATCTAGTTTGAACAGTTATGTTAAAAACATTGTATCCAGAGTGCATCAAACGTGATTTTAGACCGTGTCTATGGAAAAGTTGTTATTTCTGTAGTTCAATTGCTGCAACTATCTGAAAATTGTCTATAGTGTTCCAATCATCTAGTTTGAACAGTTATGTTAAAAACATTGTATCCAGAGTGCATCAAACGTGAATTTAGACCGTGTCTATGGAAAAGTGGTTATTTCTGTAGTTCAATTGCTGCAAACAATGCTGAAAATTGTCCATAGTGTTCCAATCATCTAGTTTGAACAGTTATGTTAAAAACATTGCATCAAACATGATTTTAGACCTTGTCTATCGAAAAGTGGTTATTTCTGTAGTTCAATTGCTGCAAACAATGCTGAAAATTGTCCATAGTGTTCCATTAATCTAGTTTGAACAGTTCTGTAAAAAACATTGTATCCAGAGTGCATCAAACATGATTTTAGACCTTGTCTATCGAAAAGTGGTTATTTCTGTAGTTCAATTGCTGCAACTATCTGAAAATTGTCTATAGTGTTCCAATCATCTAGTTTGAACAGTTATGTTAAAAACATTGCTTCCAGAGTGCATCAAACGTGATTTTAGACCGTGTCTATGGAAAAGTGGTTATTTCTGTAGTTCAATTGCTGCAACTATCTGAAAATTGTCTATAGTGTTCCAATCATCTAGTTTGAACAGTTATGTTAAAAACATTGTATCCAGAGTGCATCAAACGTGATTTTAGACCTTGTCTATGGAAAAGTGGTTATTTCCGTAGTTCAATTGCTTCAACTTGCTGAAAATTGTCCAAAATGTGCCAATCATCTAGTTTGAACAGTTATGTTAAAAACATTGTATCCAGAGTGCATCAAACATGATTTTAGACCTTGTCTATGGAAAAGTGGTTATTTCTGTAGTTCAATTGCTGCAAACAATGCTGAAAATTGTCCATAGTGTTCCAATCATCTAGTTTGAACAGTTATGTTAAAAACATTGCATCAAAGGTGATTTTAGACCTTGTCTATGGAAAAGTGGTTATTTCCGTAGTTCAATTGCTTCAACTTGCTGAAAATTGTCCAAAATGTGCCAATCATCTAGTTTGAACAGTTATGTTAAAAACATTGTATCCAGAGTGCATCAAACATGATTTTAGACCTTGTCTATGGGAAAGTGGTTATTTCCGTAGTTCAATTGCTGCAACTTGCTGAAAATTGTCCATAGTGTTCCAATCATCTAGTTTGAACAGTTATGTTAAAAACATTGTATCCAGAGTGCATCAAACATGATTTTAGACCTTGTCTATGGAAAAGTGGTTATTTCCGTAGTTCAATGGATTCAACTTGCTCAAAATTGTCCATAGTGTTCCAATCATCTAGTTTGAACAGTTATGTTAAAAACATTGTATCCAAAGTGCATGAAACAAGATTTTAGACCTTTTCTATCGAAAAGTGGTTATTGCTGTAGTTTAATTGCTGCAACTTGCTGAAAATTGTCCATAGTGTTCCAATCATCTAGTTAGTACAGTTATGTTAAAAACATTGTATCCAGAGTGCATCAAACATGATTTTAGACCTTGTCTATGGAAAAGTGGTTATTTCCGTAGTTCAATTGCTGCAACTTGCTGAAAATTGTCCATAGTGTTCCAACCATCTAGTTTGAAAAGTTATGTTAAAAACATTGCTTCCAGAGTGCATCAAACGTGATTTTAGACCGTGTCTATGGAAAAGTTGTTATTTCTGCAGTTCAATTGCTGCAACTATCTGAAAATTGTCTATAGTGTTCCAATCATCTAGTTTGAACAGTTATGTTAAAAACATTGTATCCAGAGTGCATCAAACATGATTTTAGACCTTGTCTATCGAAAAGTGGTTATTTCTGTAGTTCAATTGCTGCAAACAATGCTGAAAATTGTCCATAGTGTTCCATTAATCTAGTTTGAACAGTTCTGTAAAAAACATTGTATCCAGAGTGCATCAAACATGATTTTAGACCTTGTCTATGGAAAAGTGGTTATTTCTGTAGTTCAATTGCTGCAAACAATGCTGAAAATTGTCCATAGTGTTCCATTAATCTAGTTTGAACAGTTCTGTAAAAAACATTGTATCCAGAGTGCATCAAACATGATTTTAGACCTTGTCTATCGAAAAGTGGTTATTTCTGTAGTTCAATTGCTGCAACTATCTGAAAATTGTCTATAGTGTTCCAATCATCTAGTTTGAACAGTTATGTTAAAAACATTGCATCAAACGTGATTTTAGACCTTGTCTGTGGTTATTTCCGTAGTTCAATTGCTTCAACTTGCTGAAAATTGTCCAAAATGTGCCAATCATCTAGTTTGAACAGTTATGTTAAAAACATTGTATCCAGAGTGCATCAAACATGATTTTAGACCTTGTCTATGGGAAAGTGGTTATTTCCGTAGTTCAATTGCTTCAACTTGCTGAAAATTGTCCAAAATGTGCCAATCATCTAGTTTGAACAGTTATGTTAAAAACATTGTATCCAGAGTGCATCAAACATGATTTTAGACCTTGTCTATGGGAAAGTGGTTATTTCCGTAGTTCAATTGCTGCAACTTGCTGAAAATTGTCCATAGTGTTCCAATCATCTAGTTTGAACAGTTATGTTAAAAACATTATATCCAGAGTGCATCAAACATGATTTTAGACCTTGTCTATGGAAAAGTGGTTATTTCCGTAGTTCAATTGATTCAACTTGCTCAAAATTGTCCATAGTGTTCCAATCATCTAGTTTGAACAGTTATGTTAAAAACATTGTATCCAAAGTGCATCAAACATGATTTTAGACCTTGTCTATCGAAAAGTGGTTATTTCTGTAGTTTAATTGCTGCAACTTGCTGAAAATTGTCCATAGTGTTCCAATCATCTAGTTTGAACAGTTATGTTAAAAACATTGTATCCAGAGTGCATCAAACATGATTTTAGACCTTGTCTATGGGAAAGTGGTTATTTCCGTAGTTCAATTGCTGCAACTTGCTGAAAATTGTCCATAGTGTTCCAATCATCTAGTTTGAACAGTTATGTTAAAAACATTGTATCCAGAGTGCATCAAACATGATTTTAGACCTTGTCTATGGAAAAGTGGTTATTTCCGTAGTTCAATTGCTGCAACTTGCTGAAAATTGTCCATAAGTGTTCCAATCATCTAGTTTGAAAAGTTATGTTAAAAACATTGCTTCCAGAGTGCATCAAACGTGATTTTAGACCGTGTCTATGGAAAAGTGGTTATTTCTGTAGTTCAATTGCTGCAACTATCTGAAAATTGTCTATAGTGTTCCAATCATCTAGTTTGAACAGTTATGTTAAAAACATTGTATCCAGAGTGCATCAAACATGATTTTAGACCTTGTCTATGGAAAAGTGGTTATTTCTGTAGTTCAATTGCTGCAAACAATGCTGAAAATTGTCCATAGTGTTCCAATCATCTAGTTTGAACAGTTATGTTAAAAACATTGCATCAAACGTGATTTTAGATCTTGTCTATGGAAAAGTGGTTATTTCCGTAGTTCAATTGCTTCAACTTGCTGAAAATTGTCCAAAATGTGCCAATCATCTAGTTTGAAAAGTTATGTTAAAAACATTGCTTCCAGAGTGCATCAAACGTGATTTTAGACCGTGTCTATGGAAAAGTGGTTATTTCTGTAGTTCAATTACTGCAACTATCTGAAAATTGTCTATAGTGTTCCAATCATCTAGTTTGAACAGTTATGTTAAAAACATTGTATCCAGAGTGCATCAAACATGATTTTAGACCTTGTCTATCGAAAAGTGGTTATTTCTGTAGTTCAATTGCTGCAAACAATGCTGAAAATTGTCCATAGTGTTCCATTAATCTAGTTTGAACAGTTCTGTAAAAAACATTGTATCCAGAGTGCATCAAACATGATTTTAGACCTTGTCTATCGAAAAGTGGTTATTTCTGTAGTTCAATTGCTGCAACTATCTGACAATTGTCTATAGTGTTCCAATCATCTAGTTTGAACAGTTATGTTAAAAACATTGCATCAAACGTGATTTTAGACCTTGTCTATGGAAAAGTGGTTATTTCCGTAGTTCAATTGCTTCAACTTGCTGAAAATTGTCCAAAATGTGCCAATCATCTAGTTTGAACAGTTATGTTAAAAACATTGTATCCAGAGTGCATCAAACATGATTTTAGACCTTGTCTATGGGAAGGTGGTTATTTCCTTAGTTCAATTGCTGCAACTTGCTGAAAATTGTCCATAGTGTTCCAATCATCTAGTTTGAACAGTTATGTTAAAAACATTGTATCCAGAGTGCATCAAACATGATTTTAGACCTTGTCTATGGAAAAGTGGTTATTTCCGTAGTTCAATTGATTCAACTTGCTCAAAATTGTCCATAGTGTTCCAATCATCTAGTTTGAACAGTTATGTTAAAAACATTGTATCCAAAGTGCATCAAACATGATTTTAGACCTTGTCTATCGAAAAGTGGTTATTTCTGTAGTTTAATTGCTGCAAATTGCTGAAAATTGTCCATAGTGTTCCAATCATCTAGTTTGAACAGTTATGTTAAAAACATTGCTTCCAGAGTGCATCAAACATGATTTTAGACCTTGTCTATGGAAAAGTGGTTATTTCTGTAGTTCAATTGCTGCAAACAATGCTGAAAATTGTCCATAGTGTTCCAATCATCTAGTTTGAACAGTTATGTTAAAAACATTGCATCAAACGTGATTTTAGACCTTGTCTATGGAAAAGTGGTTATTTCCGTAGTTCAATTGCTTCAACTTGCTGAAAATTGTCCAAAATGTGCCAATCATCTAGTTTGAACAGTTATGTTAAAAACATTGTATCCAGAGTGCATCAAACATGATTTTAGACCTTGTCTATGGGAAAGTGGTTATTTCCGTAGTTCAATTGCTGCAACTTGCTGAAAATTGTCCATAGTGTTCCAATCATCTAGTTTGAACAGTTATGTTAAAAACATTGTATCCAGAGTGCATCAAACATGATTTTAGACCTTGTCTATGGAAAAGTGGTTATTTCCGTAGTTCAATTGATTCAACTTGCTCAAAATTGTCCATAGTGTTCCAATCATCTAGTTTGAACAGTTATGTTAAAAACATTGTATCCAAAGTGCATCAAACATGATTTTAGACCTTGTCTATCGAAAAGTGGTTATTTCTGTAGTTTAATTGCTGCAACTTGCTGAAAATTGTCCATAGTGTTCCAATCATCTAGTTAGTACAGTTATGTTAAAAACATTGTATCCAGAGTGCATCAAACATGATTTTAGACCTTGTCTATGGAAAAGTGGTTATTTCCGTAGTTCAATTGCTGCAACTTGCTGAAAATTGTCCATAGTGTTCCAATCATCTAGTTTGAACAGTTATGTTAAAAACATTGCTTCCAGAGTGCATCAAACGTGAATTTAGACCGTGTCTATGGAAAAGTGGTTATTTCTGTAGTTCAATTGCTGCAAACAATGCTGAAAATTGTCCATAGTGTTCCAATCATCTAGTTTGAACAGTTATGTTAAAAACATTGCATCAAACGTGATTTTAGACCTTGTCTATGGAAAAGTGGTTATTTCCGTAGTTCATTTGCTTCAACTTGCTGAAAATTGTCCAAAATGTGCCAATCATCTAGTTTGAACAGTTATGTTAAAAACATTGTATCCAGAGTGCATCAAACATGATTTTAGACCTTGTCTATGGGAAAGTGGTTATTTCCGTAGTTCAATTGCTGCAACTTGCTGAAAATTGTCCATAGTGTTCCAATCATCTAGTTTGAACAGTTATGTTAAAAACATTGTATCCAGAGTGCATCAAACATGATTTTAGACCTAGTCTATGGAAAAGTGGTTATTTCCGTAGTTCAATTGATTCAACTTGCTCAAAATTGTCCATAGTGTTCCAATCATCTAGTTTGAACAGTTATGTTAAAAACATTGTATCCAGAGTGCATCAAACGTGATTTTAGACCGTGTCTATGGAAAAGTTGTTATTTCTGTAGTTCAATTGCTGCAACTATCTGAAAATTGTCTATAGTGTTCCAATCATCTAGTTTGAACAGTTATGTTAAAAACATTGTATCCAGAGTGCATCAAACGTGAATTTAGACCGTGTCTATGGAAAAGTGGTTATTTCTGTAGTTCAATTGCTGCAAACAATGCTGAAAATTGTCCATAGTGTTCCAATCATCTAGTTTGAACAGTTATGTTAAAAACATTGCATCAAACATGATTTTAGACCTTGTCTATCGAAAAGTGGTTATTTCTGTAGTTCAATTGCTGCAAACAATGCTGAAAATTGTCCATAGTGTTCCATTAATCTAGTTTGAACAGTTCTGTAAAAAACATTGTATCCAGAGTGCATCAAACATGATTTTAGACCTTGTCTATCGAAAAGTGGTTATTTCTGTAGTTCAATTGCTGCAACTATCTGAAAATTGTCTATAGTGTTCCAATCATCTAGTTTGAACAGTTATGTTAAAAACATTGCTTCCAGAGTGCATCAAACGTGATTTTAGACCGTGTCTATGGAAAAGTGGTTATTTCTGTAGTTCAATTGCTGCAACTATCTGAAAATTGTCTATAGTGTTCCAATCATCTAGTTTGAACAGTTATGTTAAAAACATTGTATCCAGAGTGCATCAAACATGATTTTAGACCTTGTCTATGGAAAAGTGGTTATTTCTGTAGTTCAATTGCTGCAAACAATGCTGAAAATTGTCCATAGTGTTCCAATCATCTAGTTTGAACAGTTATGTTAAAAACATTGCATCAAACGTGATTTTAGACCTTGTCTATGGAAAAGTGGTTATTTCCGTAGTTCAATTGCTTCAACTTGCTGAAAATTGTCCAAAATGTGCCAATCATCTAGTTTGAACAGTTATGTTAAAAACATTGTATCCAGAGTGCATCAAACATGATTTTAGACCTTGTCTATGGGAAAGTGGTTATTTCCGTAGTTCAATTGCTGCAACTTGCTGAAAATTGTCCATAGTGTTCCAATCATCTAGTTTGAACAGTTATGTTAAAAACATTGTATCCAGAGTGCATCAAACATGATTTTAGACCTTGTCTATGGAAAAGTGGTTATTTCCGTAGTTCAATGGATTCAACTTGCTCAAAATTGTCCATAGTGTTCCAATCATCTAGTTTGAACAGTTATGTTAAAAACATTGTATCCAAAGTGCATGAAACAAGATTTTAGACCTTTTCTATCGAAAAGTGGTTATTGCTGTAGTTTAATTGCTGCAACTTGCTGAAAATTGTCCATAGTGTTCCAATCATCTAGTTAGTACAGTTATGTTAAAAACATTGTATCCAGAGTGCATCAAACATGATTTTAGACCTTGTCTATGGAAAAGTGGTTATTTCCGTAGTTCAATTGCTGCAACTTGCTGAAAATTGTCCATAGTGTTCCAACCATCTAGTTTGAAAAGTTATGTTAAAAACATTGCTTCCAGAGTGCATCAAACGTGATTTTAGACCGTGTCTATGGAAAAGTTGTTATTTCTGCAGTTCAATTGCTGCAACTATCTGAAAATTGTCTATAGTGTTCCAATCATCTAGTTTGAACAGTTATGTTAAAAACATTGTATCCAGAGTGCATCAAACATGATTTTAGACCTTGTCTATCGAAAAGTGGTTATTTCTGTAGTTCAATTGCTGCAAACAATGCTGAAAATTGTCCATAGTGTTCCATTAATCTAGTTTGAACAGTTCTGTAAAAAACATTGTATCCAGAGTGCATCAAACATGATTTTAGACCTTGTCTATGGAAAAGTGGTTATTTCTGTAGTTCAATTGCTGCAAACAATGCTGAAAATTGTCCATAGTGTTCCATTAATCTAGTTTGAACAGTTCTGTAAAAAACATTGTATCCAGAGTGCATCAAACATGATTTTAGACCTTGTCTATCGAAAAGTGGTTATTTCTGTAGTTCAATTGCTGCAACTATCTGAAAATTGTCTATAGTGTTCCAATCATCTAGTTTGAACAGTTATGTTAAAAACATTGCATCAAACGTGATTTTAGACCTTGTCTATGGAAAAGTGGTTATTTCCGTAGTTCAATTGCTTCAACTTGCTGAAAATTGTCCAAAATGTGCCAATCATCTAGTTTGAACAGTTATGTTAAAAACATTGTATCCAGAGTGCATCAAACATGATTTTAGACCTTGTCTATGGGAAAGTGGTTATTTCCGTAGTTCAATTGCTGCAACTTGCTGAAAATTGTCCATAGTGTTCCAATCATCTAGTTTGAACAGTTATGTTAAAAACATTGCATCAAACGTGATTTTAGACCTTGTCTATGGAAAAGTGGTTATTTCCGTAGTTCAATTGCTTCAACTTGCTGAAAATTGTCCAAAATGTGCCAATCATCTAGTTTGAACAGTTATGTTAAAAACATTGTATCCAGAGTGCATCAAACATGATTTTAGACCTTGTCTATGGGAAAGTGGTTATTTCCGTAGTTCAATTGCTGCAACTTGCTGAAAATTGTCCATAGTGTTCCAATCATCTAGTTTGAACAGTTATGTTAAAAACATTGTATCCAGAGTGCATCAAACATGATTTTAGACCTTGTCTATGGAAAAGTGGTTATTTCCGTAGTTCAATTGATTCAACTTGCTCAAAATTGTCCATAGTGTTCCAATCATCTAGTTTGAACAGTTATGTTAAAAACATTGTATCCAAAGTGCATCAAACATGATTTTAGACCTTGTCTATCGAAAAGTGGTTATTTCTGTAGTTTAATTGCTGCAACTTGCTGAAAATTGTCCATAGTGTTCCAATCATCTAGTTTGAACAGTTATGTTAAAAACATTGTATCCAGAGTGCATCAAACATGATTTTAGACCTTGTCTATGGAAAAGTGGTTATTTCCGTAGTTCAATTGCTGCAACTATCTGAAAATTGTCTATAGTGTTCCAATCATCTAGTTTGAACAGTTATGTTAAAAACATTGCTTCCAGAGTGCATCAAACGTGATTTTAGACCGTGTCTATGGAAAAGTGGTTATTTCTGTAGTTCAATTGCTGCAACTATCTGAAAATTGTCTATAGTGTTCCAATCATCTAGTTTGAACAGTTATGTTAAAAACATTGTATCCAGAGTGCATCAAACATGATTTTAGACCTTGTCTATGGAAAAGTGGTTATTTCTGTAGTTCAATTGCTGCAAACAATGCTGAAAATTGTCCATAGTCTTCCAATCATCTAGTTTGAACAGTTATGTTAAAAACATTGCATCAAACGTGATTTTAGACCTTGTCTATGGAAAAGTGGTTATTTCCGTAGTTCAATTGCTTCAACTTGCTGAAAATTGTCCAAAATGTGCCAATCATCTAGTTTGAACAGTTATGTTAAAAACATTGTATCCAGAGTGCATCAAACATGATTTTAGACCTTGTCTATGGGAAAGTGGTTATTTCCGTAGTTCAATTGCTGCAACTTGCTGAAAATTGTCCATAGTGTTCCAATCATCTAGTTTGAACAGTTATGTTAAAAACATTGTATCCAGAGTGCATCAAACATGATTTTAGACCTTGTCTATGGAAAAGTGGTTATTTCCGTAGTTCAATTGATTCAACTTGCTCAAAATTGTCCATAGTGTTCCAATCATCTAGTTTGAACAGTTATGTTAAAAACATTGTATCCAGAGTGCATCAAACATGATTTTAGACCTTGTCTATCGAAAAGTGGTTATTTCTGTAGTTCAATTGCTGCAACTATCTGAAAATTGTCTATAGTGTTCCAATCATCTAGTTTGAACAGTTATGTTAAAAACATTGCATCAAACGTGATTTTAGACCTTGTCTATGGAAAAGTGGTTATTTCCGTAGTTCAATTGCTTCAACTTGCTGAAAATTGTCCAAAATGTGCCAATCATCTAGTTTGAACAGTTATGTTAAAAACATTGTATCCAGAGTGCATCAAACATGATTTTAGACCTTGTCTATGGGAAAGTGGTTATTTCCGTAGTTCAATTGCTGCAACTTGCTGAAAATTGTCCATAGTGTTCCAATCATCTAGTTTGAACAGTTATGTTAAAAACATTGCATCAAACGTGATTTTAGACCTTGTCTATGGAAAAGTGGTTATTTCCGTAGTTCAATTGCTTCAACTTGCTGAAAATTGTCCAAAATGTGCCAATCATCTAGTTTGAACAGTTATGTTAAAAACATTGTATCCAGAGTGCATCAAACATGATTTTAGACCTTGTCTATGGGAAAGTGGTTATTTCGGTAGTTCAATTGCTGCAACTTGCTGAAAATTGTCCATAGTGTTCCAATCATCTAGTTTGAACAGTTATGTTAAAAACATTGTATCCAGAGTGCATCAAACATGATTTTAGACCTTGTCTATGGAAAAGTGGTTATTTCCGTAGTTCAATTGATTCAACTTGCTCAAAATTGTCCATAGTGTTCCAATCATCTAGTTTGAACAGTTATGTTAAAAACATTGTATCCAAAGTGCATCAAACATGATTTTAGACCTTGTCTATCGAAAAGTGGTTATTTCTGTAGTTTAATTGCTGCAACTTGCTGAAAATTGTCCATAGTGTTCCAATCATCTAGTTTGAACAGTTATGTTAAAAACATTGTATCCAGAGTGCATCAAACATGATTTTAGACCTTGTCTATGGAAAAGTGGTTATTTCCGTAGTTCAATTGCTGCAACTATCTGAAAATTGTCTATAGTGTTCCAATCATCTAGTTTGAACAGTTATGTTAAAAACATTGCTTCCAGAGTGCATCAAACGTGATTTTAGACCGTGTCTATGGAAAAGTGGTTATTTCTGTAGTTCAATTGCTGCAACTATCTGAAAATTGTCTATAGTGTTCCAATCATCTAGTTTGAACAGTTATGTTAAAAACATTGTATCCAGAGTGCATCAAACATGATTTTAGACCTTGTCTATGGAAAAGTGGTTATTTCTGTAGTTCAATTGCTGCAAACAATGCTGAAAATTGTCCATAGTCTTCCAATCATCTAGTTTGAACAGTTATGTTAAAAACATTGCATCAAACGTGATTTTAGACCTTGTCTATGGAAAAGTGGTTATTTCCGTAGTTCAATTGCTTCAACTTGCTGAAAATTGTCCAAAATGTGCCAATCATCTAGTTTGAACAGTTATGTTAAAAACATTGTATCCAGAGTGCATCAAACATGATTTTAGACCTTGTCTATGGGAAAGTGGTTATTTCCGTAGTTCAATTGCTGCAACTTGCTGAAAATTGTCCATAGTGTTCCAATCATCTAGTTTGAACAGTTATGTTAAAAACATTGTATCCAGAGTGCATCAAACATGATTTTAGACCTTGTCTATGGAAAAGTGGTTATTTCCGTAGTTCAATTGATTCAACTTGCTCAAAATTGTCCATAGTGTTCCAATCATCTAGTTTGAACAGTTATGTTAAAAACATTGTATCCAGAGTGCATCAAACATGATTTTAGACCTTGTCTATCGAAAAGTGGTTATTTCTGTAGTTCAATTGCTGCAAACAATGCTGAAAATTGTCCATAGTGTTCCAATCATCTAGTTTGAACAGTTATGTTAAAAACATTGTATCCAGAGTGCATCAAACATGATTTTAGACCTTGTCTATGGATAAGTGGTTATTTCCGTAGTTCAATTGATTCAACTTGCTCAAAATTGTCCATAGTGTTCCAATCATCTAGTTTGAACAGTTATGTTAAAAACATTGTATCCAGAGTGCATCAAACGTGATTTTAGACCGTGTCTATGGAAAAGTTGTTATTTCTGTAGTTCAATTGCTGCAACTATCTGAAAATTGTCTATAGTGTTCCAATCATCTAGTTTGAACAGTTATGTTAAAAACATTGTATCCAGAGTGCATCAAACATGATTTTAGACCTTGTCTATCGAAAAGTGGTTATTTCTGTAGTTCAATTGCTGCAAACAATGCTGAAAATTGTCCATAGTGTTCCAATCATCTAGTTAGTACAGTTATGTTAAAAACATTGTATCCAGAGTGCATCAAACATGATTTTAGACCTTGTCTATGGAAAAGTGGTTATTTCCGTAGTTCAATTGCTGCAACTTGCTGAAAATTGTCCATAGTGTTCCAATCATCTAGTTTGAACAGTTATGTTAAAAACATTGCTTCCAGAGTGCATCAAACGTGATTTTAGACCGTGTCTATGGAAAAGTGGTTATTTCTGTAGTTCAATTGCTGCAACTATCTGAAAATTGTCTATAGTGTTCCAATCATCTAGTTTGAACAGTTATGTTAAAAACATTGTATCCAGAGTGCATCAAACATGATTTTAGACCTTGTCTATGGAAAAGTGGTTATTTCTGTAGTTCAATTGCTGCAAACAATGCTGAAAATTGTCCATAGTCTTCCAATCATCTAGTTTGAACAGTTATGTTAAAAACATTGCATCAAACGTGATTTTAGACCTTGTCTATGGAAAAGTGGTTATTTCCGTAGTTCAATTGCTTCAACTTGCTGAAAATTGTCCAAAATGTGCCAATCATCTAGTTTGAACAGTTATGTTAAAAACATTGTATCCAGAGTGCATCAAACATGATTTTAGACCTTGTCTATGGGAAAGTGGTTATTTCCGTAGTTCAATTGATTCAACTTGCTCAAAATTGTCCATAGTGTTCCAATCATCTAGTTTGAACAGTTATGTTAAAAACATTGTATCCAGAGTGCATCAAACATGATTTTAGACCTTGTCTATCGAAAAGTGGTTATTTCTGTAGTTCAATTGCTGCAAACAATGCTGAAAATTGTCCATAGTGTTCCAATCATCTAGTTTGAACAGTTATGTTAAAAACATTGTATCCAGAGTGCATCAAACATGATTTTAGACCTTGTCTATGGATAAGTGGTTATTTCCGTAGTTCAATTGATTCAACTTGCTCAAAATTGTCCATAGTGTTCCAATCATCTAGTTTGAACAGTTATGTTAAAAACATTGTATCCAGAGTGCATCAAACGTGATTTTAGACCGTGTCTATGGAAAAGTTGTTATTTCTGTAGTTCAATTGCTGCAACTATCTGAAAATTGTCTATAGTGTTCCAATCATCTAGTTTGAACAGTTATGTTAAAAACATTGTATCCAGAGTGCATCAAACATGATTTTAGACCTTGTCTATCGAAAAGTGGTTATTTCTGTAGTTCAATTGCTGCAAACAATGCTGAAAATTGTCCAAAATGTGCCAATCATCTAGTTTGAACAGTTATGTTAAAAACATTGTATCCAGAGTGCATCAAACATGATTTTAGACCTTGTCTATGGGAAAGTGGTTATTTCCGTAGTTCAATTGCTGCAACTTGCTGAAAATTGTCCATAGTGTTCCAATCATCTAGTTTGAACAGTTATGTTAAAAACATTGTATCCAGAGTGCATCAAACATGATTTTAGACCTTGTCTATGGAAAAGTGGTTATTTCCGTAGTTCAATTGATTCAACTTGCTCAAAATTGTCCATAGTGTTCCAATCATCTAGTTTGAACAGTTATGTTAAAAACATTGTATCCAGAGTGCATCAAACATGATTTTAGACCTTGTCTATCGAAAAGTGGTTATTTCTGTAGTTCAATTGCTGCAAACAATGCTGAAAATTGTCCATAGTCTTCCAATCATCTAGTTTGAACAGTTATGTTAAAAACATTGCATCAAACGTGATTTTAGACCTTGTCTATGGAAAAGTGGTTATTTCCGTAGTTCAATTGCTTCAACTTGCTGAAAATTGTCCAAAATGTGCCAATCATCTAGTTTGAACAGTTATGTTAAAAACATTGTATCCAGAGTGCATCAAACATGATTTTAGACCTTGTCTATGGGAAAGTGGTTATTTCCGTAGTTCAATTGCTGCAACTTGCTGAAAATTGTCCATAGTGTTCCAATCATCTAGTTTGAACAGTTATGTTAAAAACATTGTATCCAGAGTGCATCAAACATGATTTTAGACCTTGTCTATGGAAAAGTGGTTATTTCCGTAGTTCAATTGATTCAACTTGCTCAAAATTGTCCATAGTGTTCCAATCATCTAGTTTGAACAGTTATGTTAAAAACATTGTATCCAGAGTGCATCAAACATGATTTTAGACCTTGTCTATCGAAAAGTGGTTATTTCTGTAGTTCAATTGCTGCAAACAATGCTGAAAATTGTCCATAGTGTTCCAATCATCTAGTTTGAACAGTTATGTTAAAAACATTGTATGAAGAGTGCATCAAACATGATTTTAGACCTTGTCTATGGATAAGTGGTTATTTCCGTAGTTCAATTGATTCAACTTGCTCAAAATTGTCCATAGTGTTCCAATCATCTAGTTTGAACAGTTCTGTAAAAAACATTGCTTCCAGAGTGCATCAAACGTGATTTTAGACCGTGTCTATGGAAAAGTTGTTATTTCTGTAGTTCAATTGCTGCAAACAATGCTGAAAATTGTCCATAGTGTTCCAATCATCTAGTTTGAACAGTTATGTTAAAAACATTGTATCCAGAGTGCATCAAACATGATTTTAGACCTTGTCTATCGAAAAGTGGTTATTTCTGTAGTTCAATTGCTGCAAACAATGCTGAAAATTGTCCATAGTGTTCCAATCATCTAGTTTGAACAGTTCTGTTAAAAACATTGCATCAAACGTGATTTTAGACCTTGTCTATGGAAAAGTGGTTATTTCCGTAGTTCAATTGCTTCAACTTGCTGAAAATTGTCCAAAATGTGCCAATCATCTAGTTTGAACAGTTATGTTAAAAACATTGTATCCAGAGTGCATCAAACATGATTTTAGACCTTGTCTATGGAAAAGTGGTTATTTCCGTAGTTCAATTGATTCAACTTGCTCAAAATTGTCCATAGTGTTCCAATCATCTAGTTTGAACAGTTATGTTAAAAACATTGTATCCAAAGTGCATCAAACATGATTTTAGACCTTGTCTATCGAAAAGTGGTTATTTCTGTAGTTTAATTGATGCAACTTGCTGAAAATTGTCCATAGTGTTCCAATCATCTAGTTTGAACAGTTATGTTAAAAACATTGTATCCAAAGTGCATCAAACATGATTTTAGACCTTGTCTATCGAAAAGTGGTTATTTCTGTAGTTTAATTGCTGCAAATTGCTGAAAATTGTCCATAGTGTTCCAATCATCTAGTTTGAACAGTTATGTTAAAAACATTGCTTCCAGAGTGCATCAAACGTGATTTTAGACCGTGTCTATGGAAAAGTGGTTATTTCTGTAGTTCAATTGCTGCAACTATCTGAAAATTGTCTATAGTTTTCCAATCATCTAGTTTGAACAGTTATGTTAAAAACATTGTATCCAGAGTGCATCAAACATGATTTTAGACCTTGTCTATGGAAAAGTGGTTATTTCTGTAGTTCAATTGCTGCAAACAATGCTGAAAATTGTCCATAGTGTTCCAATCATCTAGTTTGAACAGTTATGTTAAAAACATTGCATCAAACGTGATTTTAGACCTTGTCTATGGAAAAGTGGTTATTTCCGTAGTTCAATTGCTTCAACTTGCTGAAAATTGTCCAAAATGTGCCAATCATCTAGTTTGAACAGTTATGTTAAAAACATTGTATCCAAAGTGCATCAAACATGACTTTAGACCTTGTCTATCGAAAAGTGGTTATTTCTGTAGTTTAATTGCTGCAACTTGCTGAAAATTGTCCATAGTGTTCCAATCATCTAGTTAGTACAGTTATGTTAAAAACATTGTATCCAGAGTGCATCAAACATGATTTTAGACCTTGTCTATGGAAAAGTGGTTATTTCCGTAGTTCAATTGCTGCAACTTGCTGAAAATTGTCCATAGTGTTCCAATCATCTAGTTTGAACAGTTATGTTAAAAACATTGCTTCCAGAGTGCATCAAACGTGATTTTAGACCGTGTCTATGGAAAAGTGGTTATTTCTGTAGTTCAATTGCTGCAACTATCTGAAAATTGTCTATAGTGTTCCAATCATCTAGTTTGAACAGTTATGTTAAAAACATTGTATCCAGAGTGCATCAAACATGATTTTAGACCTTGCCTATGGAAAAGTGGTTATTTCTGTAGTTCAATTGCTGCAAACAATGCTGAAAATTGTCCATAGTGTTCCAATCATCTAGTTTGAACAGTTATGTTAAAAACATTGCATCAAACGTGATTTTAGACCTTGTCTATGGAAAAGTGGTTATTTCCGTAGTTCAATTGCTTCAACTTGCTGAAAATTGTCCAAAATGTGCCAATCATCTAGTTTGAACAGTTATGTTAAAAACATTGTATCCAGAGTGCATCAAACATGATTTTAGACCTTGTCTATGGGAAAGTGGTTATTTCCGTAGTTCAATTGCTGCAACTTGCTGAAAATTGTCCATAGTGTTCCAATCATCTAGTTTGAACAGTTATGTTAAAAACATTGTATCCAGAGTGCATCAAACATGATTTTAGACCTTGTCTATGGAAAAGTGGTTATTTCCGTAGTTCAATTGATTCAACTTGCTCAAAATTGTCCATAGTGTTCCAATCATCTAGTTTGAACAGTTATGTTAAAAACATTGTATCCAGAGTGCATCAAACATGATTTTAGACCTTGTCTATGGAAAAGTGGTTATTTCTGTAGTTCAATTGCTGCAAACAATGCTGAAAATTGTCCATAGTGTTCCAATCATCTAGTTTGAACAGTTATGTTAAAAACATTGCATCAAACGTGATTTTAGACCTTGTCTATGGAAAAGTGGTTATTTCCGTAGTTCAATTGCTTCAACTTGCTGAAAATTGTCCAAAATGTGCCAATCATCTAGTTTGAACAGTTATGTTAAAAACATAGTATCCAGAGTGCATCAAACATGATTTTAGACCTTGTCTATGGGAAAGTTGTTATTTCCGTAGTTCAATTGCTGCAACTTGCTGAAAATTGTCCATAGTGTTCCAATCATCTAGTTTGAACAGTTATGTTAAAAACATTGTATCCAGAGTGCATCAAACATGATTTTAGACCTTGTCTATGGAAAAGTGGTTATTTCCGTAGTTCAATTGATTCAACTTGCTCAAAATTGTCCATAGTGTTCCAATCATCTAGTTTGAACAATTATGTTAAAAACATTGTATCCAAAGTGCATCAAACATGATTTTAGACCTTGTCTATCGAAAAGTGGTTATTTCTGTAGTTTAATTGCTGCAACTTGCTGAAAATTGTCCATAGTGTTCCAATCATCTAGTTAGTACAGTTATGTTAAAAACATTGTATCCAGAGTGCATCAAACATGATTTTAGACCTTGTCTATGGAAAAGTGGTTATTTCCGTAGTTCAATTGATTCAACTTGCTGAAAATTGTCCATAGTGTTCCAACCATCTAGTTTGAAAAGTTATGTTAAAAACATTGCTTCCAGAGTGCATCAAACGTGATTTTAGACCTTGTCTATCGAAAAGTGGTTATTTCTGTAGTTCAATTGCTGCAAACAATGCTGAAAATTGTCCATAGTGTTCCATTAATCTAGTTTGAACAGTTCTGTAAAAAACATTGTATCCAGAGTGCATCAAACATGATTTTAGACCTTGTCTATCGAAAAGTGGTTATTTCTGTAGTTCAATTGCTGCAACTATCTGAAAATTGTCTATAGTGTTCCAATCATCTAGTTTGAACAGTTATGTTAAAAACATTGCATCAAACGTGATTTTAGACCTTGTCTATGGAAAAGTGGTTATTTCCGTAGTTCAATTGCTTCAACTTGCTGAAAATTGTCCAAAATGTGCCAATCATCTAGTTTGAACAGTTATGTTAAAAACATTGTATCCAGAGTGCATCAAACATGATTTTAGACCTTGTCTATGGGAAAGTGGTTATTTCCGTAGTTCAATTGCTGCAACTTGCTGAAAATTGTCCATAGTGTTCCAATCATCTAGTTTGAACAGTTATGTTAAAAACATTGTATCCAGAGTGCATCAAACATGATTTTAGACCTTGTCTATGGAAAAGTGGTTATTTCCGTAGTTCAATTGATTCAACTTGCTCAAAATTGTCCATAGTGTTCCAATCATCTAGTTTGAACAGTTATGTTAAAAACATTGTATCCAAAGTGCATCAAACATGATTTTAGACCTTGTCTATCGAAAAGTGGTTATTTCTGTAGTTTAATTGCTGCAAATTGCTGAAAATTGTCCATAGTGTTCCAATCATCTAGTTTGAACAGTTATGTTAAAAACATTGCTTCCAGAGTGCATCAAACGTGATTTTAGACCGTGTCTATGGAAAAGTGGTTATTTCTGTAGTTCAATTGCTGCAACTATCTGAAAATTGTCTATAGTGTTCCAATCATCTAGTTTGAACAGTTATGTTAAAAACATTGTATCCAGAGTGCATCAAACGTGATTTTAGACCTTGTCTATGGAAAAGTGGTTATTTCCGTAGTTCAATTGCTTCAACTTGCTGAAAATTGTCCAAAATGTGCCAATCATCTAGTTTGAACAGTTATGTTAAAAACATTGTATCCAGAGTGCATCAAACATGATTTTAGACCTTGTCTATGGGAAAGTGGTTATTTCCGTAGTTCAATTGCTGCAACTTGCTGAAAATTGTCCATAGTGTTCCAATCATCTAGTTTGAACAGTTATGTTAAAAACATTGTATCCAGAGTGCATCAAACATGATTTTAGACCTTGTCTATGGAAAAGTGGTTATTTCCGTAGTTCAATTGATTCAACTTGCTCAAAATTGTCCATAGTGTTCCAATCATCTAGTTTGAACAGTTATGTTAAAAACATTGTATCCAAAGTGCATCAAACATGATTTTAGACCTTGTCTATCGAAAAGTGGTTATTTCTGTAGTTTAATTGCTGCAACTTGCTGAAAATTGTCCATAGTGTTCCAATCATCTAGTTTGAACAGTTATGTTAAAAACATTGTATCCAAAGTGCATCAAACATGATTTTAGACCTTGTCTATCGAAAAGTGGTTATTTCTGTAGTTTAATTGCTGCAAATTGCTGAAAATTGTCCATAGTGTTCCAATCATCTAGTTTGAACAGTTATGTTAAAAACATTGCTTCCAGAGTGCATCAAACGTGATTTTAGACCGTGTCTATGGAAAAGTGGTTATTTCTGTAGTTCAATTGCTGCAAACAATGCTGAAAATTGTCCATAGTGTTCCAATCATCTAGTTTGAACAGTTATGTTAAAAACATTGCATCAAACGTGATTTTAGACCTTGTCTATGGAAAAGTGGTTATTTCCGTAGTTCAATTGCTTCAACTTGCTGAAAATTGTCCAAAATGTGCCAATCATCTAGTTTGAACAGTTATGTTAAAAACATTGTATCAAACATGATTTTAGACCTTGTCTATGGGAAAGTTGGTATTTCCGTAGTTCAATTGCTGCAACTTGCTGAAAATTGTCCATAGTGTTCCAATCATCTAGTTTGAACAGTTATGTTAAAAACATTGCATCAAACGTGATTTTAGACCTTGTCTATGGAAAAGTGGTTATTTCCGTAGTTCAATTGCTTCAACTTGCTGAAAATTGTCCAAAATGTGCCAATCATCTAGTTTGAACAGTTATGTTAAAAACATTGTATCCAGAGTGCATCAAACATGATTTTAGACCTTGTCTATGGGAAAGTGGTTATTTCCGTAGTTCAATTGCTGCAACTTGCTGAAAATTGTCCATAGTGTTCCAATCATCTAGTTTGAACAGTTATGTTAAAAACATTGTATCCAGAGTGCATCAAACATGATTTTAGACCTTGTCTATGGAAAAGTGGTTATTTCCGTAGTTCAATTGCTGCAACTTGCTGAAAATTGTCCATAGTGTTCCAACCATCTAGTTTGAAAAGTTATGTTAAAAACATTGCTTCCAGAGTGCATCAAACGTGATTTTAGACCGTGTCTATGGAAAAGTTGTTATTTCTGTAGTTCAATTGCTGCAACTATCTGAAAATTGTCTATAGTGTTCCAATCATCTAGTTTGAACAGTTATGTTAAAAACATTGTATCCAGAGTGCATCAAACATGATTTTAGACCTTGTCTATCGAAAAGTGGTTATTTCTGTAGTTCAATTGCTGCAAACAATGCTGAAAATTGTCCATAGTGTTCCATTAATCTAGTTTGAACAGTTCTGTAAAAAACATTGTATCCAGAGTGCATCAAACATGATTTTAGACCTTGTCTATCGAAAAGTGGTTATTTCTGTAGTTCAATTGCTGCAACTATCTGAAAATTGTCTATAGTGTTCCAATCATCTAGTTTGAACAGTTATGTTAAAAACATTGCATCAAACGTGATTTTAGACCTTGTCTATGGAAAAGTGGTTATTTCCGTAGTTCAATTGCTTCAACTTGCTGAAAATTGTCCAAAATGTGCCAATCATCTAGTTTGAACAGTTATGTTAAAAACATTGTATCAAACATGATTTTAGACCTTGTCTATGGGAAAGTTGTTATTTCCGTAGTTCAATTGCTGCAACTTGCTGAAAATTGTCCATAGTGTTCCAATCATCTAGTTTGAACAGTTATGTTAAAAACATTGCATCAAACGTGATTTTAGACCTTGTCTATGGAAAAGTGGTTATTTCCGTAGTTCAATTGCTTCAACTTGCTGAAAATTGTCCAAAATGTGCCAATCATCTAGTTTGAACAGTTATGTTAAAAACATTGTATCCAGAGTGCATCAAACATGATTTTAGACCTTGTCTATGGGAAAGTGGTTATTTCCGTAGTTCAATTGCTGCAACTTGCTGAAAATTGTCCATAGTGTTCCAATCATCTAGTTTGAACAGTTATGTTAAAAACATTGTATCCAGAGTGCATCAAACATGATTTTAGACCTTGTCTATGGAAAAGTGGTTATTTCCGTAGTTCAATTGCTGCAACTTGCTGAAAATTGTCCATAGTGTTCCAACCATCTAGTTTGAAAAGTTATGTTAAAAACATTGCTTCCAGAGTGCATCAAACGTGATTTTAGACCGTGTCTATGGAAAAGTTGTTATTTCTGTAGTTCAATTGCTGCAACTATCTGAAAATTGTCTATAGTGTTCCAATCATCTAGTTTGAACAGTTATGTTAAAAACATTGTATCCAGAGTGCATCAAACATGATTTTAGACCTTGTCTATCGAAAAGTGGTTATTTCTGTAGTTCAATTGCTGCAAACAATGCTGAAAATTGTCCATAGTGTTCCATTAATCTAGTTTGAACAGTTCTGTAAAAAACATTGTATCCAGAGTGCATCAAACATGATTTTAGACCTTGTCTATCGAAAAGTGGTTATTTCTGTAGTTCAATTGCTGCAACTATCTGAAAATTGTCTATAGTGTTCCAATCATCTAGTTTGAACAGTTATGTTAAAAACATTGCATCAAACGTGATTTTAGACCTTGTCTATGGAAAAGTGGTTATTTCCGTAGTTCAATTGATTCAACTTGCTCAAAATTGTCCATAGTGTTCCAATCATCTAGTTTGAACAGTTATGTTAAAAACATTGTATCCAGAGTGCATCAAACATGATTTTAGACCTTGTCTATCGAAAAGTGGTTATTTCTGTAGTTCAATTGCTGCAAACAATGCTGAAAATTGTCCATAGTGTTCCAATCATCTAGTTTGAACAGTTATGTTAAAAACATTGTATCCAGAGTGCATCAAACATGATTTTAGACCTTGTCTATGGATAAGTTGTTATTTCCGTAGTTCAATTGATTCAACTTGCTCAAAATTGTCCATAGTGTTCCAATCATCTAGTTTGAACAGTTATGTTAAAAACATTGTATCCAGAGTGCATCAAACGTGATTTTAGACCGTGTCTATGGAAAAGTTGTTATTTCTGTAGTTCAATTGCTGCAACTATCTGAAAATTGTCTATAGTGTTCCAATCATCTAGTTTGAACAGTTATGTTAAAAACATTGTATCCAGAGTGCATCAAACATGATTTTAGACCTTGTCTATCGAAAAGTGGTTATTTCTGTAGTTCAATTGCTGCAAACAATGCTGAAAATTGTCCATAGTGTTCCATTAATCTAGTTTGAACAGTTCTGTAAAAAACATTGCTTCCAGAGTGCATCAAACGTGATTTTAGACCGTGTCTATGGAAAAGTGGTTATTTCTGTAGTTCAATTGCTGCAACTATCTGAAAATTGTCTATAGTGTTCCAATCATCTAGTTTGAACAGTTATGTTAAAAACATTGTATCCAGAGTGCATCAAACGTGATTTTAGACCTTGTCTATGGAAAAGTGGTTATTTCCGTAGTTCAATTGCTGCAAACAATGCTGAAAATTGTCCATAGTGTTCCAATCATCTAGTTTGAACAGTTATGTTAAAAACATTGCATCAAACGTGATTTTAGACCTTGTCTATGGAAAAGTGGTTATTTCCGTAGTTCAATTGCTTCAACTTGCTGAAAATTGTCCAAAATGTGCCAATCATCTAGTTTGAACAGTTATGTTAAAAACATTGTATCAAACATGATTTTAGACCTTGTCTATGGGAAAGTTGTTATTTCCGTAGTTCAATTGCTGCAACTTGCTGAAAATTGTCCATAGTGTTCCAATCATCTAGTTTGAACAGTTATGTTAAAAACATTGCATCAAACGTGATTTTAGACCTTGTCTATGGAAAAGTGGTTATTTCCGTAGTTCAATTGCTTCAACTTGCTGAAAATTGTCCAAAATGTGCCAATCATCTAGTTTGAACAGTTATGTTAAAAACATTGTATCCAGAGTGCATCAAACATGATTTTAGACCTTGTCTATGGGAAAGTGGTTATTTCCGTAGTTCAATTGCTGCAACTTGCTGAAAATTGTCCATAGTGTTCCAATCATCTAGTTTGAACAGTTATGTTAAAAACATTGTATCCAGAGTGCATCAAACATGATTTTAGACCTTGTCTATGGAAAAGTGGTTATTTCCGTAGTTCAATTGCTGCAACTTGCTGAAAATTGTCCATAGTGTTCCAACCATCTAGTTTGAAAAGTTATGTTAAAAACATTGCTTCCAGAGTGCATCAAACGTGATTTTAGACCGTGTCTATGGAAAAGTTGTTATTTCTGTAGTTCAATTGCTGCAACTATCTGAAAATTGTCTATAGTGTTCCAATCATCTAGTTTGAACAGTTATGTTAAAAACATTGTATCCAGAGTGCATCAAACATGATTTTAGACCTTGTCTATCGAAAAGTGGTTATTTCTGTAGTTCAATTGCTGCAAACAATGCTGAAAATTGTCCATAGTGTTCCATTAATCTAGTTTGAACAGTTCTGTAAAAAACATTGTATCCAGAGTGCATCAAACATGATTTTAGACCTTGTCTATCGAAAAGTGGTTATTTCTGTAGTTCAATTGCTGCAACTATCTGAAAATTGTCTATAGTGTTCCAATCATCTAGTTTGAACAGTTATGTTAAAAACATTGCATCAAACGTGATTTTAGACCTTGTCTATGGAAAAGTGGTTATTTCCGTAGTTCAATTGCTTCAACTTGCTGAAAATTGTCCAAAAAGTGCCAATCATCTAGTTTGAACAGTTATGTTAAAAACATTGTATCAAACATGATTTTAGACCTTGTCTATGGGAAAGTTGTTATTTCCGTAGTTCAATTGCTGCAACTTGCTGAAAATTGTCCATAGTGTTCCAATCATCTAGTTTGAACAGTTATGTTAAAAACATTGCATCAAACGTGATTTTAGACCTTGTCTATGGAAAAGTGGTTATTTCCGTAGTTCAATTGCTTCAACTTGCTGAAAATTGTCCAAAATGTGCCAATCATCTAGTTTGAACAGTTATGTTAAAAACATTGTATCCAGAGTGCATCAAACATGATTTTAGACCTTGTCTATGGGAAAGTGGTTATTTCCGTAGTTCAATTGCTGCAACTTGCTGAAAATTGTCCATAGTGTTCCAATCATCTAGTTTGAACAGTTATGTTAAAAACATTGTATCCAGAGTGCATCAAACATGATTTTAGACCTTGTCTATGGAAAAGTGGTTATTTCCGTAGTTCAATTGCTGCAACTTGCTGAAAATTGTCCATAGTGTTCCAACCATCTAGTTTGAAAAGTTATGTTAAAAACATTGCTTCCAGAGTGCATCAAACGTGATTTTAGACCGTGTCTATGGAAAAGTGGTTATTTCCGTAGTTCAATTGCTTCAACTTGCTGAAAATTGTCCATAGTGTTCCAATCATCTAGTTTGAACAGTTATGTTAAAAACATTGCATCAAACGTGATTTTAGACCTTGTCTATGGAAAAGTGGTTATTTCCGTAGTTCAATTGCTTCAACTTGCTGAAAATTGTCCAAAATGTGCCAATCATCTAGTTTGAACAGTTATGTTAAAAACATTGTATCAAACATGATTTTAGACCTTGTCTATGGGAAAGTTGTTATTTCCGTAGTTCAATTGCTGCAACTTGCTGAAAATTGTCCATAGTGTTCCAATCATCTAGTTTGAACAGTTATGTTAAAAACATTGCATCAAACGTGATTTTAGACCTTGTCTATGGAAAAGTGGTTATTTCCGTAGTTCAATTGCTTCAACTTGCTGAAAATTGTCCAAAATGTGCCAATCATCTAGTTTGAACAGTTATGTTAAAAACATTGTATCCAGAGTGCATCAAACATGATTTTAGACCTTGTCTATGGGAAAGTGGTTATTTCCGTAGTTCAATTGCTGCAACTTGCTGAAAATTGTCCATAGTGTTCCAATCATCTAGTTTGAACAGTTATGTTAAAAACATTGTATCCAGAGTGCATCAAACATGATTTTAGACCTTGTCTATGGAAAAGTGGTTATTTCCGTAGTTCAATTGCTGCAACTTGCTGAAAATTGTCCATAGTGTTCCAACCATCTAGTTTGAAAAGTTATGTTAAAAACATTGCTTCCAGAGTGCATCAAACGTGATTTTAGACCGTGTCTATGGAAAAGTTGTTATTTCTGTAGTTCAATTGCTGCAACTATCTGAAAATTGTCTATAGTGTTCCAATCATCTAGTTTGAACAGTTATGTTAAAAACATTGTATCCAGAGTGCATCAAACATGATTTTAGACCTTGTCTATCGAAAAGTGGTTATTTCTGTAGTTCAATTGCTGCAAACAATGCTGAAAATTGTCCATAGTGTTCCATTAATCTAGTTTGAACAGTTCTGTAAAAAACATTGTATCCAGAGTGCATCAAACATGATTTTAGACCTTGTCTATCGAAAAGTGGTTATTTCTGTAGTTCAATTGCTGCAACTATCTGAAAATTGTCTATAGTGTTCCAATCATCTAGTTTGAACAGTTATGTTAAAAACATTGCATCAAACGTGATTTTAGACCTTGTCTATGGAAAAGTGGTTATTTCCGTAGTTCAATTGCTTCAACTTGCTGAAAATTGTCCAAAAAGTGCCAATCATCTAGTTTGAACAGTTATGTTAAAAACATTGTATCAAACATGATTTTAGACCTTGTCTATGGGAAAGTTGTTATTTCCGTAGTTCAATTGCTGCAACTTGCTGAAAATTGTCCATAGTGTTCCAATCATCTAGTTTGAACAGTTATGTTAAAAACATTGCATCAAACGTGATTTTAGACCTTGTCTATGGAAAAGTGGTTATTTCCGTAGTTCAATTGCTTCAACTTGCTGAAAATTGTCCAAAATGTGCCAATCATCTAGTTTGAACAGTTATGTTAAAAACATTGTATCCAGAGTGCATCAAACATGATTTTAGACCTTGTCTATGGGAAAGTGGTTATTTCCGTAGTTCAATTGCTGCAACTTGCTGAAAATTGTCCATAGTGTTCCAATCATCTAGTTTGAACAGTTATGTTAAAAACATTGTATCCAGAGTGCATCAAACATGATTTTAGACCTTGTCTATGGAAAAGTGGTTATTTCCGTAGTTCAATTGCTGCAACTTGCTGAAAATTGTCCATAGTGTTCCAACCATCTAGTTTGAAAAGTTATGTTAAAAACATTGCTTCCAGAGTGCATCAAACGTGATTTTAGACCGTGTCTATGGAAAAGTTGTTATTTCTGTAGTTCAATTGCTGCAACTATCTGAAAATTGTCTATAGTGTTCCAATCATCTAGTTTGAACAGTTATGTTAAAAACATTGTATCCAGAGTGCATCAAACATGATTTTAGACCTTGTCTATCGAAAAGTGGTTATTTCTGTAGTTCAATTGCTGCAAACAATGCTGAAAATTGTCCATAGTGTTCCATTAATCTAGTTTGAACAGTTCTGTAAAAAACATTGTATCCAGAGTGCATCAAACATGATTTTAGACCTTGTCTATCGAAAAGTGGTTATTTCTGTAGTTCAATTGCTGCAACTATCTGAAAATTGTCTATAGTGTTCCAATCATCTAGTTTGAACAGTTATGTTAAAAACATTGCATCAAACGTGATTTTAGACCTTGTCTATGGAAAAGTGGTTATTTCCGTAGTTCAATTGATTCAACTTGCTCAAAATTGTCCATAGTGTTCCAATCATCTAGTTTGAACAGTTATGTTAAAAACATTGTATCCAGAGTGCATCAAACATGATTTTAGACCTTGTCTATCGAAAAGTGGTTATTTCTGTAGTTCAATTGCTGCAAACAATGCTGAAAATTGTCCATAGTGTTCCAATCATCTAGTTTGAACAGTTATGTTAAAAACATTGTATCCAGAGTGCATCAAACATGATTTTAGACCTTGTCTATGGATAAGTGGTTATTTCCGTAGTTCAATTGATTCAACTTGCTCAAAATTGTCCATAGTGTTCCAATCATCTAGTTTGAACAGTTATGTTAAAAACATTGTATCCAGAGTGCATCAAACGTGATTTTAGACCGTGTCTATGGAAAAGTTGTTATTTCTGTAGTTCAATTGCTGCAACTATCTGAAAATTGTCTATAGTGTTCCAATCATCTAGTTTGAACAGTTATGTTAAAAACATTGTATCCAGAGTGCATCAAACATGATTTTAGACCTTGTCTATCGAAAAGTGGTTATTTCTGTAGTTCAATTGCTGCAAACAATGCTGAAAATTGTCCATAGTGTTCCATTAATCTAGTTTGAACAGTTCTGTAAAAAACATTGCTTCCAGAGTGCATCAAACGTGATTTTAGACCGTGTCTATGGAAAAGTGGTTATTTCTGTAGTTCAATTGCTGCAACTATCTGAAAATTGTCTATAGTGTTCCAATCATCTAGTTTGAACAGTTATGTTAAAAACATTGTATCCAGAGTGCATCAAACGTGATTTTAGACCTTGTCTATGGAAAAGTGGTTATTTCCGTAGTTCAATTGCTTCAACTTGCTGAAAATTGTCCAAAATGTGCCAATCATCTAGTTTGAACAGTTATGTTAAAAACATTGTATCCAGAGTGCATCAAACATGATTTTAGACCTTGTCTATGGGAAAGTTGTTATTTCCGTAGCTCAATTGCTGCAACTTGCTGAAAATTGTCCATAGTGTTCCAATCATCTAGTTTGAACAGTTATGTTAAAAACATTGTATCCAGAGTGCATCAAACATGATTTTAGACCTTGTCTATGGAAAAGTGGTTATTTCCGTAGTTCAATTGATTCAACTTGCTCAAAATTGTCCATAGTGTTCCAATCATCTAGTTTGAACAATTATGTTAAAAACATTGTATCCAAAGTGCATCAAACATGATTTTAGACCTTGTCTATCGAAAAGTGGTTATTTCTGTAGTTTAATTGCTGCAACTTGCTGAAAATTGTCCATAGTGTTCCAATCATCTAGTTAGTACAGTTATGTTAAAAACATTGTATCCAGAGTGCATCAAACATGATTTTAGACCTTGTCTATGGAAAAGTGGTTATTTCCGTAGTTCAATTGCTGCAACTTGCTGAAAATTGTCCATAGTGTTCCAACCATCTAGTTTGAAAAGTTATGTTAAAAACATTGCTTCCAGAGTGCATCAAACGTGATTTTAGACCGTGTCTATGGAAAAGTTGTTATTTCTGTAGTTCAATTGCTGCAACTATCTGAAAATTGTCTATAGTGTTCCAATCATCTAGTTTGAACAGTTATGTTAAAAACATTGTATCCAGAGTGCATCAAACATGATTTTAGACCTTGTCTATCGAAAAGTGGTTATTTCTGTAGTTCAATTGCTGCAACTATCTGAAAATTGTCTATAGTGTTCCAATCATCTAGTTTGAACAGTTATGTTAAAAACATTGCATCAAACGTGATTTTAGACGTTGTCTATGGAAAAGTGGTTATTTCCGTAGTTCAATTGCTTCAACTTGCTGAAAATTGTCCAAAATGTGCCAATCATCTAGTTTGAACAGTTATGTTAAAAACATTGTATCCAGAGTGCATCAAACATGATTTTAGACCTTGTCTATGGGAAAGTGGTTATTTCCGTAGTTCAATTGCTGCAACTTGCTGAAAATTGTCCATAGTGTTCCAATCATCTAGTTTGAACAGTTATGTTAAAAACATTGTATCCAGAGTGCATCAAACATGATTTTAGACCTTGTCTATGGAAAAGTGGTTATTTCCGTAGTTCAATTGATTCAACTTGCTCAAAATTGTCCATAGTGTTCCAATCATCTAGTTTGAACAGTTATGTTAAAAACATTGTATCCAAAGTGCATCAAACATGATTTTAGACCTTGTCTATCGAAAAGTGGTTATTTCTGTAGTTTAATTGCTGCAACTTGCTGAAAATTGTCCATAGTGTTCCAATCATCTAGTTTGAACAGTTATGTTAAAAACATTGTATCCAAAGTGCATCAAACATGATTTTAGACCTTGTCTATCGAAAAGTGGTTATTTCTGTAGTTTAATTGCTGCAAATTGCTGAAAATTGTCCATAGTGTTCCAATCATCTAGTTTGAACAGTTATGTTAAAAACATTGCTTCCAGAGTGCATCAAACGTGATTTTAGACCGTGTCTATGGAAAAGTGGTTATTTCTGTAGTTCAATTGCTGCAACTATCTGAAAATTGTCTATAGTTTTCCAATCATCTAGTTTGAACAGTTATGTTAAAAACATTGTATCCAGAGTGCATCAAACATGATTTTAGACCTTGTCTATGGAAAAGTGGTTATTTCTGTAGTTCAATTGCTGCAAACAATGCTGAAAATTGTCCATAGTGTTCCAATCATCTAGTTTGAACAGTTATGTTAAAAACATTGTATCCAGAGTGCATCAAACATGATTTTAGACCTTGTCTATGGAAAAGTGGTTATTTCCGTAGTTCAATTGATTCAACTTGCTCAAAATTGTCCATAGTGTTCCAATCATCTAGTTTGAACAGTTATGTTAAAAACATTGTATCCAAAGTGCATCAAACATGATTTTAGACCTTGTCTATCGAAAAGTGGTTATTTCTGTAGTTTAATTGCTGCAACTTGCTGAAAATTGTCCATAGTGTTCCAATCATCTAGTTAGTACAGTTATGTTAAAAACATTGTATCCAGAGTGCATCAAACATGATTTTAGACCTTGTCTATGGAAAAGTGGTTATTTCCGTAGTTCAATTGCTGCAACTTGCTGAAAATTGTCCATAGTGTTCCAATCATCTAGTTTGAACAGTTATGTTAAAAACATTGCTTCCAGAGTGCATCAAACGTGATTTTAGACCGTGTCTATGGAAAAGTGGTTATTTCTGTAGTTCAATTGCTGCAACTATCTGAAAATTGTCTATAGTGTTCCAATCATCTAGTTTGAACAGTTATGTTAAAAACATTGTATCCAGAGTGCATCAAACGTGATTTTAGACCTTGTCTATGGAAAAGTGGTTATTTCCGTAGTTCAATTGCTTCAACTTGCTGAAAATTGTCCAAAATGTGCCAATCATCTAGTTTGAACAGTTATGTTAAAAACATTGTATCCAGAGTGCATCAAACATGATTTTAGACCTTGTCTATGGGAAAGTGGTTATTTCCGTAGTTCAATTGCTGCAACTTGCTGAAAATTGTCCATAGTGTTCCAATCATCTAGTTTGAACAGTTATGTTAAAAACATTGTATCCAGAGTGCATCAAACATGATTTTAGACCTTGTCTATGGAAAAGTGGTTATTTCCGTAGTTCAATTGATTCAACTTGCTCAAAATTGTCCATAGTGTTCCAATCATCTAGTTTGAACAGTTATGTTAAAAACATTGTATCCAGAGTGCATCAAACGTGATTTTAGACCGTGTCTATGGAAAAGTGGTTATTTCTGTAGTTCAATTGCTGCAACTATCTGAAAATTGTCTATAGTTTTCCAATCATCTAGTTTGAACAGTTATGTTAAAAACATTGTATCCAAAGTGCATCAAACATGATTTTAGACCTTGTCTATCGAAAAGTGGTTATTTCTGTAGTTTAATTGCTGCAACTTGCTGAAAATTGTCCATAGTGTTCCAATCATCTAGTTTGAACAGTTATGTTAAAAACATTGTATCCAAAGTGCATCAAACATGATTTTAGACCTTGTCTATCGAAAAGTGGTTATTTCTGTAGTTTAATTGCTGCAAATTGCTGAAAATTGTCCATAGTGTTCCAATCATCTAGTTTGAACAGTTATGTTAAAAACATTGCTTCCAGAGTGCATCAAACGTGATTTTAGACCGTGTCTATGGAAAAGTGGTTATTTCTGTAGTTCAATTGCTGCAACTATCTGAAAATTGTCTATAGTTTTCCAATCATCTAGTTTGAACAGTTATGTTAAAAACATTGTATCCAGAGTGCATCAAACATGATTTTAGACCTTGTCTATGGAAAAGTGGTTATTTCTGTAGTTCAATTGCTGCAAACAATGCTGAAAATTGTCCATAGTGTTCCAATCATCTAGTTTGAACAGTTATGTTAAAAACATTGTATCCAGAGTGCATCAAACATGATTTTAGACCTTGTCTATGGAAAAGTGGTTATTTCCGTAGTTCAATTGATTCAACTTGCTCAAAATTGTCCATAGTGTTCCAATCATCTAGTTTGAACAGTTATGTTAAAAACATTGTATCCAAAGTGCATCAAACATGATTTTAGACCTTGTCTATCGAAAAGTGGTTATTTCTGTAGTTTAATTGCTGCAACTTGCTGAAAATTGTCCATAGTGTTCCAATCATCTAGTTAGTACAGTTATGTTAAAAACATTGTATCCAGAGTGCATCAAACATGATTTTAGACCTTGTCTATGGAAAAGTGGTTATTTCCGTAGTTCAATTGCTGCAACTTGCTGAAAATTGTCCATAGTGTTCCAATCATCTAGTTTGAACAGTTATGTTAAAAACATTGCTTCCAGAGTGCATCAAACGTGATTTTAGACCGTGTCTATGGAAAAGTGGTTATTTCTGTAGTTCAATTGCTGCAACTATCTGAAAATTGTCTATAGTGTTCCAATCATCTAGTTTGAACAGTTATGTTAAAAACATTGTATCCAGAGTGCATCAAACGTGATTTTAGACCTTGTCTATGGAAAAGTGGTTATTTCCGTAGTTCAATTGCTTCAACTTGCTGAAAATTGTCCAAAATGTGCCAATCATCTAGTTTGAACAGTTATGTTAAAAACATTGTATCCAGAGTGCATCAAACATGATTTTAGACCTTGTCTATGGGAAAGTGGTTATTTCCGTAGTTCAATTGCTGCAACTTGCTGAAAATTGTCCATAGTGTTCCAATCATCTAGTTTGAACAGTTATGTTAAAAACATTGTATCCAGAGTGCATCAAACATGATTTTAGACCTTGTCTATGGAAAAGTGGTTATTTCCGTAGTTCAATTGATTCAACTTGCTCAAAATTGTCCATAGTGTTCCAATCATCTAGTTTGAACAGTTATGTTAAAAACATTGTATCCAGAGTGCATCAAACGTGATTTTAGACCGTGTCTATGGAAAAGTGGTTATTTCTGTAGTTCAATTGCTGCAACTATCTGAAAATTGTCTATAGTTTTCCAATCATCTAGTTTGAACAGTTATGTTAAAAACATTGTATCCAAAGTGCATCAAACATGATTTTAGACCTTGTCTATCGAAAAGTGGTTATTTCTGTAGTTTAATTGCTGCAACTTGCTGAAAATTGTCCATAGTGTTCCAATCATCTAGTTTGAACAGTTATGTTAAAAACATTGTATCCAAAGTGCATCAAACATGATTTTAGACCTTGTCTATCGAAAAGTGGTTATTTCTGTAGTTTAATTGCTGCAAATTGCTGAAAATTGTCCATAGTGTTCCAATCATCTAGTTTGAACAGTTATGTTAAAAACATTGCTTCCAGAGTGCATCAAACGTGATTTTAGACCGTGTCTATGGAAAAGTGGTTATTTCTGTAGTTCAATTGCTGCAACTATCTGAAAATTGTCTATAGTTTTCCAATCATCTAGTTTGAACAGTTATGTTAAAAACATTGTATCCAGAGTGCATCAAACATGATTTTAGACCTTGTCTATGGAAAAGTGGTTATTTCTGTAGTTCAATTGCTGCAAACAATGCTGAAAATTGTCCATAGTGTTCCAATCATCTAGTTTGAACAGTTATGTTAAAAACATTGTATCCAGAGTGCATCAAACATGATTTTAGACCTTGTCTATGGAAAAGTGGTTATTTCCGTAGTTCAATTGATTCAACTTGCTCAAAATTGTCCATAGTGTTCCAATCATCTAGTTTGAACAGTTATGTTAAAAACATTGTATCCAAAGTGCATCAAACATGATTTTAGACCTTGTCTATCGAAAAGTGGTTATTTCTGTAGTTTAATTGCTGCAACTTGCTGAAAATTGTCCATAGTGTTCCAATCATCTAGTTAGTACAGTTATGTTAAAAACATTGTATCCAGAGTGCATCAAACATGATTTTAGACCTTGTCTATGGAAAAGTGGTTATTTCCGTAGTTCAATTGCTGCAACTTGCTGAAAATTGTCCATAGTGTTCCAATCATCTAGTTTGAACAGTTATGTTAAAAACATTGCTTCCAGAGTGCATCAAACGTGATTTTAGACCGTGTCTATGGAAAAGTGGTTATTTCTGTAGTTCAATTGCTGAAACTATCTGAAAATTGTCTATAGTGTTCCAATCATCTAGTTTGAACAGTTATGTTAAAAACATTGTATCCAGAGTGCATCAAACGTGATTTTAGACCTTGTCTATGGAAAAGTGGTTATTTCCGTAGTTCAATTGCTTCAACTTGCTGAAAATTGTCCAAAATGTGCCAATCATCTAGTTTGAACAGTTATGTTAAAAACATTGTATCCAGAGTGCATCAAACATGATTTTAGACCTTGTCTATGGGAAAGTGGTTATTTCCGTAGTTCAATTGCTGCAACTTGCTGAAAATTGTCCATAGTGTTCCAATCATCTAGTTTGAACAGTTATGTTAAAAACATTGTATCCAGAGTGCATCAAACATGATTTTAGACCTTGTCTATGGAAAAGTGGTTATTTCCGTAGTTCAATTGATTCAACTTGCTCAAAATTGTCCATAGTGTTCCAATCATCTAGTTTGAACAGTTATGTTAAAAACATTGTATCCAGAGTGCATCAAACGTGATTTTAGACCGTGTCTATGGAAAAGTGGTTATTTCTGTAGTTCAATTGCTGCAACTATCTGAAAATTGTCTATAGTTTTCCAATCATCTAGTTTGAACAGTTATGTTAAAAACATTGTATCCAAAGTGCATCAAACATGATTTTAGACCTTGTCTATCGAAAAGTGGTTATTTCTGTAGTTTAATTGCTGCAACTTGCTGAAAATTGTCCATAGTGTTCCAATCATCTAGTTTGAACAGTTATGTTAAAAACATTGCTTCCAGAGTGCATCAAACGTGATTTTAGACCGTGTCTATGGAAAAGTGGTTATTTCTGTAGTTCAATTGCTGCAACTATCTGAAAATTGTCTATAGTTTTCCAATCATCTAGTTTGAACAGTTATGTTAAAAACATTGTATCCAGAGTGCATCAAACATGATTTTAGACCTTGTCTATGGAAAAGTGGTTATTTCTGTAGTTCAATTGCTGCAAACAATGCTGAAAATTGTCCATAGTGTTCCAATCATCTAGTTTGAACAGTTATGTTAAAAACATTGTATCCAGAGTGCATCAAACATGATTTTAGACCTTGTCTATGGAAAAGTGGTTATTTCCGTAGTTCAATTGATTCAACTTGCTCAAAATTGTCCATAGTGTTCCAATCATCTAGTTTGAACAGTTATGTTAAAAACATTGTATCCAAAGTGCATCAAACATGATTTTAGACCTTGTCTATCGAAAAGTGGTTATTTCTGTAGTTTAATTGCTGCAACTTGCTGAAAATTGTCCATAGTGTTCCAATCATCTAGTTAGTACAGTTATGTTAAAAACATTGTATCCAGAGTGCATCAAACATGATTTTAGACCTTGTCTATGGAAAAGTGGTTATTTCCATAGTTCAATTGCTGCAACTTGCTGAAAATTGTCCATAGTGTTCCAATCATCTAGTTTGAACAGTTATGTTAAAAACATTGCTTCCAGAGTGCATCAAACGTGATTTTAGACCGTGTCTATGGAAAAGTGGTTATTTCTGTAGTTCAATTGCTGCAACTATCTGAAAATTGTCTATAGTGTTCCAATCATCTAGTTTGAACAGTTATGTTAAAAACATTGTATCCAGAGTGCATCAAACGTGATTTTAGACCTTGTCTATGGAAAAGTGGTTATTTCCGTAGTTCAATTGCTTCAACTTGCTGAAAATTGTCCAAAATGTGCCAATCATCTAGTTTGAACAGTTATGTTAAAAACATTGTATCCAGAGTGCATCAAACATGATTTTAGACCTTGTCTATGGGAAAGTGGTTATTTCCGTAGTTCAATTGCTGCAACTTGCTGAAAATTGTCCATAGTGTTCCAATCATCTAGTTTGAACAGTTATGTTAAAAACATTGTATCCAGAGTGCATCAAACATGATTTTAGACCTTGTCTATGGAAAAGTGGTTATTTCCGTAGTTCAATTGATTCAACTTGCTCAAAATTGTCCATAGTGTTCCAATCATCTAGTTTGAACAGTTATGTTAAAAACATTGTATCCAGAGTGCATCAAACGTGATTTTAGACCGTGTCTATGGAAAAGTGGTTATTTCTGTAGTTCAATTGCTGCAACTATCTGAAAATTGTCTATAGTTTTCCAATCATCTAGTTTGAACAGTTATGTTAAAAACATTGTATCCAAAGTGCATCAAACATGATTTTAGACCTTGTCTATCGAAAAGTGGTTATTTCTGTAGTTTAATTGCTGCAACTTGCTGAAAATTGTCCATAGTGTTCCAATCATCTAGTTTGAACAGTTATGTTAAAAACATTGTATCCAAAGTGCATCAAACATGATTTTAGACCTTGTCTATCGAAAAGTGGTTATTTCTGTAGTTTAATTGCTGCAAATTGCTGAAAATTGTCCATAGTGTTCCAATCATCTAGTTTGAACAGTTATGTTAAAAACATTGCTTCCAGAGTGCATCAAACGTGATTTTAGACCGTGTCTATGGAAAAGTGGTTATTTCTGTAGTTCAATTGCTGCAACTATCTGAAAATTGTCTATAGTTTTCCAATCATCTAGTTTGAACAGTTATGTTAAAAACATTGTATCCAGAGTGCATCAAACATGATTTTAGACCTTGTCTATGGAAAAGTGGTTATTTCTGTAGTTCAATTGCTGCAAACAATGCTGAAAATTGTCCATAGTGTTCCAATCATCTAGTTTGAACAGTTATGTTAAAAACAATGTATCCAGAGTGCATCAAACATGATTTTAGACCTTGTCTATGGAAAAGTGGTTATTTCCGTAGTTCAATTGATTCAACTTGCTCAAAATTGTCCATAGTGTTCCAATCATCTAGTTTGAACAGTTATGTTAAAAACATTGTATCCAAAGTGCATCAAACATGATTTTAGACCTTGTCTATCGAAAAGTGGTTATTTCTGTAGTTTAATTGCTGCAACTTGCTGAAAATTGTCCATAGTGTTCCAATCATCTAGTTTGAACAGTTATGTTAAAAACATTGCTTCCAGAGTGCATCAAACGTGATTTTAGACCGTGTCTATGGAAAAGTGGTTATTTCTGTAGTTCAATTGCTGCAACTATCTGAAAATTGTCTATAGTGTTCCAATCATCTAGTTTGAACAGTTATGTTAAAAACATTGTATCCAGAGTGCATCAAACGTGATTTTAGACCTTGTCTATGGAAAAGTGGTTATTTCCGTAGTTCAATTGCTTCAACTTGCTGAAAATTGTCCAAAATGTGCCAATCATCTAGTTTGAACAGTTATGTTAAAAACATTGTATCCAGAGTGCATCAAACATGATTTTAGACCTTGTCTATGGGAAAGTGGTTATTTCCGTAGTTCAATTGCTGCAACTTGCTGAAAATTGTCCATAGTGTTCCAATCATCTAGTTTGAACAGTTATGTTAAAAACATTGTATCCAGAGTGCATCAAACATGATTTTAGACCTTGTCTATGGAAAAGTGGTTATTTCTGTAGTTCAATTGCTGCAAACAATGCTGAAAATTGTCCATAGTGTTCCAATCATCTAGTTTGAACAGTTATGTTAAAAACATTGCATCAAACGTGATTTTAGACCTTGTCTATGGAAAAGTGGTTATTTCCGTAGTTCAATTGCTTCAACTTGCTGAAAATTGTCCAAAATGTGCCAATCATCTAGTTTGAACAGTTATGTTAAAAACATTGTATCCAGAGTGCATCAAACATGATTTTAGACCTTGTCTATGGGAAAGTTGTTATTTCCGTAGTTCAATTGCTGCAACTTGCTGAAAATTGTCCATAGTGTTCCAATCATCTAGTTTGAACAGTTATGTTAAAAACGTTGTATCCAGAGTGCATCAAACATGATTTTAGACCTTGTCTATGGAAAAGTGGTTATTTCCGTAGTTCAATTGATTCAACTTGCTCAAAATTGTCCATAGTGTTCCAATCATCTAGTTTGAACAATTATGTTAAAAACATTGTATCCAAAGTGCATCAAACATGATTTTACACCTTGTCTATCGAAAAGTGGTTATTTCTGTAGTTTAATTGCTGCAACTTGCTGAAAATTGTCCATAGTGTTCCAATCATCTAGTTAGTACAGTTATGTTAAAAACATTGTATCCAGAGTGCATCAAACATGATTTTAGACCTTGTCTATGGAAAAGTGGTTATTTCCGTAGTTCAATTGCTGCAACTTGCTGAAAATTGTCCATAGTGTTCCAACCATCTAGTTTGAAAAGTTATGTTAAAAACATTGCTTCCAGAGTGCATCAAACGTGATTTTAGACCGTGTCTATGGAAAAGTGGTTATTTCTGTAGTTCAATTGCTGCAACTATCTGAAAATTGTCTATAGTTTTCCAATCATCTAGTTTGAACAGTTATGTTAAAAACATTGCTTCCAGAGTGCATCAAACGTGATTTTAGACCGTGTCTATGGAAAAGTGGTTATTTCTGTAGTTCAATTGCTGCAACTATCTGAAAATTGTCTATAGTTTTCCAATCATCTAGTTTGAACAGTTATGTTAAAAACATTGTATCCAGAGTGCATCAAACATGATTTTAGACCTTGTCTATGGAAAAGTGGTTATTTCTGTAGTTCAATTGCTGCAAACAATGCTGAAAATTGTCCATAGTGTTCCAATCAACTAGTTTGAACAGTTATGTTAAAAACATTGTATCCAGAGTGCATCAAACATGATTTTAGACCTTGTCTATGGAAAAGTGGTTATTTCCGTAGTTCAATTGATTCAACTTGCTCAAAATTGTCCATAGTGTTCCAATCATCTAGTTTGAACAGTTATGTTAAAAACATTGTATCCAAAGTGCATCAAACATGATTTTAGACCTTGTCTATCGAAAAGTGGTTATTTCTGTAGTTTAATTGCTGCAACTTGCTGAAAATTGTCCATAGTGTTCCAATCATCTAGTTAGTACAGTTATGTTAAAAACATTGTATCCAGAGTGCATCAAACATGATTTTAGACCTTGTCTATGGAAAAGTGGTTATTTCCGTAGTTCAATTGCTGCAACTTGCTGAAAATTGTCCATAGTGTTCCAATCATCTAGTTTGAACAGTTATGTTAAAAACATTGCTTCCAGAGTGCATCAAACGTGATTTTAGACCGTGTCTATGGAAAAGTGGTTATTTCTGTAGTTCAATTGCTGCAACTATCTGAAAATTGTCTATAGTGTTCCAATCATCTAGTTTGAACAGTTATGTTAAAAACATTGTATCCAGAGTGCATCAAACGTGATTTTAGACCTTGTCTATGGAAAAGTGGTTATTTCCGTAGTTCAATTGCTTCAACTTGCTGAAAATTGTCCAAAATGTGCCAATCATCTAGTTTGAACAGTTATGTTAAAAACATTGTATCCAGAGTGCATCAAACATGATTTTAGACCTTGTCTATGGGAAAGTGGTTATTTCCGTAGTTCAATTGCTGCAACTTGCTGAAAATTGTCCATAGTGTTCCAATCATCTAGTTTGAACAGTTATGTTAAAAACATTGTATCCAGAGTGCATCAAACATGATTTTAGACCTTGTCTATGGAAAAGTGGTTATTTCCGTAGTTCAATTGATTCAACTTGCTCAAAATTGTCCATAGTGTTCCAATCATCTAGTTTGAACAGTTATGTTAAAAACATTGTATCCAGAGTGCATCAAACATGATTTTAGACCTTGTCTATGGAAAAGTGGTTATTTCTGTAGTTCAATTGCTGCAAACAATGCTGAAAATTGTCCATAGTGTTCCAATCATCTAGTTTGAACAGTTATGTTAAAAACATTGCATCAAACGTGATTTTAGACCTTGTCTATGGAAAAGTGGTTATTTCCGTAGTTCAATTGCTTCAACTTGCTGAAAATTGTCCAAAATGTGCCAATCATCTAGTTTGAACAGTTATGTTAAAAACATTGTATCCAGAGTGCATCAAACATGATTTTAGACCTTGTCTATGGGAAAGTTGTTATTTCCGTAGTTCAATTGCTGCAACTTGCTGAAAATTGTCCATAGTGTTCCAATCATCTAGTTTGAACAGTTATGTTAAAAACGTTGTATCCAGAGTGCATCAAACATGATTTTAGACCTTGTCTATGGAAAAGTGGTTATTTCCGTAGTTCAATTGATTCAACTTGCTCAAAATTGTCCATAGTGTTCCAATCATCTAGTTTGAACAATTATGTTAAAAACATTGTATCCAAAGTGCATCAAACATGATTTTAGACCTTGTCTATCGAAAAGTGGTTATTTCTGTAGTTTAATTGCTGCAACTTGCTGAAAATTGTCCATAGTGTTCCAATCATCTAGTTAGTACAGTTATGTTAAAAACATTGTATCCAGAGTGCATCAAACATGATTTTAGACCTTGTCTATGGAAAAGTGGTTATTTCCGTAGTTCAATTGCTGCGACTTGCTGAAAATTGTCCATAGTGTTCCAACCATCTAGTTTGAAAAGTTATGTTAAAAACATTGCTTCCAGAGTGCATCAAACGTGATTTTAGACCGTGTCTATGGAAAAGTTGTTATTTCTGTAGTTCAATTGCTGCAACTATCTGAAAATTGTCTATAGTGTTCCAATCATCTAGTTTGAACAGTTATGTTAAAAACATTGTATCCAGAGTGCATCAAACATGATTTTAGACCTTGTCTATCGAAAAGTGGTTATTTCTGTAGTTCAATTGCTGCAAACAATGCTGAAAATTGTCCATAGTGTTCCATTAATCTAGTTTGAACAGTTCTGTAAAAAACATTGTATCCAGAGTGCATCAAACATGATTTTAGACCTTGTCTATCGAAAAGTGGTTATTTCTGTAGTTCAATTGCTGCAACTATCTGAAAATTGTCTATAGTGTTCCAATCATCTAGTTTGAACAGTTATGTTAAAAACATTGCATCAAACGTGATTTTAGACCTTGTCTATGGAAAAGTGGTTATTTCCGTAGTTCAATTGCTTCAACTTGCTGAAAATTGTCCAAAATGTGCCAATCATCTAGTTTGAACAGTTATGTTAAAAACATTGTATCCAGAGTGCATCAAACATGATTTTAGACCTTGTCTATGGGAAAGTGGTTATTTCCGTAGTTCAATTGCTGCAACTTGCTGAAAATTGTCCATAGTGTTCCAATCATCTAGTTTGAACAGTTATGTTAAAAACATTGTATCCAGAGTGCATCAAACATGATTTTAGACCTTGTCTATGGAAAAGTGGTTATTTCCGTAGTTCAATTGCTTCAACTTGCTGAAAATTGTCCAAAATGTGCCAATCATCTAGTTTGAACAGTTATGTTAAAAACATTGTATCCAGAGTGCATCAAACATGATTTTAGACCTTGTCTATGGGAAAGTGGTTATTTCCGTAGTTCAATTGCTGCAACTTGCTGAAAATTGTCCATAGTGTTCCAATCATCTAGTTTGAACAGTTATGTTAAAAACATTGTATCCAGAGTGCATCAAACATGATTTTAGACCTTGTCTATGGGAAAGTGGTTATTTCCGTAGTTCAATTGCTGCAACTTGCTGAAAATTGTCCATAGTGTTCCAATCATCTAGTTTGAACAGTTATGTTAAAAACATTGTATCCAGAGTGCATCAAACATGATTTTAGACCTTGTCTATGGGAAAGTGGTTATTTCCGTAGTTCAATTGCTGCAACTATCTGAAAATTGTCTATAGTGTTCCAATCATCTAGTTTGAACAGTTATGTTAAAAACATTGTATCCAGAGTGCATCAAACATGATTTTAGACCTTGTCTATCGAAAAGTGGTTATTTCTGTAGTTCAATTGCTGCAAACAATGCTGAAAATTGTCCATAGTGTTCCATTAATCTAGTTTGAACAGTTCTGTAAAAAACATTGCTTCCAGAGTGCATCAAACGTGATTTTAGACCGTGTCTATGGAAAAGTGGTTATTTCTGTAGTTCAATTGCTGCAACTATCTGAAAATTGTCTATAGTGTTCCAATCATCTAGTTTGAACAGTTATGTTAAAAACATTGTATCCAGAGTGCATCAAACGTGATTTTAGACCTTGTCTATGGAAAAGTGGTTATTTCCGTAGTTCAATTGCTTCAACTTGCTGAAAATTGTCCAAAATGTGCCAATCATCTAGTTTGAACAGTTATGTTAAAAACATTGTATCCAGAGTGCATCAAACATGATTTTAGACCTTGTCTATGGAAAAGTGGTTATTTCCGTAGTTCAATTGATTCAACTTGCTCAAAATTGTCCATAGTGTTCCAATCATCTAGTTTGAACAGTTATGTTAAAAACATTGTATCCAGAGTGCATCAAACATGATTTTAGACCTTGTCTATCGAAAAGTGGTTATTTCTGTAGTTCAATTGCTGCAAACAATGCTGAAAATTGTCCATAGTGTTCCAATCATCTAGTTTGAACAGTTATGTTAAAAACATTGTATCCAGAGTGCATCAAACATGATTTTAGACCTTGTCTATGGATAAGTGGTTATTTCCGTAGTTCAATTGATTCAACTTGCTCAAAATTGTCCATAGTGTTCCAATCATCTAGTTTGAACAGTTATGTTAAAAACATTGTATCCAGAGTGCATCAAACGTGATTTTAGACCGTGTCTATGGAAAAGTTGTTATTTCTGTAGTTCAATTGCTGCAACTATCTGAAAATTGTCTATAGTGTTCCAATCATCTAGTTTGAACAGTTATGTTAAAAACATTGTATCCAGAGTGCATCAAACATGATTTTAGACCTTGTCTATCGAAAAGTGGTTATTTCTGTAGTTCAATTGCTGCAAACAATGCTGAAAATTGTCCATAGTGTTCCATTAATCTAGTTTGAACAGTTCTGTAAAAAACATTGCTTCCAGAGTGCATCAAACGTGATTTTAGACCGTGTCTATGGAAAAGTGGTTATTTCTGTAGTTCAATTGCTGCAACTATCTGAAAATTGTCTATAGTGTTCCAATCATCTAGTTTGAACAGTTATGTTAAAAACATTGTATCCAGAGTGCATCAAACATGATTTTAGACCTTGTCTATGGAAAAGTGGTTATTTCTGTAGTTCAATTGCTGCAAACAATGCTGAAAATTGTCCATAGTGTTCCAATCATCTAGTTTGAACAGTTATGTTAAAAACATTGCATCAAACGTGATTTTAGACCTTGTCTATGGAAAAGTGGTTATTTCCGTAGTTCAATTGCTTCAACTTGCTCAAAATTGTCCAAAATGTGCCAATCATCTAGTTTGAACAGTTATGTTAAAAACATTGTATCAAACATGATTTTAGACCTTGTCTATGGGAAAGTTGTTATTTCCGTAGTTCAATTGCTGCAACTTGCTGAAAATTGTCCATAGTGTTCCAATCATCTAGTTTGAACAGTTATGTTAAAAACATTGCATCAAACGTGATTTTAGACCTTGTCTATGGAAAAGTGGTTATTTCCGTAGTTCAATTGCTTCAACTTGCTGAAAATTGTCCAAAATGTGCCAATCATCTAGTTTGAACAGTTATGTTAAAAACATTGTATCCAGAGTGCATCAAACATGATTTTAGACCTTGTCTATGGGAAAGTGGTTATTTCCGTAGTTCAATTGCTGCCACTTGCTGAAAATTGTCCATAGTGTTCCAATCATCTAGTTTGAACAGTTATGTTAAAAACATTGTATCCAGAGTGCATCAAACATGATTTTAGACCTTGTCTATGGAAAAGTGGTTATTTCCGTAGTTCAATTGCTGCAACTTGCTGAAAATTGTCCATAGTGTTCCAACCATCTAGTTTGAAAAGTTATGTTAAAAACATTGCTTCCAGAGTGCATCAAACGTGATTTTAGACCGTGTCTATGGAAAAGTTGTTATTTCTGTAGTTCAATTGCTGCAACTATCTGAAAATTGTCTATAGTGTTCCAATCATCTAGTTTGAACAGTTATGTTAAAAACATTGTATCCAGAGTGCATCAAACGTGATTTTAGACCTTGTCTATCGAAAAGTGGTTATTTCTGTAGTTCAATTGCTGCAAACAATGCTGAAAATTGTCCATAGTGTTCCATTAATCTAGTTTGAACAGTTCTGTAAAAAACATTGTATCCAGAGTGCATCAAACATGATTTTAGACCTTGTCTATCGAAAAGTGGTTATTTCTGTAGTTTAATTGCTGCAACTATCTGAAAATTGTCCATAGTGTTCCAATCATCTAGTTTGAACAGTTATGTTAAAAACATTGCATCAAACGTGATTTTAGACCTTGTCTATCGAAAAGTGGTTATTTCTGTAGTTTAATTGCTTCCCGAGTGCATCAAATGTGATTTTAGACCTTGTCTATCGAAAAGTGGTTATTTCTGTAGTTTAATTGCTGCAACTTGCTGAAAATTGTCCATAGTGTTCCAATCATCTAGTTTGAACAGTTATGTTAAAAACATTGTATCCAAAGTGCATCAAACATGATTTTAGACCTTGTCTATCGAAAAGTGGTTATTTCTGTAGTTTAATTGCTGCAACTTGCTGAAAATTGTCCATAGTGTTCCAATCATCTAGTTAGTACAGTTATGTTAAAAACATTGTATCCAGAGTGCATCAAACATGATTTTAGACCTTGTCTATGGAAAAGTGGTTATTTCCGTAGTTCAATTGCTGCAACTTGCTGAAAATTGTCCATAGTGTTCCAATCATCTAGTTTGAACAGTTATGTTAAAAACATTGCTTCCAGAGTGCATCAAACGTGATTTTAGACCGTGTCTATGGAAAAGTGGTTATTTCTGTAGTTCAATTGCTGCAACTATCTGAAAATTGTCTATAGTGTTCCAGTCATCTAGTTTGAACAGTTATGTTAAAAACATTGTATCCAGAGTGCATCAAACATGATTTTAGACCTTGTCTATCGAAAAGTGGTTATTTCTGTAGTTCAATTGCTGCAAACAATGCTGAAAATTGTCCATAGTGTTCCAATCATCTAGTTTGAACAGTTATGTTAAAAACATTGTATCCAGAGTGCTTCAAACATGATTTTAGACCTTGTCTATGGATATGTGGTTATTTCCGTAGTTCAATTGATTCAACTTGCTCAAAATTGTCCATAGTGTTCCAATCATCTAGTTTGAAAAGTTATTTTAAAAACATTGTATCCAGAGTGCATCAAACGTGATTTTAGACCGTGTCTATGGAAAAGTTGTTATTTCTGTAGTTCAATTGCTGCAACTATCTGAAAATTGTCTATAGTGTTCCAATCATCTAGTTTGAACAGTTATGTTAAAAACATTGTATCCAGAGTGCATCAAACATGATTTTAGACCTTGTCTATCGAAAAGTGGTTATTTCTGTAGTTCAATTGCTGCAAACAATGCTGAAAATTGTCCATAGTGTTCCATTAATCTAGTTTGAACAGTTCTGTAAAAAACATTGCTTCCAGAGTGCATCAAACGTGATTTTAGACCGTGTCTATGGAAAAGTGGTTATTTCTGTAGTTCAATTGCTGCAACTATCTGAAAATTGTCTATAGTGTTCCAATCATCTAGTTTGAACAGTTATGTTAAAAACATTGTATCCAGAGTGCATCAAACATGATTTTAGACCTTGTCTATGGAAAAGTGGTTATTTCTGTAGTTCAATTGCTGCAAACAATGCTGAAAATTGTCCATAGTGTTCCAATCATCTAGTTTGAACAGTTATGTTAAAAACATTATATCAAACGTGATTTTAGACCTTGTCTATGGAAAAGTGGCTATTTCCGTAGTTCAATTGCTTCAACTTGCTCAAAATTGTCCAAAATGTGCCAATCATCTAGTTTGAACAGTTATGTTAAAAACATTGTATCAAACATGATTTTAGACCTTGTCTATGGGAAAGTTGTTATTTCCGTAGTTCCATTGCTGCAAACAATGCTGAAAATTGTCCATAGTGTTCCATTAATCTAGTTTGAACAGTTCTGTAAAAAACATTGCTTCCAGAGTGCATCAAACGTGATTTTAGACCGTGTCTATGGAAAAGTGGTTATTTCTGTAGTTCAATTGCTGCAACTATCTGAAAATTGTCTATAGTGTTCCAATCATCTAGTTTGAACAGTTATGTTAAAAACATTGTATCCAAAGTGCATCAAACATGATTTTAGACCTTGTCTATCGAAAAGTGGTTATTTCTGTAGTTTAATTGCTGCAACTTGCTGAAAATTGTCCATAGTGTTCCAATCATCTAGTTAGTACAGTTATGTTAAAAACATTGTATCCAGAGTGCATCAAACATGATTTTAGACCTTGTCTATGGAAAAGTGGTTATTTCCGTAGTTCAATTGCTGCAACTTGCTGAAAATTGTCCATAGTGTTCCAATCATCTAGTTTGAACAGTTATGTTAAAAACATTGCTTCCAGAGTGCATCAAACGTGATTTTAGACCGTGTCTATGGAAAAGTGGTTATTTCTGTAGTTCAATTGCTGCAACTATCTGAAAATTGTCTATAGTGTTCCAGTCATCTAGTTTGAACAGTTATGTTAAAAACATTGTATCCAGAGTGCATCAAACATGATTTTAGACCTTGTCTATCGAAAAGTGGTTATTTCTGTAGTTCAATTGCTGCAAACAATGCTGAAAATTGTCCATAGTGTTCCAATCATCTAGTTTGAACAGTTATGTTAAAAACATTGTATCCAGAGTGCTTCAAACATGATTTTAGACCTTGTCTATGGATATGTGGTTATTTCCGTAGTTCAATTGATTCAACTTGCTCAAAATTGTCCATAGTGTTCCAATCATCTAGTTTGAACAGTTATGTTAAAAACATTGTATCCAGAGTGCATCAAACGTGATTTTAGACCGTGTCTATGGAAAAGTTGTTATTTCTGTAGTTCAATTGCTGCAACTATCTGAAAATTGTCTATAGTGTTCCAATCATCTAGTTTGAACAGTTATGTTAAAAACATTGTATCCAGAGTGCATCAAACATGATTTTAGACCTTGTCTATCGAAAAGTGGTTATTTCTGTAGTTCAATTGCTGCAAACAATGCTGAAAATTGTCCATAGTGTTCCATTAATCTAGTTTGAACAGTTCTGTAAAAAACATTGCTTCCAGAGTGCATCAAACGTGATTTTAGACCGTGTCTATGGAAAAGTGGTTATTTCTGTAGTTCAATTGCTGCAACTATCTGAAAATTGTCTATAGTGTTCCAATCATCTAGTTTGAACAGTTATGTTAAAAACATTGTATCCAGAGTGCATCAAACATGATTTTAGACCTTGTCTATGGAAAAGTGGTTATTTCTGTAGTTCAATTGCTGCAAACAATGCTGAAAATTGTCCATAGTGTTCCAATCATCTAGTTTGAACAGTTATGTTAAAAACATTATATCAAACGTGATTTTAGACCTTGTCTATGGAAAAGTGGCTATTTCCGTAGTTCAATTGCTTCAACTTGCTCAAAATTGTCCAAAATGTGCCAATCATCTAGTTTGAACAGTTATGTTAAAAACATTGTATCAAACATGATTTTAGACCTTGTCTATGGGAAAGTTGTTATTTCCGTAGTTCAATTGCTGCAACTTGCTGAAAATTGTCCATAGTGTTCCAATCATCTAGTTTGAACAGTTATGTTAAAAACATTGCATCAAACGTGATTTTAGACCTTGTCTATGGAAAAGTGGTTATTTCCGTAGTTCAATTGCTTCAACTTGCTGAAAATTGTCCAAAATGTGCCAATCATCTAGTTTGAACAGTTATGTTAAAAACATTGTATCCAGAGTGCATCAAACATGATTTTAGACCTTGTCTATGGGAAAGTGGTTATTTCCGTAGTTCAATTGCTGCAACTTGCTGAAAATTGTCCATAGTGTTCCAATCATCTAGTTTGAACAGTTATGTTAAAAACATTGTATCCAGAGTGCATCAAACATGATTTTAGACCTTGTCTATGGAAAAGTGGTTATTTCCGTTGTTCAATTGCTGCAACTTGCTGAAAATTGTCCATAGTGTTCCAACCATCTAGTTTGAAAAGTTATGTTAAAAACATTGCTTCCAGAGTGCATCAAACGTGATTTTAGACCGTGTCTATGGAAAAGTTGTTATTTCTGTAGTTCAATTGCTGCAACTATCTGAAAATTGTCTATAGTGTTCCAATCATCTAGTTTGAACAGTTATGTTAAAAACATTGTATCCAGAGTGCATCAAACATGATTTTAGACCTTGTCTATCGAAAAGTGGTTATTTCTGTAGTTCAATTGCTGCAAACAATGCTGAAAATTGTCCATAGTGTTCCAATCATCTAGTTTGAACAGTTATGTTAAAAACATTGCATCAAACGTGATTTTAGACCTTGTCTATCGAAAAGTGGTTATTTCTGTAGTTTAATTGCTTCCCGAGTGCATCAAATGTGATTTTAGACCTTGTCTATCGAAAAGTGGTTATTTCTGTAGTTTAATTGCTGCAACTTGCTGAAAATTGTCCATAGTGTTCCAATCATCTAGTTTGAACAGTTATGTTAAAAACATTGTATCCAAAGTGCATCAAACATGATTTTAGACCTTGTCTATCGAAAAGTGGTTATTTCTGTAGTTTAATTGCTGCAAATTGCTGAAAATTGTCCATAGTGTTCCAATCATCTAGTTTGAACAGTTATGTTAAAAACATTGCTTCCAGAGTGCATCAAACGTGATTTTAGACCGTGTCTATGGAAAAGTGGTTATTTCTGTAGTTCAATTGCTGCAACTATCTGAAAATTGTCTATAGTTTTCCAATCATCTAGTTTGAACAGTTATGTTAAAAACATTGTATCCAGAGTGCATCAAACATGATTTTAGACCTTGTCTATGGAAAAGTGGTTATTTCTGTAGTTCAATTGCTGCAAACAATGCTGAAAATTGTCCATAGTGTTCCAATCATCTAGTTTGAACAGTTATGTTAAAAACATTGTATCCAGAGTGCATCAAACATGATTTTAGACCTTGTCTATGGAAAAGTGGTTATTTCCGTAGTTCAATTGATTCAACTTGCTCAAAATTGTCCATAGTGTTCCAATCATCTAGTTTGAACAGTTATGTTAAAAACATTGTATCCAAAGTGCATCAAACATGATTTTAGACCTTGTCTATCGAAAAGTGGTTATTTCTGTAGTTTAATTGCTGCAACTTGCTGAAAATTGTCCATAGTGTTCCAATCATCTAGTTAGTACAGTTATGTTAAAAACATTGTATCCAGAGTGCATCAAACATGATTTTAGACCTTGTCTATGGAAAAGTGGTTATTTCCGTAGTTCAATTGCTGCAACTTGCTGAAAATTGTCCATAGTGTTCCAATCATCTAGTTTGAACAGTTATGTTAAAAACATTGTATCCAGAATGCATCAAACGTGATTTTAGACCTTGTCTATGGAAAAGTGGTTATTTCCGTAGTTCAATTGCTTCAACTTGCTGAAAATTGTCCAAAATGTGCCAATCATCTAGTTTGAACAGTTATGTTAAAAACATTGTATCCAGAGTGCATCAAACATGATTTTAGACCTTGTCTATGGGAAAGTGGTTATTTCCGTAGTTCAATTGCTGCAACTTGCTGAAAATTGTCCATAGTGTTCCAATCATCTAGTTTGAACAGTTATGTTAAAAACATTGTATCCAGAGTGCATCAAACATGATTTTAGACCTTGTCTATGGAAAAGTGGTTATTTCCGTAGTTCAATTGATTCAACTTGCTCAAAATTGTCCATAGTGTTCCAATCATCTAGTTTGAACAGTTATGTTAAAAACATTGTATCCAGAGTGCATCAAACATGATTTTAGACCTTGTCTATGGAAAAGTGGTTATTTCTGTAGTTCAATTGCTGCAAACAATGCTGAAAATTGTCCATAGTGTTCCAATCATCTAGTTTGAACAGTTATGTTAAAAACATTGCATCAAACGTGATTTTAGACCTTGTCTATGGAAAAGTGGTTATTTCCGTAGTTCAATTGCTTCAACTTGCTGAAAATTGTCCAAAATGTGCCAATCATCTAGTTTGAACAGTTATGTTAAAAACATTGTATCCAGAGTGCATCAAACATGATTTTAGACCTTGTCTATGGGAAAGTTGTTATTTCCGTAGTTCAATTGCTGCAACTTGCTGAAAATTGTCCATAGTGTTCCAATCATCTAGTTTGAACAGTTATGTTAAAAACATTGTATCCAGAGTGCATCAACCATATTTTAGACCTTGTCTATGGAAAAGTGGTTATTTCCGTAGTTCAGTTGATTCAACTTGCTCAAAATTGTCCATAGTGTTCCAATCATCTAGTTTGAACAATTATGTTAAAAACATTGTATCCAAAGTGCATCAAACATGATTTTAGACCTTGTCTATCGAAAAGTGGTTATTTCTGTAGTTTAATTGCTGCAACTTGCTGAAAATTGTCCATAGTGTTCCAATCATCTAGTTAGTACAGTTATGTTAAAAACATTGTATCCAGAGTGCATCAAACATGATTTTAGACCTTGTCTATGGAAAAGTGGTTATTTCCGTAGTTCAATTGCTGCAACTTGCTGAAAATTGTCCATAGTGTTCCAACCATCTAGTTTGAAAAGTTATGTTAAAAACATTGTATCCAGAGTGCATCAAACATGATTTTAGACCTTGTCTATGGAAAAGTGGTTATTTCCGTAGTTCAATTGATTCAACTTGCTCAAAATTGTCCATAGTGTTCCAATCATCTAGTTTGAACAGTTATGTTAAAAACATTGTATCCAGAGTGCATCAAACATGATTTTAGACCTTGTCTATCGAAAAGTGGTTATTTCTGTAGTTCAATTGCTGCAAACAATGCTGAAAATTGTCCATAGTGTTCCAATCATCTAGTTTGAACAGTTATGTTAAAAACATTGTATCCAGAGTGCATCAAACATGATTTTAGACCTTGTCTATGGATAAGTGGTTATTTCCGTAGTTCAATTGATTCAACTTGCTCAAAATTGTCCATAGTGTTCCAATCATCTAGTTTGAACAGTTATGTTAAAAACATTGTATCCAGAGTGCATCAAACGTGATTTTAGACCGTGTCTATGGAAAAGTTGTTATTTCTGTAGTTCAATTGCTGCAACTATCTGAAAATTGTCTATAGTGTTCCAATCATCTAGTTTGAACAGTTATGTTAAAAACATTGCTTCCAGAGTGCATCAAACGTGATTTTAGACCGTGTCTATGGAAAAGTGGTTATTTCTGTAGTTCAATTGCTGCAACTATCTGAAAATTGTCTATAGTGTTCCAATCATCTAGTTTGAACAGTTATGTTAAAAACATTGTATCCAGAGTGCATCAAACATGATTTTAGACCTTGTCTATGGAAAAGTGGTTATTTCCGTAGTTCAATTGCTGCAACTTGCTGAAAATTGTCCATAGTGTTCCAATCATCTAGTTTGAACAGTTATGTTAAAAACATTGCTTCCAGAGTGCATCAAACGTGATTTTAGACCGTGTCTATGGAAAAGTGGTTATTTCTGTAGTTCAATTGCTGCAACTATCTGAAAATTGTCTATAGTGTTCCAATCATCTAGTTTGAACAGTTATGTTAAAAACATTGTATCCAGAGTGCATCAAACATGATTTTAGACCTTGTCTATGGATAAGTGGTTATTTCCGTAGTTCAATTGATTCAACTTGCTCAAAATTGTCCATAGTGTTCCAATCATCTAGTTTGAACAGTTATGTTAAAAACATTGTATCCAGAGTGCATCAAACGTGATTTTAGACCGTGTCTATGGAAAAGTTGTTATTTCTGTAGTTCAATTGCTGCAACTATCTGAAAATTGTCTATAGTGTTCCAATCATCTAGTTTGAACAGTTATGTTAAAAACATTGCTTCCAGAGTGCATCAAACGTGATTTTAGACCGTGTCTATGGAAAAGTGGTTATTTCTGTAGTTCAATTGCTGCAACTATCTGAAAATTGTCTATAGTGTTCCAATCATCTAGTTTGAACAGTTATGTTAAAAACATTGTATCCAGAGTGCATCAAACATGATTTTAGACCTTGTCTATGGAAAAGTGGTTATTTCCGTAGTTCAATTGCTGCAACTTGCTGAAAATTGTCCATAGTGTTCCAATCATCTAGTTTGAACAGTTATGTTAAAAACATTGCTTCCAGAGTGCATCAAACGTGATTTTAGACCGTGTCTATGGAAAAGTGGTTATTTCTGTAGTTCAATTGCTGCAACTATCTGAAAATTGTCTATAGTGTTCCAATCATCTAGTTTGAACAGTTATGTTAAAACCATTGTATCCAGAGTGCATCAAACGTGATTTTAGACCTTGTCTATGGAAAAGTGGTTATTTCCGTAGTTCAATTGCTTCAACTTGCTGAAAATTGTCCAAAATGTGCCAATCATCTAGTTTGAACAGTTATGTTAAAAACATTGTATCCAGAGTGCATCAAACATGATTTTAGACCTTGTCTATGGGAAAGTGGTTATTTCCGTAGTTCAATTGCTGCAACTTGCTGAAAATTGTCCATAGTGTTCCAATCATCTAGTTTGAACAGTTATGTTAAAAACATTGTATCCAGAGTGCATCAAACATGATTTTAGACCTTGTCTATGGAAAAGTGGTTATTTCCGTAGTTCAATTGATTCAACTTGCTCAAAATTGTCCATAGTGTTCCAATCATCTAGTTTGAACAGTTATGTTAAAAACATTGTATCCAGAGTGCATCAAACATGATTTTAGACCTTGTCTATGGAAAAGTGGTTATTTCTGTAGTTCAATTGCTGCAAACAATGCTGAAAATTGTCCATAGTGTTCCAATCATCTAGTTTGAACAGTTATGTTAAAAACATTGCATCAAACGTGATTTTAGACCTTGTCTATGGAAAAGTGGTTATTTCCGTAGTTCAATTGCTTCAACTTGCTGAAAATTGTCCAAAATGTGCCAATCATCTAGTTTGAACAGTTATGTTAAAAACATTGTATCCAGAGTGCATCAAACATGATTTTAGACCTTGTCTATGGAAAAGTGGTTATTTCCGTAGTTCAATTGATTCAACTTGCTCAAAATTGTCCATAGTGTTCCAATCATCTAGTTTGAACAATTATGTTAAAAACATTGTATCCAAAGTGCATCAAACATGATTTTAGACCTTGTCTATCGAAAAGTGGTTATTTCTGTAGTTTAATTGCTGCAACTTGCTGAAAATTGTCCATAGTGTTCCAATCATCTAGTTAGTACAGTTATGTTAAAAACATTGTATCCAGAGTGCATCAAACATGATTTTAGACCTTGTCTATGGAAAAGTGGTTATTTCCGTAGTTCAATTGCTGCAACTTGCTGAAAATTGTCCATAGTGTTCCAACCATCTAGTTTGAAAAGTTATGTTAAAAACATTGTATCCAGAGTGCATCAAACATGATTTTAGACCTTGTCTATGGAAAAGTGGTTATTTCCGTAGTTCAATTGATTCAACTTGCTCAAAATTGTCCATAGTGTTCCAATCATCTAGTTTGAACAGTTATGTTAAAAACATTGTATCCAGAGTGCATCAAACATGATTTTAGACCTTGTCTATCGAAAAGTGGTTATTTCTGTAGTTCAATTGCTGCAAACAATGCTGAAAATTGTCCATAGTGTTCCAATCATCTAGTTTGAACAGTTATGTTAAAAACATTGTATCCAGAGTGCATCAAACATGATTTTAGACCTTGTCTATGGATAAGTGGTTATTTCCGTAGTTCAATTGATTCAACTTGCTCAAAATTGTCCATAGTGTTCCAATCATCTAGTTTGAACAGTTATGTTAAAAACATTGTATCCAGAGTGCATCAAACGTGATTTTAGACCGTGTCTATGGAAAAGTTGTTATTTCTGTAGTTCAATTGCTGCAACTATCTGAAAATTTTCTATAGTGTTCCAATCATCTAGTTTGAACAGTTATGTTAAAAACATTGCTTCCAGAGTGCATCAAACGTGATTTTAGACCGTGTCTATGGAAAAGTGGTTATTTCTGTAGTTCAATTGCTGCAACTATCTGAAAATTGTCTATAGTGTTCCAATCATCTAGTTTGAACAGTTATGTTAAAAACATTGTATCCAGAGTGCATCAAATGTGATTTTAGACCTTGTCTATGGAAAAGTGGTTATTTCCGTAGTTCAATTGCTTCAACTTGCTGAAAATTGTCCAAAATGTGCCAATCATCTAGTTTGAACAGTTATGTTAAAAACATTGTATCCAGAGTGCATCAAACATGATTTTAGACCTTGTCTATGGAAAAGTGGTTATTTCCGTAGTTCAATTGCTGCAACTTGCTGAAAATTGTCCATAGTGTTCCAATCATCTAGTTTGAACAGTTATGTTAAAAACATTGCTTCCAGAGTGCATCAAACGTGATTTTAGACCGTGTCTATGGAAAAGTGGTTATTTCTGTAGTTCAATTGCTGCAACTATCTGAAAATTGTCTATAGTGTTCCAATCATCTAGTTTGAACAGTTATGTTAAAAACATTGTATCCAGAGTGCATCAAACGTGATTTTAGACCTTGTCTATGGAAAAGTGGTTATTTCCGTAGTTCAATTGCTTCAACTTGCTGAAAATTGTCCAAAATGTGCCAATCATCTAGTTTGAACAGTTATGTTAAAAACATTGTATCCAGAGTGCATCAAACATGATTTTAGACCTTGTCTATGGGAAAGTGGTTATTTCCGTAGTTCAATTGCTGCAACTTGCTGAAAATTGTCCATAGTGTTCCAATCATCTAGTTTGAACAGTTATGTTAAAAACATTGTATCCAGAGTGCATCAAACATGATTTTAGACCTTGTCTATGGAAAAGTGGTTATTTCCGTAGTTCAATTGATTCAACTTGCTCAAAATTGTCCATAGTGTTCCAATCATCTAGTTTGAACAGTTATGTTAAAAACATTGTATCCAGAGTGCATCAAACATTATTTTAGACCTTGTCTATGGAAAAGTGGTTATTTCTGTAGTTCAATTGCTGCAAACAATGCTGAAAATTGTCCATAGTGTTCCAATCATCTAGTTTGAACAGTTATGTTAAAAACATTGCATCAAACGTGATTTTAGACCTTGTCTATGGAAAAGTGGTTATTTCCGTAGTTCAATTGCTTCAACTTGCTGAAAATTGTCCAAAATGTGCCAATCATCTAGTTTGAACAGTTATGTTAAAAACATTGTATCCAGAGTGCATCAAACATGATTTTAGACCTTGTCTATGGGAAAGTTGTTATTTCCGTAGTTCAATTGCTGCAACTTGCTGAAAATTGTCCATAGTGTTCCAATCATCTAGTTTGAACAGTTATGTTAAAAACATTGTATCCAGAGTGCATCAAACATGATTTTAGACCTTGTCTATGGAAAAGTGGTTATTTCCGTAGTTCAATTGATTCAACTTGCTCAAAATTGTCCATAGTGTTCCAATCATCTAGTTTGAACAATTATGTTAAAAACATTGTATCCAAAGTGCATCAAACATGATTTTAGACCTTGTCTATCGAAAAGTGGTTATTTCTGTAGTTTAATTGCTGCAACTTGCTGAAAATTGTCCATAGTGTTCCAATCATCTAGTTAGTACAGTTATGTTAAAAACATTGTATCCAGAGTGCATCAAACATGATTTTAGACCTTGTCTATGGAAAAGTGGTTATTTCCGTAGTTCAATTGCTGCAACTTGCTGAAAATTGTCCATAGTGTTCCAACCATCTAGTTTGAAAAGTTATGTTAAAAACATTGCTTCCAGAGTGCATCAAACGTGATTTTAGACCGTGTCTATGGAAAAGTTGTTATTTCTGTAGTTCAATTGCTGCAACTATCTGAAAATTGTCTATAGTGTTCCAATCATCTAGTTTGAACAGTTATGTTAAAAACATTGTATCCAGAGTGCATCAAACATGATTTTAGACCTTGTCTATCGAAAAGTGGTTATTTCTGTAGTTCAATTGCTGCAAACAATGCTGAAAATTGTCCATAGTGTTCCATTAATCTAGTTTGAACAGTTCTGTAAAAAACATTGTATCCAGAGTGCATCAAACATGATTTTAGACCTTGTCTATCGAAAAGTGGTTATTTCTGTAGTTCAATTGCTGCAACTATCTGAAAATTGTCTATAGTGTTCCAATCATCTAGTTTGAACAGTTATGTTAAAAACATTGCATCAAACGTGATTTTAGACCTTGTCTATGGAAAAGTGGTTATTTCCGTAGTTCAATTGCTTCAACTTGCTGAAAATTGTCCAAAATGTGCCAATCATCTAGTTTGAACAGTTATGTTAAAAACATTGTATCCAGAGTGCATCAAACATGATTTTAGACCTTGTCTATGGGAAAGTGGTTATTTCCGTAGTTCAATTGCTGCAACTTGCTGAAAATTGTCCATAGTGTTCCAATCATCTAGTTTGAACAGTTATGTTAAAAACATTGTATCCAGAGTGCATCAAACATGATTTTAGACCTTGTCTATGGAAAAGTGGTTATTTCCGTAGTTCAATTGATTCAACTTGCTCAAAATTGTCCATAGTGTTCCAATCATCTAGTTTGAACAGTTATGTTAAAAACATTGTATCCAGAGTGCATCAAACATGATTTTAGACCTTGTCTATCGAAAAGTGGTTATTTCTGTAGTTCAATTGCTGCAAACAATGCTGAAAATTGTCCATAGTGTTCCAATCATCTAGTTTGAACAGTTATGTTAAAAACATTGTATCCAGAGTGCATCAAACATGATTTTAGACCTTGTCTATGGATAAGTGGTTATTTCCGTAGTTCAATTGATTCAACTTGCTCAAAATTGTCCATAGTGTTCCAATCATCTAGTTTGAACAGTTATGTTAAAAACATTGTATCCAGAGTGCATCAAACGTGATTTTAGACCGTGTCTATGGAAAAGTTGTTATTTCTGTAGTTCAATTGCTGCAACTATCTGAAAATTGTCTATAGTGTTCCAATCATCTAGTTTGAACAGTTATGTTAAAAACATTGCTTCCAGAGTGCATCAAACGTGATTTTAGACCGTGTCTATGGAAAAGTGGTTATTTCTGTAGTTCAATTGCTGCAACTATCTGAAAATTGTCTATAGTGTTCCAATCATCTAGTTTGAACAGTTATGTTAAAAACATTGTATCCAGAGTGCATCAAACGTGATTTTAGACCTTGTCTATGGAAAAGTGGTTATTTCCGTAGTTCAATTGCTTCAACTTGCTGAAAATTGTCCAAAATGTGCCAATCATCTAGTTTGAACAGTTATGTTAAAAACATTGTATCCAGAGTGCATCAAACATGATTTTAGACCTTGTCTATGGGAAAGTGGTTATTTCCGTAGTTCAATTGCTGCAACTTGCTGAAAATTGTCCATAGTGTTCCAATCATCTAGTTTGAACAGTTATGTTAAAAACATTGTATCCAGAGTGCATCAAACATGATTTTAGACCTTGTCTATGGAAAAGTGGTTATTTCCGTAGTTCAATTGATTCAACTTGCTCAAAATTGTCCATAGTGTTCCAATCATCTAGTTTGAACAGTTATGTTAAAAACATTGTATCCAGAGTGCATCAAACATGATTTTAGACCTTGTCTATGGAAAAGTGGTTATTTCTGTAGTTCAATTGCTGCAAACATTGCTGAAAATTGTCCATAGTGTTCCAATCATCTAGTTTGAACAGTTATGTTAAAAACATTGCATCAAACGTGATTTTAGACCTTGTCTATGGAAAAGTGGTTATTTCCGTAGTTCAATTGCTTCAACTTGCTGAAAATTGTCCAAAATGTGCCAATCATCTAGTTTGAACAGTTATGTTAAAAACATTGTATCCAGAGTGCATCAAACATGATTTTAGACCTTGTCTATGGGAAAGTTGTTATTTCCGTAGTTCAATTGCTGCAACTTGCTGAAAATTGTCCATAGTGTTCCAATCATCTAGTTTGAACAGTTATGTTAAAAACATTGTATCCAGAGTGCATCAAACATGATTTTAGACCTTGTCTATGGAAAAGTGGTTATTTCCGTAGTTCAATTGATTCAACTTGCTCAAAATTGTCCATAGTGTTCCAATCATCTAGTTTGAACAATTATGTTAAAAACATTGTATCCAAAGTGCATCAAACATGATTTTAGACCTTGTCTATCGAAAAGTGGTTATTTCTGTAGTTTAATTGCTGCAACTTGCTGAAAATTGTCCATAGTGTTCCAATCATCTAGTTAGTACAGTTATGTTAAAAACATTGTATCAAACGTGATTTTAGACCTTGTCTATGGAAAAGTGGTTATTTCCGTAGTTCAATTGCTTCAACTTGCTGAAAATTGTCCATAGTGTTCCAACCATCTAGTTTGAAAAGTTATGTTAAAAACATTGCTTCCAGAGTGCATCAAACGTGATTTTAGACCGTGTCTATGGAAAAGTTGTTATTTCTGTAGTTCAATTGCTGCAACTATCTGAAAATTGTCTATAGTGTTCCAATCATCTAGTTTGAACAGTTATGTTAAAAACATTGTATCCAGAGTGCATCAAACATGATTTTAGACCTTGTCTATCGAAAAGTGGTTATTTCTGTAGTTCAATTGCTGCAAACAATGCTGAAAATTGTCCATAGTGTTCCATTAATCTAGTTTGAACAGTTCTGTAAAAAACATTGTATCCAGAGTGCATCAAACATGATTTTAGACCTTGTCTATCGAAAAGTGGTTATTTCTGTAGTTCAATTGCTGCAACTATCTGAAAATTGTCTATAGTGTTCCAATCATCTAGTTTGAACAGTTATGTTAAAAACATTGCATCAAACGTGATTTTAGACCTTGTCTATGGAAAAGTGGTTATTTCCGTAGTTCAATTGCTTCAACTTGCTGAAAATTGTCCAAAATGTGCCAATCATCTAGTTTGAACAGTTATGTTAAAAACATTGTATCCAGAGTGCATCAAACATGATTTTAGACCTTGTCTATGGGAAAGTGGTTATTTCCGTAGTTCAATTGCTGCAACTTGCTGAAAATTGTCCATAGTGTTCCAATCATCTAGTTTGAACAGTTATGTTAAAAACATTGTATCCAGAGTGCATCAAACATGATTTTAGACCTTGTCTATGGAAAAGTGGTTATTTCCGTAGTTCAATTGATTCAACTTGCTCAAAATTGTCCATAGTGTTCCAATCATCTAGTTTGAACAGTTATGTTAAAAACATTGTATCCAGAGTGCATCAAACATGATTTTAGACCTTGTCTATCGAAAAGTGGTTATTTCTGTAGTTCAATTGCTGCAAACAATGCTGAAAATTGTCCATAGTGTTCCAATCATCTAGTTTGAACAGTTATGTTAAAAACATTGTATCCAGAGTGCATCAAACATGATTTTAGACCTTGTCTATGGATAAGTGGTTATTTCCGTAGTTCAATTGATTCAACTTGCTCAAAATTGTCCATAGTGTTCCAATCATCTAGTTTGAACAGTTATGTTAAAAACATTGTATCCAGAGTGCATCAAACGTGATTTTAGACCGTGTCTATGGAAAAGTTGTTATTTCTGTAGTTCAATTGCTGCAACTATCTGAAAATTGTCTATAGTGTTCCAATCATCTAGTTTGAACAGTTATGTTAAAAACATTGTATCCAGACTGCATCAAACATGATTTTAGACCTTGTCTATCGAAAAGTGGTTATTTCTGTAGTTCAATTGCTGCAAACAATGCTGAAAATTGTCCATAGTGTTCCATTAATCTAGTTTGAACAGTTCTGTAAAAAACATTGCTTCCAGAGTGCATCAAACGTGATTTTAGACCGTGTCTATGGAAAAGTGGTTATTTCTGTAGTTCAATTGCTGCAACTATCTGAAAATTGTCTATAGTGTTCCAATCATCTAGTTTGAACAGTTATGTTAAAAACATTGTATCCAGAGTGCATCAAACGTGATTTTAGACCTTGTCTATGGAAAAGTGGTTATTTCCGTAGTTCAATTGCTTCAACTTGCTGAAAATTGTCCAAAATGTGCCAATCATCTAGTTTGAACAGTTATGTTAAAAACATTGTATCCAGAGTGCATCAAACATGATTTTAGACCTTGTCTATGGGAAAGTGGTTATTTCCGTAGTTCAATTGCTGCAACTTGCTGAAAATTGTCCATAGTGTTCCAATCATCTAGTTTGAACAGTTATGTTAAAAACATTGTATCCAGAGTGCATCAAACATGATTTTAGACCTTGTCTATGGATAAGTGGTTATTTCCGTAGTTCAATTGATTCAACTTGCTCAAAATTGTCCATAGTGTTCCAATCATCTAGTTTGAACAGTTATGTTAAAAACATTGTATCCAGAGTGCATCAAACATGATTTTAGACCTTGTCTATCGAAAAGTGGTTATTTCTGTAGTTCAATTGCTGCAAACAATGCTGAAAATTGTCCATAGTGTTCCAATCATCTAGTTTGAACAGTTATGTTAAAAACATTGTATCCAGAGTGCATCAAACATGATTTTAGACCTTGTCTATGGATAAGTGGTTATTTCCGTAGTTCAATTGATTCAACTTGCTCAAAATTGTCCATAGTGTTCCAATCATCTAGTTTGAACAGTTATGTTAAAAACATTGTATCCAGAGTGCATCAAACGTGATTTTAGACCGTGTCTATGGAAAAGTTGTTATTTCTGTAGTTCAATTGCTGCAACTATCTGAAAATTGTCTATAGTGTTCCAATCATCTAGTTTGAACAGTTATGTTAAAAACATTGTATCCAGACTGCATCAAACATGATTTTAGACCTTGTCTAACGAAAAGTGGTTATTTCTGTAGTTCAATTGCTGCAAACAATGCTGAAAATTGTCCATAGTGTTCCATTAATCTAGTTTGAACAGTTCTGTAAAAAACATTGCTTCCAGAGTGCATCAAACGTGATTTTAGACCGTGTCTATGGAAAAGTGGTTATTTCTGTAGTTCAATTGCTGCAACTATCTGAAAATTGTCTATAGTGTTCCAATCATCTAGTTTGAACAGTTATGTTAAAAACATTGTATCCAGAGTGCATCAAACGTGATTTTAGACCTTGTCTATGGAAAAGTGGTTATTTCCGTAGTTCAATTGCTTCAACTTGCTGAAAATTGTCCAAAATGTGCCAATCATCTAGTTTGAACAGTTATGTTAAAAACATTGTATCCAGAGTGCATCAAACATGATTTTAGACCTTGTCTATGGGAAAGTGGTTATTTCCGTAGTTCAATTGCTTCAACTTGCTGAAAATTGTCCAAAATGTGCCAATCATCTAGTTTGAACAGTTATGTTAAAAACATTGTATCCAGAGTGCATCAAACATGATTTTAGACCTTGTCTATGGGAAAGTGGTTATTTCCGTAGTTCAATTGCTGCAACTTGCTGAAAATTGTCCATAGTGTTCCAATCATCTAGTTTGAACAGTTATGTTAAAAACATTGTATCCAGAGTGCATCAAACATGATTTTAGACCTTGTCTATGGAAAAGTGGTTATTTCCGTAGTTCAATTGATTCAACTTGCTCAAAATTGTCCATAGTGTTCCAATCATCTAGTTTGAACAGTTATGTTAAAAACATTGTATCCAGAGTGCATCAAACATGATCTTAGACCTTGTCTATGGAAAAGTGGTTATTTCTGTAGTTCAATTGCTGCAAACAATGCTGAAAATTGTCCATAGTGTTCCAATCATCTAGTTTGAACAGTTATGTTAAAAACATTGCATCAAACGTGATTTTAGACCTTGTCTATGGAAAAGTGGTTATTTCCGTAGTTCAATTGCTTCAACTTGCTGAAAATTGTCCAAAATGTGCCAATCATCTAGTTTGAACAGTTATGTTAAAAACATTGTATCCAGAGTGCATCAAACATGATTTTAGACCTTGTCTATGGAAAAGTGGTTATTTCTGTAGTTCAATTGCTGCAAACAATGCTGAAAATTGTCCATAGTGTTCCAATCATCTAGTTTGAACAGTTATGTTAAAAACATTGTATCCAGAGTGCATCAAACATAATTTTAGACCTTGTCTATGGGAAAGTTGTTATTTCCGTAGTTCAATTGCTGCAACTTGCTGAAAATTGTCCATAGTGTTCCAATCATCTAGTTTGAACAGTTATGTTAAAAACATTGTATCCAGAGTGCATCAAACATGATTTTAGACCTTGTCTATGGAAAAGTGGTTATTTCCGTAGTTCAATTGATTCAACTTGCTCAAAATTGTCCATAGTGTTCCAATCATCTAGTTTGAACAATTATGGTAAAAACATTGTATCCAAAGTGCATCAAACATGATTTTAGACCTTGTCTATCGAAAAGTGGTTATTTCTGTAGTTTAATTGCTGCAACTTGCTGAAAATTGTCCATAGTGTTCCAATCATCTAGTTAGTACAGTTATGTTAAAAACATTGCATCAAACGTGATTTTAGACCTTGTCTATGGAAAAGTGGTTATTTCCGTAGTTCAATTGCTTCAACTTGCTGAAAATTGTCCAAAATGTGCCAATCATCTAGTTTGAACAGTTATGTTAAAAACATTGTATCCAGAGTGCATCAAACATGATTTTAGACCTTGTCTATGGGAAAGTTGTTATTTCCGTAGTTCAATTGCTGCAACTTGCTGAAAATTGTCCATAGTGTTCCAATCATCTAGTTTGAACAGTTATGTTAAAAACATTGTATCCAGAGTGCATCAAACATGATTTTAGACCTTGTCTATGGAAAAGTGGTTATTTCCGTAGTTCAATTGATTCAACTTGCTCAAAATTGTCCATAGTGTTCCAATCATCTAGTTTGAACAATTATGTTAAAAACATTGTATCCAAAGTGCATCAAACATGATTTTAGACCTTGTCTATCGAAAAGTGGTTATTTCTGTAGTTTAATTGCTGCAACTTGCTGAAAATTGTCCATAGTGTTCCAATCATCTAGTTAGTACAGTTATGTTAAAAACATTGTATCAAACATGATTTTAGACCTTGTCTATGGAAAAGTGGTTATTTCCGTAGTTCAATTGCTTCAACTTGCTGAAAATTGTCCATAGTGTTCCAACCATCTAGTTTGAAAAGTTATGTTAAAAACATTGCTTCCAGAGTGCATCAAACGTGATTTTAGACCGTGTCTATGGAAAAGTTGTTATTTCTGTAGTTCAATTGCTGCAACTATCTGAAAATTGTCTATAGTGTTCCAATCATCTAGTTTGAACAGTTATGTTAAAAACATTGTATCCAGAGTGCATCAAACGTGATTTTAGACCTTGTCTATGGAAAAGTGGTTATTTCCGTAGTTCAATTGCTTCAACTTGCTGAAAATTGTCCAAAATGTGCCAATCATCTAGTTTGAACAGTTATGTTAAAAACATTGTATCCAGAGTGCATCAAACATGATTTTAGACCTTGTCTATGGGAAAGTGGTTATTTCCGTAGTTCAATTGCTTCAACTTGCTGAAAATTGTCCAAAATGTGCCAATCATCTAGTTTGAACAGTTATGTTAAAAACATTGTATCCAGAGTGCATCAAACATGATTTTAGACCTTGTCTATGGGAAAGTGGTTATTTCCGTAGTTCAATTGCTGCAACTTGCTGAAAATTGTCCATAGTGTTCCAATCATCTAGTTTGAACAGTTATGTTAAAAACATTGTATCCAGAGTGCATCAAACATGATTTTAGACCTTGTCTATGGAAAAGTGGTTATTTCCGTAGTTCAATTGATTCAACTTGCTCAAAATTGTCCATAGTGTTCCAATCATCTAGTTTGAACAGTTATGTTAAAAACATTGTATCCAGAGTGCATCAAACATGATCTTAGACCTTGTCTATGGAAAAGTGGTTATTTCTGTAGTTCAATTGCTGCAAACAATGCTGAAAATTGTCCATAGTGTTCCAATCATCTAGTTTGAACAGTTATGTTAAAAACATTGCATCAAACGTGATTTTAGACCTTGTCTATGGAAAAGTGGTTATTTCCGTAGTTCAATTGCTTCAACTTGCTGAAAATTGTCCAAAATGTGCCAATCATCTAGTTTGAACAGTTATGTTAAAAACATTGTATCCAGAGTGCATCAAACATGATTTTAGACCTTGTCTATGGAAAAGTGGTTATTTCTGTAGTTCAATTGCTGCAAACAATGCTGAAAATTGTCCATAGTGTTCCAATCATCTAGTTTGAACAGTTATGTTAAAAACATTGTATCCAGAGTGCATCAAACATAATTTTAGACCTTGTCTATGGAAAAGTGGTTATTTCCGTAGTTCAATTGATTCAACTTGCTCAAAATTGTCCATAGTGTTCCAATCATCTAGTTTGAACAGTTATGTTAAAAACATTGTATCCAAAGTGCATCAAACATGATTTTAGACCTTGTCTATCGAAAAGTGGTTATTTCTGTAGTTTAATTGCTGCAACTTGCTGAAAATTGTCCATAGTGTTCCAATCATCTAGTTAGTACAGTTATGTTAAAAACATTGTATCCAGAGTGCATCAAACATGATTTTAGACCTTGTCTATGGGAAAGTTGTTATTTCCGTAGTTCAATTGCTGCAACTTGCTGAAAATTGTCCATAGTGTTCCAATCATCTAGTTTGAACAGTTATGTTAAAAACATTGTATCCAGAGTGCATCAAACATGATTTTAGACCTTGTCTATGGAAAAGTGGTTATTTCCGTAGTTCAATTGATTCAACTTGCTCAAAATTGTCCATAGTGTTCCAATCATCTAGTTTGAACAATTATGTTAAAAACATTGTATCCAAAGTGCATCAAACATGATTTTAGACCTTGTCTATCGAAAAGTGGTTATTTCTGTAGTTTAATTGCTGCAACTTGCTGAAAATTGTCCATAGTGTTCCAATCATCTAGTTAGTACAGTTATGTTAAAAACATTGCATCAAACGTGATTTTAGACCTTGTCTATGGAAAAGTGGTTATTTCCGTAGTTCAATTGCTTCAACTTGCTGAAAATTGTCCAAAATGTGCCAATCATCTAGTTTGAACAGTTATGTTAAAAACATTGTATCCAGAGTGCATCAAACATGATTTTAGACCTTGTCTATGGGAAAGTTGTTATTTCCGTAGTTCAATTGCTGCAACTTGCTGAAAATTGTCCATAGTGTTCCAATCATCTAGTTTGAACAGTTATGTTAAAAACATTGTATCCAGAGTGCATCAAACATGATTTTAGACCTTGTCTATGGAAAAGTGGTTATTTCCGTAGTTCAATTGATTCAACTTGCTCAAAATTGTCCATAGTGTTCCAATCATCTAGTTTGAACAATTATGTTAAAAACATTGTATCCAAAGTGCATCAAACATGATTTTAGACCTTGTCTATCGAAAAGTGGTTATTTCTGTAGTTTAATTGCTGCAACTTGCTGAAAATTGTCCATAGTGTTCCAATCATCTAGTTAGTACAGTTATGTTAAAAACATTGTATCAAACGTGATTTTAGACCTTGTCTATGGAAAAGTGGTTATTTCCGTAGTTCAATTGCTTCAACTTGATGAAAATTGTCCATAGTGTTCCAACCATCTAGTTTGAAAAGTTATGTTAAAAACATTGCTTCCAGAGTGCATCAAACGTGATTTTAGACCGTGTCTATGGAAAAGTTGTTATTTCTGTAGTTCAATTGCTGCAACTATCTGAAAATTGTCTATAGTGTTCCAATCATCTAGTTTGAACAGTTATGTTAAAAACATTGTATCCAGAGTGCATCAAACATGATTTTAGACCTTGTCTATCGAAAAGTGGTTATTTCTGTAGTTCAATTGCTGCAAACAATGCTGAAAATTGTCCATAGTGTTCCATTAATCTAGTTTGAACAGTTCTGTAAAAAACATTGTATCCAGAGTGCATCAAACATGATTTTAGACCTTGTCTATCGAAAAGTGGTTATTTCTGTAGTTCAATTGCTGCAACTATCTGAAAATTGTCTATAGTGTTCCAATCATCTAGTTTGAACAGTTATGTTAAAAACATTGCATCAAACGTGATTTTAGACCTTGTCTATGGAAAAGTGGTTATTTCCGTAGTTCAATTGCTTCAACTTGCTGAAAATTGTCCAAAATGTGCCAATCATCTAGTTTGAACAGTTATGTTAAAAACATTGTATCCAGAGTGCATCAAACATGATTTTAGACCTTGTCTATGGGAAAGTGGTTATTTCCGTAGTTCAATTGCTGCAACTTGCTGAAAATTGTCCATAGTGTTCCAATCATCTAGTTTGAACAGTTATGTTAAAAACATTGTATCCAGAGTGCATCAAACATGATTTTAGACCTTGTCTATGGAAAAGTGGTTATTTCCGTAGTTCAATTGATTCAACTTGCTCAAAATTGTCCATAGTGTTCCAATCATCTAGTTTGAACAGTTATGTTAAAAACATTGTATCCAGAGTGCATCAAACATGATTTTAGACCTTGTCTATCGAAAAGTGGTTATTTCTGTAGTTCAATTGCTGCAAACAATGCTGAAAATTGTCCATAGTGTTCCAATCATCTAGTTTGAACAGTTATGTTAAAAACATTGTATCCAGAGTGCATCAAACATGATTTTAGACCTTGTCTATGGATAAGTGGTTATTTCCGTAGTTCAATTGATTCAACTTGCTCAAAATTGTCCATAGTGTTCCAATCATCTAGTTTGAACAGTTATGTTAAAAACATTGTATCCAGAGTGCATCAAACGTGATTTTAGACCGTGTCTATGGAAAAGTGGTTATTTCTGTAGTTCAATTGCTGCAACTATCTGAAAATTGTCTATAGTGTTCCAATCATCTAGTTTGAACAGTTATGTTAAAAACATTGTATCCAGAGTGCATCAAACGTGATTTTAGACCTTGTCTATGGAAAAGTGGTTATTTCCGTAGTTCAATTGCTTCAACTTGCTGAAAATTGTCCAAAATGTGCCAATCATCTAGTTTGAAAAGTTATGTTAAAAACATTGTATCCAGAGTGCATCAAACATGATTTTAGACCTTGTCTATGGGAAAGTGGTTATTTCCGTAGTTCAATTGCTTCAACTTGCTGAAAATTGTCCAAAATGTGCCAATCATCTAGTTTGAACAGTTATGTTAAAAACATTGTATCCAGAGTGCATCAAACATGATTTTAGACCTTGTCTATGGGAAAGTGGTTATTTCCGTAGTTCAATTGCTGCAACTTGCTGAAAATTGTCCATAGTGTTCCAATCATCTAGTTTGAACAGTTATGTTAAAAACATTGTATCCAGAGTGCATCAAACATGATTTTAGACCTTGTCTATGGAAAAGTGGTTATTTCCGTAGTTCAATTGATTCAACTTGCTCAAAATTGTCCATAGTGTTCCAATCATCTAGTTTGAACAGTTATGTTAAAAACATTGTATCCAGAGTGCATCAAACATGATCTTAGACCTTGTCTATGGAAAAGTGGTTATTTCTGTAGTTCAATTGCTGCAAACAATGCTGAAAATTGTCCATAGTGTTCCAATCATCTAGTTTGAACAGTTATGTTAAAAACATTGCATCAAACGTGATTTTAGACCTTGTCTATGGAAAAGTGGTTATTTCCGTAGTTCAATTGCTTCAACTTGCTGAAAATTGTCCAAAATGTGCCAATCATCTAGTTTGAACAGTTATGTTAAAAACATTGTATCCAGAGTGCATCAAACATGATTTTAGACCTTGTCTATGGAAAAGTGGTTATTTCTGTAGTTCAATTGCTGCAAACAATGCTGAAAATTGTCCATAGTGTTCCAATCATCTAGTTTGAACAGTTATGTTAAAAACATTGTATCCAGAGTGCATCAAACATAATTTTAGACCTTGTCTATGGAAAAGTGGTTATTTCCGTAGTTCAATTGATTCAACTTGCTCAAAATTGTCCATAGTGTTCCAATCATCTAGTTTGAACAGTTATGTTAAAAACATTGTATCCAAAGTGCATCAAACATGATTTTAGACCTTGTCTATCGAAAAGTGGTTATTTCTGTAGTTTAATTGCTGCAACTTGCTGAAAATTGTCCATAGTGTTCCAATCATCTAGTTAGTACAGTTATGTTAAAAACATTGTATCCAGAGTGCATCAAACATGATTTTAGACCTTGTCTATGGAAAAGTGGTTATTTCCGTAGTTCAATTGCTGCAACTTGCTGAAAATTGTCCATAGTGTTCCAATCATCTAGTTTGAACAGTTATGTTAAAAACATTGCTTCCAGAGTGCATCAAACGTGATTTTAGACCGTGTCTATGGAAAAGTGGTTATTTCCGTAGTTCAATTGCTGCAACTATCTGAAAATTGTCTATAGTGTTCCAATCATCTAGTTTGAACAGTTATGTTAAAAACATTGTATCCAGAGTGCATCAAACGTGATTTTAGACCTTGTCTATGGAAAAGTGGTTATTTCCGTAGTTCAATTGCTTCAACTTGCTGAAAATTGTCCAAAATGTGCCAATCATCTAGTTTGAACAGTTATGTTAAAAACATTGTATCCAGAGTGCATCAAACATGATTTTAGACCTTGTCTATGGGAAAGTGGTTATTTCCGTAGTTCAATTGCTGCAACTTGCTGAAAATTGTCCATAGTGTTCCAATCATCTAGTTTGAACAGTTATGTTAAAAACATTGTATCCAGAGTGCATCAAACATGATTTTAGACCTTGTCTATGGAAAAGTGGTTATTTCCGTAGTTCAATTGATTCAACTTGCTCAAAATTGTCCATAGTGTTCCAATCATCTAGTTTGAACAGTTATGTTAAAAACATTGTATCCAGAGTGCATCAAACATGATTTTAGACCTTGTCTATGGAAAAGTGGTTATTTCTGTAGTTCAATTGCTGCAAACAATGCTGAAAATTGTCCATAGTGTTCCAATCATCTAGTTTGAACAGTTATGTTAAAAACATTGCATCAAACGTGATTTTAGACCTTGTCTATGGAAAAGTGGTTATTTCCGTAGTTCAATTGCTTCAACTTGCTGAAAATTGTCCAAAATGTGCCAATCATCTAGTTTGAACAGTTATGTTAAAAACATTGTATCCAGAGTGCATCAAACATGATTTTAGACCTTGTCTATGGGAAAGTTGTTATTTCCGTAGTTCAATTGCTGCAACTTGCTGAAAATTGTCCATAGTGTTCCAATCATCTAGTTTGAACAGTTATGTTAAAAACATTGTATCCAGAGTGCATCAAACATGATTTTAGACCTTGTCTATGGAAAAGTGGTTATTTCCGTAGTTCAATTGATTCAACTTGCTCAAAATTGTCCATAGTGTTCCAATCATCTAGTTTGAACAATTATGTTAAAAACATTGTATCCAAAGTGCATCAAACATGATTTTAGACCTTGTCTATCGAAAAGTGTTTATTTCTGTAGTTTAATTGCTGCAACTTGCTGAAAATTGTCCATAGTGTTCCAATCATCTAGTTAGTACAGTTATGTTAAAAACATTGTATCCAGAGTGCATCAAACATGATTTTAGACCTTGTCTATGGAAAAGTGGTTATTTCCGTAGTTCAATTGCTGCAACTTGCTGAAAATTGTCCATAGTGTTCCAACCATCTAGTTTGAAAAGTTATGTTAAAAACATTGCTTCCAGAGTGCATCAAACGTGATTTTAGACCGTGTCTATGGAAAAGTTGTTATTTCTGTAGTTCAATTGCTGCAACTATCTGAAAATTGTCTATAGTGTTCCAATCATCTAGTTTGAACAGTTATGTTAAAAACATTGTATCCAGAGTGCATCAAACATGATTTTAGACCTTGTCTATCGAAAAGTGGTTATTTCTGTAGTTCAATTGCTGCAAACAATGCTGAAAATTGTCCATAGTGTTCCATTAATCTAGTTTGAACAGTTCTGTAAAAAACATTGTATCCAGAGTGCATCAAACATGATTTTAGACCTTGTCTATCGAAAAGTGGTTATTTCTGTAGTTCAATTGCTGCAACTATCTGAAAATTGTCTATAGTGTTCCAATCATCTAGTTTGAACAGTTATGTTAAAAACATTGCATCAAACGTGATTTTAGACCTTGTCTATGGAAAAGTGGTTATTTCCGTAGTTCAATTGCTTCAACTTGCTGAAAATTGTCCAAAATGTGCCAATCATCTAGTTTGAACAGTTATGTTAAAAACATTGTATCCAGAGTGCATCAAACATGATTTTAGACCTTGTCTATGGGAAAGTGGTTATTTCCGTAGTTCAATTGCTGCAACTTGCTGAAAATTGTCCATAGTGTTCCAATCATCTAGTTTGAACAGTTATGTTAAAAACATTGTATCCAGAGTGCATCAAACATGATTTTAGACCTTGTCTATGGGAAAGTGGTTATTTCCGTAGTTCAATTGCTGCAACTTGCTGAAAATTGTCCATAGTGTTCCAATCATCTAGTTTGAACAGTTATGTTAAAAACATTGCATCAAACGTGATTTTAGACCTTGTCTATGGAAAAGTGGTTATTTCCGTAGTTCAATTGCTTCAACTTGCTGAAAATTGTCCAAAATGTGCCAATCATCTAGTTTGAACAGTTATGTTAAAAACATTGTATCCAGAGTGCATCAAACATGATTTTAGACCTTGTCTATGGGAAAGTTGTTATTTCCGTAGTTCAATTGCTGCAACTTGCTGAAAATTGTCCATAGTGTTCCAATCATCTAGTTTGAACAGTTATGTTAAAAACATTGTATCCAGAGTGCATCAAACATGATTTTAGACCTTGTCTATGGAAAAGTGGTTATTTCCGTAGTTCAATTGATTCAACTTGCTCAAAATTGTCCATAGTGTTCCAATCATCTAGTTTGAACAATTATGTTAAAAACATTGTATCCAAAGTGCATCAAACATGATTTTAGACCTTGTCTATCGAAAAGTGGTTATTTCTGTAGTTTAATTGCTGCAACTTGCTGAAAATTGTCCATAGTGTTCCAATCATCTAGTTAGTACAGTTATGTTAAAAACATTGTATCCAGAGTGCATCAAACATGATTTTAGACCTTGTCTATGGAAAAGTGGTTATTTCCGTAGTTCAATTGCTGCAACTTGCTGAAAATTGTCCATAGTGTTCCAACCATCTAGTTTGAAAAGTTATGTTAAAAACATTGCTTCCAGAGTGCATCAAACGTGATTTTAGACCGTGTCTATGGAAAAGTTGTTATTTCTGTAGTTCAATTGCTGCAACTATCTGAAAATTGTCTATAGTGTTCCAATCATCTAGTTTGAACAGTTATGTTAAAAACATTGTATCCAGAGTGCATCAAACATGATTTTAGACCTTGTCTATCGAAAAGTGGTTATTTCTGTAGTTCAATTGCTGCAAACAATGCTGAAAATTGTCCATAGTGTTCCATTAATCTAGTTTGAACAGTTCTGTAAAAAACATTGTATCCAGAGTGCATCAAACATGATTTTAGACCTTGTCTATCGAAAAGTGGTTATTTCTGTAGTTCAATTGCTGCAACTATCTGAAAATTGTCTATAGTGTTCCAATCATCTAGTTTGAACAGTTATGTTAAAAACATTGCATCAAACGTGATTTTAGACCTTGTCTATGGAAAAGTGGTTATTTCCGTAGTTCAATTGCTTCAACTTGCTGAAAATTGTCCAAAATGTGCCAATCATCTAGTTTGAACAGTTATGTTAAAAACATTGTATCCAGAGTGCATCAAACATGATTTTAGACCTTGTCTATGGGAAAGTGGTTATTTCCGTAGTTCAATTGCTGCAACTTGCTGAAAATTGTCCATAGTGTTCCAATCATCTAGTTTGAACAGTTATGTTAAAAACATTGTATCCAGAGTGCATCAAACATGATTTTAGACCTTGTCTATGGAAAAGTGGTTATTTCCGTAGTTCAATTGATTCAACTTGCTCAAAATTGTCCATAGTGTTCCAATCATCTAGTTTGAACAGTTATGTTAAAAACATTGTATCCAAAGTGCATCAAACATGATTTTAGACCTTGTCTATCGAAAAGTGGTTATTTCTGTAGTTTAATTGCTGCAACTTGCTGAAAATTGTCCATAGTGTTCCAATCATCTAGTTAGTACAGTTATGTTAAAAACATTGTATCCAGAGTGCATCAAACATGATTTTAGACCTTGTCTATGGAAAAGTGGTTATTTCCGTAGTTCAATTGCTGCAACTTGCTGAAAATTGTCCATAGTGTTCCAATCATCTAGTTTGAACAGTTATGTTAAAAACATTGCTTCCAGAGTGCATCAAACGTGATTTTAGACCGTGTCTATGGAAAAGTGGTTATTTCTGTAGTTCAATTGCTGCAACTATCTGAAAATTGTCTATAGTGTTCCAATCATCTAGTTTGAACAGTTATGTTAAAAACATTGTATCCAGAGTGCATCAAACGTGATTTTAGACCTTGTCTATGGAAAAGTGGTTATTTCCGTAGTTCAATTGCTTCAACTTGCTGAAAATTGTCCAAAATGTGCCAATCATCTAGTTTGAACAGTTATGTTAAAAACATTGTATCCAGAGTGCATCAAACATGATTTTAGACCTTGTCTATGGGAAAGTGGTTATTTCCGTAGTTCAATTGCTGCAACTTGCTGAAAATTGTCCATAGTGTTCCAATCATCTAGTTTGAACAGTTATGTTAAAAACATTGTATCCAGAGTGCATCAAACATGATTTTAGACCTTGTCTATGGAAAAGTGGTTATTTCCGTAGTTCAATTGATTCAACTTGCTCAAAATTGTCCATAGTGTTCCAATCATCTAGTTTGAACAATTATGTTAAAAACATTGTATCCAAAGTGCATCAAACATGATTTTAGACCTTGTCTATCGAAAAGTGGTTATTTCTGTAGTTTAATTGCTGCAACTTGCTGAAAATTGTCCATAGTGTTCCAATCATCTAGTTAGTACAGTTATGTTAAAAACATTGTATCCAGAGTGCATCAAACATGATTTTAGACCTTGTCTATGGAAAAGTGGTTATTTCCGTAGTTCAATTGCTGCAACTTGCTGAAAATTGTCCATAGTGTTCCAACCATCTAGTTTGAAAAGTTATGTTAAAAACATTGCTTCCAGAGTGCATCAAACGTGATTTTAGACCGTGTCTATGGAAAAGTTGTTATTTCTGTAGTTCAATTGCTGCAACTATCTGAAAATGGTCTATAGTGTTCCAATCATCTAGTTTGAACAGTTATGTTAAAAACATTGTATCCAGAGTGCATCAAACATGATTTTAGACCTTGTCTATCGAAAAGTGGTTATTTCTGTAGTTCAATTGCTGCAACTATCTGAAAATTGTCTATAGTGTTCCAATCATCTAGTTTGAACAGTTATGTTAAAAACATTGCATCAAACGTGATTTTAGACCTTGTCTATGGAAAAGTGGTTATTTCCGTAGTTCAATTGCTTCAACTTGCTGAAAATTGTCCAAAATGTGCCAATCATCTAGTTTGAACAGTTATGTTAAAAACATTGTATCCAGAGTGCATCAAACATGATTTTAGACCTTGTCTATGGGAAAGTGGTTATTTCCGTAGTTCAATTGCTGCAACTTGCTGAAAATTGTCCATAGTGTTCCAATCATCTAGTTTGAACAGTTATGTTAAAAACATTGTATCCAGAGTGCATCAAACATGATTTTAGACCTTGTCTATGGAAAAGTGGTTATTTCCGTAGTTCAATTGATTCAACTTGCTCAAAATTGTCCATAGTGTTCCAATCATCTAGTTTGAACAGTTATGTTAAAAACATTGTATCCAGAGTGCATCAAACATGATTTTAGACCTTGTCTATCGAAAAGTGGTTATTTCTGTAGTTCAATTGCTGCAAACAATGCTGAAAATTGTCCATAGTGTTCCAATCATCTAGTTTGAACAGTTATGTTAAAAACATTGTATCCAGAGTGCATCAAACATGATTTTAGACCTTGTCTATGGATAAGTGGTTATTTCCGTAGTTCAATTGATTCAACTTGCTCAAAATTGTCCATAGTGTTCCAATCATCTAGTTTGAACAGTTATGTTAAAAACATTGTATCCAGAGTGCATCAAACGTGATTTTAGACCGTGTCTATGGAAAAGTGGTTATTTCTGTAGTTCAATTGCTGCAACTATCTGAAAATTGTCTATAGTGTTCCAATCATCTAGTTTGAACAGTTATGTTAAAAACATTGTATCCAGAGTGCATCAAACGTGATTTTAGACCTTGTCTATGGAAAAGTGGTTATTTCCGTAGTTCAATTGCTTCAACTTGCTGAAAATTGTCCAAAATGTGCCAATCATCTAGTTTGAACAGTTATGTTAAAAATATTGTATCCAGAGTGCATCAAACATGATTTTAGACCTTGTCTATGGGAAAGTGGTTATTTCCGTAGTTCAATTGCTTCAACTTGCTGAAAATTGTCCATAGTGTTCCAATCATCTAGTTTGAACAGTTATGTTAAAAACATTGTATCCAGAGTGCATCAAACATGATTTTAGACCTTGTCTATGGAAAAGTGGTTATTTCCGTAGTTCAATTGATTCAACTTGCTCAAAATTGTCCATAGTGTTCCAATCATCTAGTTTGAACAGTTATGTTAAAAACATTGCATCAAACGTGATTTTAGACCTTGTCTATGGAAAAGTGGTTATTTCCGTAGTTCAATTGCTTCAACTTGCTGAAAATTGTCCAAAATGTGCCAATCATCTAGTTTGAACAGTTATGTTAAAAACATTGTATCCAGAGTGCATCAAACATGATTTTAGACCTTGTCTATGGGAAAGTTGTTATTTCCGTAGTTCAATTGCTGCAACTTGCTGAAAATTGTCCATAGTGTTCCAATCATCTAGTTTGAACAGTTATGTTAAAAACATTGTATCCAGAGTGCATCAAACATGATTTTAGACCTTGTCTATGGAAAAGTGGTTATTTCCGTAGTTCAATTGATTCAACTTGCTCAAAATTGTCCATAGTGTTCCAATCATCTAGTTTGAACAATTATGTTAAAAACATTGTATCCAAAGTGCATCAAACATGATTTTAGACCTTGTCTATCGAAAAGTGGTTATTTCTGTAGTTTAATTGCTGCAACTTGCTGAAAATTGTCCATAGTGTTCCAATCATCTAGTTAGTACAGTTATGTTAAAAACATTGTATCCAGAGTGCATCAAACATGATTTTAGACCTTGTCTATGGAAAAGTGGTTATTTCCGTAGTTCAATTGCTGCAACTTGCTGAAAATTGTCCATAGTGTTCCAACCATCTAGTTTGAAAAGTTATGTTAAAAACATTGCTTCCAGAGTGCATCAAACGTGATTTTAGACCGTGTCTATGGAAAAGTTGTTATTTCTGTAGTTCAATTGCTGCAACTATCTGAAAATTGTCTATAGTGTTCCAATCATCTAGTTTGAACAGTTATGTTAAAAACATTGTATCCAGAGTGCATCAAACATGATTTTAGACCTTGTCTATCGAAAAGTGGTTATTTCTGTAGTTCAATTGCTGCAAACAATGCTGAAAATTGTCCATAGTGTTCCATTAATCTAGTTTGAACAGTTCTGTAAAAAACATTGTATCCAGAGTGCATCAAACATGATTTTAGACCTTGTCTATCGAAAAGTGGTTATTTCTGTAGTTCAATTGCTGCAACTATCTGAAAATTGTCTATAGTGTTCCAATCATCTAGTTTGAACAGTTATGTTAAAAACATTGCATCAAACGTGATTTTAGACCTTGTCTATGGAAAAGTGGTTATTTCCGTAGTTCAATTGCTTCAACTTGCTGAAAATTGTCCAAAATGTGCCAATCATCTAGTTTGAACAGTTATGTTAAAAACATTGTATCCAGAGTGCATCAAACATGATTTTAGACCTTGTCTATGGATAAGTGGTTATTTCCGTAGTTCAATTGATTCAACTTGCTCAAAATTGTCCATAGTGTTCCAATCATCTAGTTTGAACAGTTATGTTAAAAACATTGTATCCAGAGTGCATCAAACGTGATTTTAGACCGTGTCTATGGAAAAGTTGTTATTTCTGTAGTTCAATTGCTGCAACTATCTGAAAATTGTCTATAGTGTTCCAATCATCTAGTTTGAACAGTTATGTTAAAAACATTGTATCCAGACTGCATCAAACATGATTTTAGACCTTGTCTATCGAAAAGTGGTTATTTCTGTAGTTCAATTGCTGCAAACAATGCTGAAAATTGTCCATAGTGTTCCATTAATCTAGTTTGAACAGTTCTGTAAAAAACATTGCTTCCAGAGTGCATCAAACGTGATTTTAGACCGTGTCTATGGAAAAGTGGTTATTTCTGTAGTTCAATTGCTGCAACTATCTGAAAATTGTCTATAGTGTTCCAATCATCTAGTTTGAACAGTTATGTTAAAAACATTGTATCCAGAGTGCATCAAACGTGATTTTAGACCTTGTCTATGGAAAAGTGGTTATTTCCGTAGTTCAATTGATTCAACTTGCTGAAAATTGTCCAAAATGTGCCAATCATCTAGTTTGAACAGTTATGTTAAAAACATTGTATCCAGAGTGCATCAAACATGATTTTAGACCTTGTCTATGGGAAAGTGGTTATTTCCGTAGTTCAATTGCTGCAACTTGCAGAAAATTGTCCATAGTGTTCCAATCATCTAGTTTGAACAGTTATGTTAAAAACATTGTATCCAGAGTGCATCAAACATGATTTTAGACCTTGTCTATGGAAAAGTGGTTATTTCCGTAGTTCAATTGATTCAACTTGCTCAAAATTGTCCATAGTGTTCCAATCATCTAGTTTGAACAGTTATGTTAAAAACATTGTATCCAGAGTGCATCAAACATGATTTTAGACCTTGTCTATCGAAAAGTGGTTATTTCTGTAGTTCAATTGCTGCAAACAATGCTGAAAATTGTCCATAGTGTTCCAATCATCTAGTTTGAACAGTTATGTTAAAAACATTGTATCCAGAGTGCATCAAACATGATTTTAGACCTTGTCTATCGAAAAGTGGTTATTTCTGTAGTTCAATTGCTGCAAACAATGCTGAAAATTGTCCATAGTGTTCCATTAATCTAGTTTGAACAGTTCTGTAAAAAACATTGTATCCAGAGTGCATCAAACATGATTTTAGACCTTGTCTATCGAAAAGTGGTTATTTCTGTAGTTCAATTGCTGCAACTATCTGAAAATTTTCTATAGTGTTCCAATCATCTAGTTTGAACAGTTATGTTAAAAACATTGCATCAAACGTGATTTTAGACCTTGTCTATGGAAAAGTGGTTATTTCCGTAGTTCAATTGCTTCAACTTGCTGAAAATTGTCCAAAATGTGCCAATCATCTAGTTTGAACAGTTATGTTAAAAACATTGTATCCAGAGTGCATCAAACATGATTTTAGACCTTGTCTATGGGAAAGTGGTTATTTCCGTAGTTCAATTGCTGCAACTTGCTGAAAATTGTCCATAGTGTTCCAATCATCTAGTTTGAACAGTTATGTTAAAAACATTGTATCCAGAGTGCATCAAACATGATTTTAGACCTTGTCTATGGGAAAGTGGTTATTTCCGTAGTTCAATTGCTGCAACTTGCTGAAAATTGTCCATAGTGTTCCAATCATCTAGTTTGAACAGTTATGTTAAAAACATTGCATCAAACGTGATTTTAGACCTTGTCTATGGAAAAGTGGTTATTTCCGTAGTTCAATTGCTTCAACTTGCTGAAAATTGTCCAAAATGTGCCAATCATCTAGTTTGAACAGTTATGTTAAAAACATTGTATCCAGAGTGCATCAAACATGATTTTAGACCTTGTCTATGGGAAAGTTGTTATTTCCGTAGTTCAATTGCTGCAACTTGCTGAAAATTGTCCATAGTGTTCCAATCATCTAGTTTGAACAGTTATGTTAAAAACATTGTATCCAGAGTGCATCAAACATGATTTTAGACCTTGTCTATGGAAAAGTGGTTATTTCCGTAGTTCAATTGATTCAACTTGCTCAAAATTGTCCATAGTGTTCCAATCATCTAGTTTGAACAATTATGTTAAAAACATTGTATCCAAAGTGCATCAAACATGATTTTAGACCTTGTCTATCGAAAAGTGGTTATTTCTGTAGTTTAATTGCTGCAACTTGCTGAAAATTGTCCATAGTGTTCCAATCATCTAGTTAGTACAGTTATGTTAAAAACATTGTATCCAGAGTGCATCAAACATGATTTTAGACCTTGTCTATGGAAAAGTGGTTATTTCCGTAGTTCAATTGCTGCAACTTGCTGAAAATTGTCCATAGTGTTCCAACCATCTAGTTTGAAAAGTTATGTTAAAAACATTGCTTCCAGAGTGCATCAAACGTGATTTTAGACCGTGTCTATGGAAAAGTTGTTATTTCTGTAGTTCAATTGCTGCAACTATCTGAAAATTGTCTATAGTGTTCCAATCATCTAGTTTGAACAGTTATGTTAAAAACATTGTATCCAGAGTGCATCAAACATGATTTTAGACCTTGTCTATCGAAAAGTGGTTATTTCTGTAGTTCAATTGCTGCAAACAATGCTGAAAATTGTCCATAGTGTTCCATTAATCTAGTTTGAACAGTTCTGTAAAAAACATTGTATCCAGAGTGCATCAAACATGATTTTAGACCTTGTCTATCGAAAAGTGGTTATTTCTGTAGTTCAATTGCTGCAACTATCTGAAAATTGTCTATAGTGTTCCAATCATCTAGTTTGAACAGTTATGTTAAAAACATTGTATCCAGAGTGCATCAAACATGATTTTAGACCTTGTCTATGGATAAGTGGTTATTTCCGTAGTTCAATTGATTCAACTTGCTCAAAATTGTCCATAGTGTTCCAATCATCTAGTTTGAACAGTTATGTTAAAAACATTGTATCCAGAGTGCATCAAACGTGATTTTAGACCGTGTCTATGGAAAAGTGGTTATTTCTGTAGTTCAATTGCTGCAACTATCTGAAAATTGTCTATAGTGTTCCAATCATCTAGTTTGAACAGTTATGTTAAAAACATTGTATCCAGAGTGCATCAAACGTGATTTTAGACCTTGTCTATGGAAAAGTGGTTATTTCCGTAGTTCAATTGCTTCAACTTGCTGAAAATTGTCCAAAATGTGCCAATCATCTAGTTTGAACAGTTATGTTAAAAATATTGTATCCAGAGTGCATCAAACATGATTTTAGACCTTGTCTATGGGAAAGTGGTTATTTCCGTAGTTCAATTGCTTCAACTTGCTGAAAATTGTCCATAGTGTTCCAATCATCTAGTTTGAACAGTTATGTTAAAAACATTGTATCCAGAGTGCATCAAACATGATTTTAGACCTTGTCTATGGAAAAGTGGTTATTTCCGTAGTTCAATTGATTCAACTTGCTCAAAATTGTCCATAGTGTTCCAATCATCTAGTTTGAACAGTTATGTTAAAAACATTGTATCCAAAGTGCATCAAACATGATTTTAGACCTTGTCTATGGAAAAGTGGTTATTTCCGTAGTTCAATTGCTGCAACTTGCTGAAAATTGTCCATAGTGTTCCAATCATCTAGTTTGAACAGTTATGTTAAAAACATTGCTTCCAGAGTGCATCAAACGTGATTTTAGACCGTGTCTATGGAAAAGCGGTTATTTCTGTAGTTCAATTGCTGCAACTATCTGAAAATTGTCTATAGTGTTCCAATCATCTAGTTTGAACAGTTATGTTAAAAACATTGTATCCAGAGTGCATCAAACGTGATTTTAGACCTTGTCTATGGAAAAGTGGTTATTTCCGTAGTTCAATTGCTTCAACTTGCTGAAAATTGTCCAAAATGTGCCAATCATCTAGTTTGAACAGTTATGTTAAAAACATTGTATCCAGAGTGCATCAAACATGATTTTAGACCTTGTCTATGGGAAAGTGGTTATTTCCGTAGTTCAATTGCTGCAACTTGCTGAAAATTGTCCATAGTGTTCCAATCATCTAGTTTGAACAGTTATGTTAAAAACATTGTATCCAGAGTGCATCAAACATGATTTTAGACCTTGTCTATGGAAAAGTGGTTATTTCCGTAGTTCAATTGATTCAACTTGCTCAAAATTGTCCATAGTGTTCCAATCATCTAGTTTGAACAGTTATGTTAAAAACATTGTATCCAGAGTGCATCAAACATGATTTTAGACCTTGTCTATGGAAAAGTGGTTATTTCTGTAGTTCAATTGCTACAAACAATGCTGAAAATTTTCCATAGTGTTCCAATCATCTAGTTTGAACAGTTATGTTAAAAACATTGCATCAAATGTGATTTTAGACCTTGTCTATGGAAAAGTGGTTATTTCCGTAGTTCAATTGCTTCAACTTGCTGAAAATTGTCCAAAATGTGCCAATCATCTAGTTTGAACAGTTATGTTAAAAACATTGTATCCAGAGTGCATCAAACATGATTTTAGACCTTGTCTATGGGAAAGTTGTTATTTCCGTAGTTCAATTGCTGCAACTTGCTGAAAATTGTCCATAGTGTTCCAATCATCTAGTTTGAACAGTTATGTTAAAAACATTGTATCCAGAGTGCATCAAACATGATTTTAGACCTTGTCTATGGAAAAGTGGTTATTTCCGTAGTTCAATTGATTCAACTTGCTCAAAATTGTCCATAGTGTTCCAATCATCTAGTTTGAACAATTATGTTAAAAACATTGTATCCAAAGTGCATCAAACATGATTTTAGACCTTGTCTATCGAAAAGTGGTTATTTCTGTAGTTTAATTGCTGCAACTTGCTGAAAATTGTCCATAGTGTTCCAATCATCTAGTTAGTACAGTTATGTTAAAAACATTGTATCCAGAGTGCATCAAACATGATTTTAGACCTTGTCTATGGAAAAGTGGTTATTTCCGTAGTTCAATTGCTGCAACTTGCTGAAAATTGTCCATAGTGTTCCAACCATCTAGTTTGAAAAGTTATGTTAAAAACATTGCTTCCAGAGTGCATCAAACGTGATTTTAGACCGTGTCTATGGAAAAGTTGTTATTTCTGTAGTTCAATTGCTGCAACTATCTGAAAATTGTCTATAGTGTTCCAATCATCTAGTTTGAACAGTTATGTTAAAAACATTGTATCCAGAGTGCATCAAACATGATTTTAGACCTTGTCTATCGAAAAGTGGTTATTTCTGTAGTTCAATTGCTGCAAACAATGCTGAAAATTGTCCATAGTGTTCCATTAATCTAGTTTGAACAGTTCTGTAAAAAACATTGTATCCAGAGTGCATCAAACATGATTTTAGACCTTGTCTATCGAAAAGTGGTTATTTCTGTAGTTCAATTGCTGCAACTATCTGAAAATTGTCTATAGTGTTCCAATCATCTAGTTTGAACAGTTATGTTAAAAACATTGTATCCAGAGTGCATCAAACATGATTTTAGACCTTGTCTATGGATAAGTGGTTATTTCCGTAGTTCAATTGATTCAACTTGCTCAAAATTGTCCATAGTGTTCCAATCATCTAGTTTGAACAGTTATGTTAAAAACATTGTATCCAGAGTGCATCAAACGTGATTTTAGACCTTGTCTATGGAAAAGTGGTTATTTCCGTAGTTCAATTGCTTCAACTTGCTGAAAATTGTCCAAAATGTGCCAATCATCTAGTTTGAACAGTTATGTTAAAAATATTGTATCCAGAGTGCATCAAACATGATTTTAGACCTTGTCTATGGGAAAGTGGTTATTTCCGTAGTTCAATTGCTTCAACTTGCTGAAAATTGTCCATAGTGTTCCAATCATCTAGTTTGAACAGTTATGTTAAAAACATTGTATCCAGAGTGCATCAAACATGATTTTAGACCTTGTCTATGGAAAAGTGGTTATTTCCGTAGTTCAATTGATTCAACTTGCTCAAAATTGTCCATAGTGTTCCAATCATCTAGTTTGAACAGTTATGTTAAAAACATTGCATCAAACGTGATTTTAGACCTTGTCTATGGAAAAGTGGTTATTTCCGTAGTTCAATTGCTTCAACTTGCTGAAAATTGTCCAAAATGTGCCAATCATCTAGTTTGAACAGTTATGTTAAAAACATTGTATCCAGAGTGCATCAAACATGATTTTAGACCTTGTCTATGGGAAAGTTGTTATTTCCGTAGTTCAATTGCTGCAACTTGCTGAAAATTGTCCATAGTGTTCCAATCATCTAGTTTGAACAGTTATGTTAAAAACATTGTATCCAGAGTGCATCAAACATGATTTTAGACCTTGTCTATGGAAAAGTGGTTATTTCCGTAGTTCAATTGATTCAACTTGCTCAAAATTGTCCATAGTGTTCCAATCATCTAGTTTGAACAATTATGTTAAAAACATTGTATCCAAAGTGCATCAAACATGATTTTAGACCTTGTCTATCGAAAAGTGGTTATTTCTGTAGTTTAATTGCTGCAACTTGCTGAAAATTGTCCATAGTGTTCCAATCATCTAGTTAGTACAGTTATGTTAAAAACATTGTATCCAGAGTGCATCAAACATGATTTTAGACCTTGTCTATGGAAAAGTGGTTATTTCCGTAGTTCAATTGCTGCAACTTGCTGAAAATTGTCCATAGTGTTCCAACCATCTAGTTTGAAAAGTTATGTTAAAAACATTGCTTCCAGAGTGCATCAAACGTGATTTTAGACCGTGTCTATGGAAAAGTTGTTATTTCTGTAGTTCAATTGCTGCAACTATCTGAAAATTGTCTATAGTGTTCCAATCATCTAGTTTGAACAGTTATGTTAAAAACATTGTATCCAGAGTGCATCAAACATGATTTTAGACCTTGTCTATCGAAAAGTGGTTATTTCTGTAGTTCAATTGCTGCAAACAATGCTGAAAATTGTCCATAGTGTTCCATTAATCTAGTTTGAACAGTTCTGTAAAAAACATTGTATCCAGAGTGCATCAAACATGATTTTAGACCTTGTCTATCGAAAAGTGGTTATTTCTGTAGTTCAATTGCTGCAACTATCTGAAAATTGTCTATAGTGTTCCAATCATCTAGTTTGAACAGTTATGTTAAAAACAATGCATCAAACGTGATTTTAGACCTTGTCTATGGAAAAGTGGTTATTTCCGTAGTTCAATTGCTTCAACTTGCTGAAAATTGTCCAAAATGTGCCAATCATCTAGTTTGAACAGTTATGTTAAAAACATTGTATCCAGAGTGCATCAAACGTGATTTTAGACCGTGTCTATGGATAAGTGGTTATTTCCGTAGTTCAATTGCTGCAACTATCTGAAAATTGTCTATAGTGTTCCAATCATCTAGTTTGAACAGTTATGTTAAAAACATTGTATCCAGACTGCATCAAACATGATTTTAGACCTTGTCTATCGAAAAGTGGTTATTTCTGTAGTTCACTTGCTGCAAACAATGCTGAAAATTGTCCATAGTGTTCCATTAATCTAGTTTGAACAGTTCTGTAAAAAACATTGCTTCCAGAGTGCATCAAACGTGATTTTAGACCGTGTCTATGGAAAAGTGGTTATTTCTGTAGTTCAATTGCTGCAACTATCTGAAAATTGTCTATAGTGTTCCAATCATCTAGTTTGAACAGTTATGTTAAAAACATTGTATCCAGAGTGCATCAAACGTGATTTTAGACCTTGTCTATGGAAAAGTGGTTATTTCCGTAGTTCAATTGATTCAACTTGCTGAAAATTGTCCAAAATGTGCCAATCATCTAGTTTGAACAGTTATGTTAAAAACATTGTATCCAGAGTGCATCAAACATGATTTTAGACCTTGTCTATGGGAAAGTGGTTATTTCCGTAGTTCAATTGCTGCAACTTGCAGAAAATTGTCCATAGTGTTCCAATCATCTAGTTTGAACAGTTATGTTAAAAACATTGTATCCAGAGTGCATCAAACATGATTTTAGACCTTGTCTATGGAAAAGTGGTTATTTCCGTAGTTCAATTGATTCAACTTGCTCAAAATTGTCCATAGTGTTCCAATCATCTAGTTTGAACAGTTATGTTAAAAACATTGTATCCAGAGTGCATCAAACATGATTTTAGACCTTGTCTATCGAAAAGTGGTTATTTCTGTAGTTCAATTGCTGCAAACAATGCTGAAAATTGTCCATAGTGTTCCAATCATCTAGTTTGAACAGTTATGTTAAAAACATTGTATCCAGAGTGCATCAAACATGATTTTAGACCTTGTCTATGGATAAGTGGTTATTTCCGTAGTTCAATTGATTCAACTTGCTCAAAATTGTCCATAGTGTTCCAATCATCTAGTTTGAACAGTTATGTTAAAAACATTGTATCCAGAGTGCATCAAACGTGATTTTAGACCGTGTCTATGGAAAAGTTGTTATTTCTGTAGTTCAATTGCTGCAACTATCTGAAAATTGTCTATAGTGTTCCAATCATCTAGTTTGAACAGTTATGTTAAAAACATTGTATCCAGAGTGCATCAAACATGATTTTAGACCTTGTCTATCGAAAAGTGGTTATTTCTGTAGTTCAATTGCTGCAACTATCTGAAAATTGTCTATAGTGTTCCAATCATCTAGTTTGAACAGTTCTGTAAAAAACATTGCTTCCAGAGTGCATCAAACGTGATTTTAGACCTTGTCTATGGAAAAGTGGTTATTTCCGTAGTTCAATTGATTCAACTTGCTCAAAATTGTCCATAGTGTTCCAATCATCTAGTTTGAACAATTATGTTAAAAACATTGTATCCAAAGTGCATCAAACATGATTTTAGACCTTGTCTATGGAAAAGTGATTATTTCTGTAGTTTAATTGCTGCAACTTGCTGAAAATTGTCCATAGTGTTCCAATCATCTAGTTAGTACAGTTATGTTAAAAACATTGTATCCAGAGTGCATCAAACATGATTTTAGACCTTGTCTATGGAAAAGTGGTTATTTCCGTAGTTCAATTGCTGCAACTTGCTGAAAATTGTCCATAGTGTTCCAACCATCTAGTTTGAAAAGTTATGTTAAAAACATTGCTTCCAGAGTGCATCAAACGTGATTTTAGACCGTGTCTATGGAAAAGTTGTTATTTCTGTAGTTCAATTGCTGCAACTATCTGAAAATTGTCTATAGTGTTCCAATCATCTAGTTTGAACAGTTATGTTAAAAACATTGTATCCAGAGTGCATCAAACATGATTTTAGACCTTGTCTATCGAAAAGTGGTTATTTCTGTAGTTCAATTGCTGCAAACAATGCTGAAAATTGTCCATAGTGTTCCATTAATCTAGTTTGAACAGTTCTGTAAAAAACATTGTATCCAGAGTGCATCAAACATGATTTTAGACCTTGTCTATCGAAAAGTGGTTATTTCTGTAGTTCAATTGCTGCAACTATCTGAAAATTGTCCAAAATGTGCCAATCATCTAGTTTGAACAGTTATGTTAAAAACATTGTATCCAGAGTGCATCAAACATGATTTTAGACCTTGTCTATGGGAAAGTTGTTATTTCGATAGTTCAATTGCTGCAACTTGCTGAAAATTGTCCATAGTGTTCCAATCATCTAGTTTGAACAGTTATGTTAAAAACATTGTATCCAGAGTGCATCAAACATGATTTTAGACCTTGTCTATGGAAAAGTGGTTATTTCCGTAGTTCAATTGATTCAACTTGCTCAAAATTGTCCATAGTGTTCCAATCATCTAGTTTGAACAATTATGTTAAAAACATTGTATCCAAAGTGCATCAAACATGATTTTAGACCTTGTCTATCGAAAAGTGGTTATTTCTGTAGTTTAATTGCTGCAACTTGCTGAAAATTGTCCATAGTGTTCCAATCATCTAGTTAGTACAGTTATGTTAAAAACATTGTATCCAGAGTGCATCAAACATGATTTTAGACCTTGTCTATGGAAAAGTGGTTATTTCCGTAGTTCAATTGCTGCAACTTGCTGAAAATTGTCCATAGTGTTCCAACCATCTAGTTTGAAAAGTTATGTTAAAAACATTGCTTCCAGAGGACATCAAACGTGATTTTAGACCGTGTCTATGGAAAAGTTGTTATTTCTGTAGTTCAATTGCTGCAACTATCTGAAAATTGTCCATAGTGTTCCAATCATCTAGTTTGAACAGTTATGTTAAAAACATTGCATCAAACGTGATTTTAGACCTTGTCTATGGAAAAGTGGTTATTTCCGTAGTTCAATTGCTTCAACTTGCTGAAAATTGTCCAAAATGTGCCAATCATCTAGTTTGAACAGTTATGTTAAAAACATTGTATCCAGAGTGCATCAAACATGATTTTAGACCTTGTCTATCGAAAAGTGGTTATTTCTGTAGTTCAATTGCTGCAAACAATGCTGAAAATTGTCCATAGTGTTCCAATCATCTAGTTTGAACAGTTATGTTAAAAACATTGTATCCAGAGTGCATCAAACATGATTTTAGACCTTGTCTATGGATAAGTGGTTATTTCCGTAGTTCAATTGATTCAACTTGCTCAAAATTGTCCATAGTGTTCCAATCATCTAGTTTGAACAGTTATGTTAAAAACATTGTATCCAGAGTGCATCAAACGTGATTTTAGACCGTGTCTAAGGAAAAGTTGTTATTTCTGTAGTTCAATTGCTGCAACTATCTGAAAATTGTCTATAGTGTTCCAATCATCTAGTTTGAACAGTTATGTTAAAAACATTGTATCCAGAGTGCATCAAACATGATTTTAGACCTTGTCTATCGAAAAGTGGTTATTTCTGTAGTTCAATTGCTGCAACTATCTGAAAATTGTCTATAGTGTTCCAATCATCTAGTTTGAACAGTTCTGTAAAAAACATTGCTTCCAGAGTGCATCAAACGTGATTTTAGACCTTGTCTATGGAAAAGTGGTTATTTCCGTAGTTCAATTGATTCAACTTGCTCAAAATTGTCCATAGTGTTCCAATCATCTAGTTTGAACAATTATGTTAAAAACATTGTATCCAAAGTGCATCAAACATGATTTTAGACCTTGTCTATGGAAAAGTGATTATTTCTGTAGTTTAATTGCTGCAACTTGCTGAAAATTGTCCATAGTGTTCCAATCATCTAGTTAGTACAGTTATGTTAAAAACATTGTATCCAGAGTGCATCAAACATGATTTTAGACCTTGTCTATGGAAAAGTGGTTATTTCCGTAGTTCAATTGCTGCAACTTGCTGAAAATTGTCCATAGTGTTCCAACCATCTAGTTTGAAAAGTTATGTTAAAAACATTGCTTCCAGAGTGCATCAAACGTGATTTTAGACCGTGTCTATGGAAAAGTTGTTATTTCTGTAGTTCAATTGCTGCAACTATCTGAAAATTGTCTATAGTGTTCCAATCATCTAGTTTGAACAGTTATGTTAAAAACATTGTATCCAGAGTGCATCAAACATGATTTTAGACCTTGTCTATCGAAAAGTGGTTATTTCTGTAGTTCAATTGCTGCAAACAATGCTGAAAATTGTCCATAGTGTTCCATTAATCTAGTTTGAACAGTTCTGTAAAAAACATTGTATCCAGAGTGCATCAAACATGATTTTAGACCTTGTCTATCGAAAAGTGGTTATTTCTGTAGTTCAATTGCTGCAACTATCTGAAAATTGTCCAAAATGTGCCAATCATCTAGTTTGAACAGTTATGTTAAAAACATTGTATCCAGAGTGCATCAAACATGATTTTAGACCTTGTCTATGGGAAAGTTGTTATTTCGATAGTTCAATTGCTGCAACTTGCTGAAAATTGTCCATAGTGTTCCAATCATCTAGTTTGAACAGTTATGTTAAAAACATTTGTATCCAGAGTGCATCAAACATGATTTTAGACCTTGTCTATGGAAAAGTGGTTATTTCCGTAGTTCAATTGATTCAACTTGCTCAAAATTGTCCATAGTGTTCCAATCATCTAGTTTGAACAATTATGTTAAAAACATTGTATCCAAAGTGCATCAAACATGATTTTAGACCTTGTCTATCGAAAAGTGGTTATTTCTGTAGTTTAATTGCTGCAACTTGCTGAAAATTGTCCATAGTGTTCCAATCATCTAGTTAGTACAGTTATGTTAAAAACATTGTATCCAGAGTGCATCAAACATGATTTTAGACCTTGTCTATGGAAAAGTGGTTATTTCCGTAGTTCAATTGCTGCAACTTGCTGAAAATTGTCCATAGTGTTCCAACCATCTAGTTTGAAAAGTTATGTTAAAAACATTGCTTCCAGAGTGCATCAAACGTGATTTTAGACCGTGTCTATGGAAAAGTTGTTATTTCTGTAGTTCAATTGCTGCAACTATCTGAAAATTGTCCATAGTGTTCCAATCATCTAGTTTGAACAGTTATGTTAAAAACATTGCATCAAACGTGATTTTAGACCTTGTCTATGGAAAAGTGGTTATTTCCGTAGTTCAATTGCTTCAACTTGCTGAAAATTGTCCAAAATGTGCCAATCATCTAGTTTGAACAGTTATGTTAAAAACATTGTATCCAGAGTGCATCAAACATGATTTTAGACCTTGTCTATCGAAAAGTGGTTATTTCTGTAGTTCAATTGCTGCAAACAATGCTGAAAATTGTCCATAGTGTTCCAATCATCTAGTTTGAACAGTTATGTTAAAAACATTGTATCCAGAGTGCATCAAACATGATTTTAGACCTTGTCTATGGATAAGTGGTTATTTCCGTAGTTCAATTGATTCAACTTGCTCAAAATTGTCCATAGTGTTCCAATCATCTAGTTTGAACAGTTATGTTAAAAACAATGTATCCAGAGTGCATCAAACGTGATTTTAGACCGTGTCTAAGGAAAAGTTGTTATTTCTGTAGTTCAATTGCTGCAACTATCTGAAAATTGTCTATAGTGTTCCAATCATCTAGTTTGAACAGTTATGTTAAAAACATTGCTTCCAGAGTGCATCAAATGTGATTTTAGACCTTGTCTATGGAAAAGTGGTTATTTCCGTAGTTCAATTGATTCAACTTGCTCAAAATTGTCCATAGTGTTCCAATCATCTAGTTTGAACAATTATGTTAAAAACATTGTATCCAAAGTGCATCAAACATGATTTTAGACCTTGTCTATCGAAAAGTGGTTATTTCTGTAGTTTAATTGCTGCAACTTGTTGAAAATTGTCCATAGTGTTCCAATCATCTAGTTAGTACAGTTATGTTAAAAACATTGTATCCAGAGTGCATCAAACATGATTTTAGACCTTGTCTATGGAAAAGTGGTTATTTCCGTAGTTCAATTGCTGCAACTTGCTGAAAATTGTCCATAGTGTTCCAACCATCTAGTTTGAAAAGTTATGTTAAAAACATTGCTTCCAGAGTGCATCAAACGTGATTTTAGACCGTGTCTATCGAAAAGTGGTTATTTCTGTAGTTCAATTGCTGCAAACAATGCTGAAAATTGTCCATAGTGTTCCATTAATCTAGTTTGAACAGTTCTGTAAAAAACATTGTATCCAGAGTGCATCAAACATGATTTTAGACCTTGTCTATCGAAAAGTGGTTATTTCTGTAGTTCAATTGCTGCAACTATCTGAAAATTGTCTATAGTCTTCCAATCATCTAGTTTGAACAGTTATGTTAAAAACATTGCATCAAACGTGATTTTAGACCTTGTCTATGGAAAAGTGGTTATTTCCGTAGTTCAATTGCTTCAACTTGCTGAAAATTGTCCAAAATGTGCCAATCATCTAGTTTGAACAGTTATGTTAAAAACATTGTATCCAGAGTGCATCAAACATGATTTTAGACCTTGTCTATCGAAAAGTGGTTATTTCTGTAGTTCAATTGCTGCAACTATCTGAAAATTGTCTATAGTGTTCCAATCATCTAGTTTGAACAGTTCTGTAAAAAACATTGCTTCCAGAGTGCATCAAACGTGATTTTAGACCTTGTCTATGGAAAAGTGGTTATTTCCGTAGTTCAATTGATTCAACTTGCTCAAAATTGTCCATAGTGTTCCAATCATCTAGTTTGAACAATTATGTTAAAAACATTGTATCCAAAGTGCATCAAACATGATTTTAGACCTTGTCTATCGAAAAGTGGTTATTTCTGTAGTTTAATTGCTGCAACTTGCTGAAAATTGTCCATAGTGTTCCAACCATCTAGTTTGAAAAGTTATGTTAAAAACATTGCTTCCAGAGTGCATCAAACGTGATTTTAGACCGTGTCTATGGAAAAGTTGTTATTTCTGTAGTTCAATTGCTGCAACTATCTGAAAATTGTCTATAGTGTTCCAATCATCTAGTTTGAACAGTTATGTTAAAAACATTGTATCCAGAGTGCATCAAACATGATTTTAGACCTTGTCTATCGAAAAGTGGTTATTTCTGTAGTTCAATTGCTGCAAACAATGCTGAAAATTGTCCATAGTGTTCCATTAATCTAGTTTGAACAGTTCTGTAAAAAACATTGTATCCAGAGTGCATCAAACATGATTTTAGACCTTGTCTATCGAAAAGTGGTTATTTCTGTAGTTCAATTGCTGCAACTATCTGAAAATTGTCTATAGTGTTCCAATCATCTAGTTTGAACAGTTATGTTAAAAACATTGCATCAAACGTGATTTTAGACCTTGTCTATCGAAAAGTGGTTATTTCTGTAGTTCAATTGCTGCAAACAATGCTGAAAATTGTCCATAGTGTTCCATTAATCTAGTTTGAACAGTTCTGTAAAAAACATTGTATCCAGAGTGCATCAAACATGATTTTAGACCTTGTCTATGGAAAAGTGATTATTTCCGTAGTTCAATTGATTCAACTTGCTCAAAATTGTCCATAGTGTTCCAATCATCTAGTTTGAACAGTTATGTTAAAAACATTGCATCAAACGTGATTTTAGACCTTGTCTATGGAAAAGTGGTTATTTCCGTAGTTCAATTGCTTCAACTTGCTGAAAATTGTCCAAAATGTGCCAATCGTCTAGTTTGAACAGTTATGTTAAAAACATTGTATCCAGAGTGCATCAAACATGATTTTAGACCTTGTCTATGGGAAAGTTGTTATTTCGATAGTTCAATTGCTGCAACTTGCTGAAAATTGTCCATAGTGTTCCAATCATCTAGTTTGAACAGTTATGTTAAAAACATTGTATCCAGAGTGCATCAAACATGATTTTAGACCTTGTCTATGGATAAGTGGTTATTTCCGTAGTTCAATTGATTCAACTTGCTCAAAATTGTCCATAGTGTTCCAATCATCTAGTTTGAACAGTTATGTTAAAAACAATGTATCCAGAGTGCATCAAACGTGATTTTAGACCGTGTCTAAGGAAAAGTTGTTATTTCTGTAGTTCAATTGCTGCAACTATCTGAAAATTGTCTATAGTGTTCCAATCATCTAGTTTGAACAGTTATGTTAAAAACATTGCTTCCAGAGTGCATCAAACGTGATTTTAGACCTTGTCTATGGAAAAGTGGTTATTTCCGTAGTTCAATTGATTCAACTTGCTCAAAATTGTCCATAGTGTTCCAATCATCTAGTTTGAACAATTATGTTAAAAACATTGTATCCAAAGTGCATCAAACATGATTTTAGACCTTGTCTATCGAAAAGTGGTTATTTCTGTAGTTTAATTGCTGCAACTTGTTGAAAATTGTCCATAGTGTTCCAATCATCTAGTTAGTACAGTTATGTTAAAAACATTGTATCCAGAGTGCATCAAACATGATTTTAGACCTTGTCTATGGAAAAGTGGTTATTTCCGTAGTTCAATTGCTGCAACTTGCTGAAAATTGTCCATAGTGTTCCAACCATCTAGTTTGAAAAGTTATGTTAAAAACATTGCTTCCAGAGTGCATCAAACGTGATTTTAGACCGTGTCTATCGAAAAGTGGTTATTTCTGTAGTTCAATTGCTGCAAACAATGCTGAAAATTGTCCATAGTGTTCCATTAATCTAGTTTGAACAGTTCTGTAAAAAACATTGTATCCAGAGTGCATCAAACATGATTTTAGACCTTGTCTATCGAAAAGTGGTTATTTCTGTAGTTCAATTGCTGCAACTATCTGAAAATTGTCTATAGTCTTCCAATCATCTAGTTTGAACAGTTATGTTAAAAACATTGCATCAAACGTGATTTTAGACCTTGTCTATGGAAAAGTGGTTATTTCCGTAGTTCAATTGCTTCAACTTGCTGAAAATTGTCCAAAATGTGCCAATCATCTAGTTTGAACAGTTATGTTAAAAACATTGTATCCAGAGTGCATCAAACATGATTTTAGACCTTGTCTATCGAAAAGTGGTTATTTCTGTAGTTCAATTGCTGCAACTATCTGAAAATTGTCTATAGTGTTCCAATCATCTAGTTTGAACAGTTCTGTAAAAAACATTGCTTCCAGAGTGCATCAAACGTGATTTTAGACCTTGTCTATGGAAAAGTGGTTATTTCCGTAGTTCAATTGATTCAACTTGCTCAAAATTGTCCATAGTGTTCCAATCATCTAGTTTGAACAATTATGTTAAAAACATTGTATCCAAAGTGCATCAAACATGATTTTAGACCTTGTCTATCGAAAAGTGGTTATTTCTGTAGTTTAATTGCTGCAACTTGCTGAAAATTGTCCATAGTGTTCCAACCATCTAGTTTGAAAAGTTATGTTAAAAACATTGCTTCCAGAGTGCATCAAACGTGATTTTAGACCGTGTCTATGGAAAAGTTGTTATTTCTGTAGTTCAATTGCTGCAACTATCTGAAAATTGTCTATAGTGTTCCAATCATCTAGTTTGAACAGTTATGTTAAAAACATTGTATCCAGAGTGCATCAAACATGATTTTAGACCTTGTCTATCGAAAAGTGGTTATTTCTGTAGTTCAATTGCTGCAAACAATGCTGAAAATTGTCCATAGTGTTCCATTAATCTAGTTTGAACAGTTCTGTAAAAAACATTGTATCCAGAGTGCATCAAACATGATTTTAGACCTTGTCTATCGAAAAGTGGTTATTTCTGTAGTTCAATTGCTGCAACTATCTGAAAATTGTCTATAGTGTTCCAATCATCTAGTTTGAACAGTTATGTTAAAAACATTGCATCAAACGTGATTTTAGACCTTGTCTATCGAAAAGTGGTTATTTCTGTAGTTCAATTGCTGCAAACAATGCTGAAAATTGTCCATAGTGTTCCATTAATCTAGTTTGAACAGTTCTGTAAAAAACATTGTATCCAGAGTGCATCAAACATGATTTTAGACCTTGTCTATGGAAAAGTGATTATTTCCGTAGTTCAATTGATTCAACTTGCTCAAAATTGTCCATAGTGTTCCAATCATCTAGTTTGAACAGTTATGTTAAAAACATTGCATCAAACGTGATTTTAGACCTTGTCTATGGAAAAGTGGTTATTTCCGTAGTTCAATTGCTTCAACTTGCTGAAAATTGTCCAAAATGTGCCAATCGTCTAGTTTGAACAGTTATGTTAAAAACATTGTATCCAGAGTGCATCAAACATGATTTTAGACCTTGTCTATGGGAAAGTTGTTATTTCGATAGTTCAATTGCTGCAACTTGCTGAAAATTGTCCATAGTGTTCCAATCATCTAGTTTGAACAGTTATGTTAAAAACATTGTATCCAGAGTGCATCAAACATGATTTTAGACCTTGTCTATGGAAAAGTGGTTATTTCCGTAGTTCAATTGATTCAACTTGCTCAAAATTGTCCATAGTGTTCCAATCATCTAGTTTGAACAATTATGTTAAAAACATTGTATCCAAAGTGCATCAAACATGATTTTAGTCCTTGTCTATCGAAAAGTGGTTATTTCTGTAGTTTAATTGCTGCAACTTGCTGAAAATTGTCCATAGTGTTCCAATCATCTAGTTAGTACAGTTATGTTAAAAACATTGTATCCAGAGTGCATCAAACATGATTTTAGACCTTGTCTATGGAAAAGTGGTTATTTCCGTAGTTCAATTGCTGCAACTTGCTGAAAATTGTCCATAGTGTTCCAACCATCTAGTTTGAAAAGTTATGTTAAAAACATTGCTTCCAGAGTGCATCAAACGTGATTTTAGACCGTGTCTATGGAAAAGTTGTTATTTCTGTAGTTCAATTGCTGCAACTATCTGAAAATTGTCCATAGTGTTCCAATCATCTAGTTTGAACAGTTATGTTAAAAACATTGCATCAAACGTGATTTTAGACCTTGTCTATGGAAAAGTGGTTATTTCCGTAGTTCAATTGCTTCAACTTGCTGAAAATTGTCCAAAATGTGCCAATCATCTAGTTTGAACAGTTATGTTAAAAACATTGTATCCAGAGTGCATCAAACATGATTTTAGACCTTGTCTATCGAAAAGTGGTTATTTCTGTAGTTCAATTGCTGCAAACAATGCTGAAAATTGTCCATAGTGTTCCAATCATCTAGTTTGAACAGTTATGTTAAAAACATTGTATCCAGAGTGCATCAAACGTGATTTTAGACCGTGTCTAAGGAAAAGTTGTTATTTCTGTAGTTCAATTGCTGCAACTATCTGAAAATTGTCTATAGTGTTCCAATCATCTAGTTTGAACAGTTATGTTAAAAACATTGTATCCAGAGTGCATCAAACATGATTTTAGACCTTGTCTATGGAAAAGTGGTTATTTCCGTAGTTCAATTGCTGCAACTTGCTGAAAATTGTCCATAGTGTTCCAATCATCTAGTTAGTACAGTTATGTTAAAAACATTGTATCCAGAGTGCATCAAACATGATTTTAGACCTTGTCTATGGAAAAGTGGTTATTTCCGTAGTTCAATTGCTGCAACTTGCTGAAAATTGTCCATAGTGTTCCAACCATCTAGTTTGAAAAGTTATGTTAAAAACATTGCTTCCAGAGTGCATCAAACGTGATTTTAGACCGTGTCTATGGAAAAGTTGTTATTTCTGTAGTTCAATTGCTGCAACTATCTGAAAATTGTCCATAGTGTTCCAATCATCTAGTTTGAACAGTTATGTTAAAAACATTGCATCAAACGTGATTTTAGACCTTGTCTATGGAAAAGTGGTTATTTCCGTAGTTCAATTGCTTCAACTTGCTGAAAATTGTCCAAAATGTGCCAATCATCTAGTTTGAACAGTTATGTTAAAAACATTGTATCCAGAGTGCATCAAACATGATTTTAGACCTTGTCTATCGAAAAGTGGTTATTTCTGTAGTTCAATTGCTGCAAACAATGCTGAAAATTGTCCATAGTGTTCCAATCATCTAGTTTGAACAGTTATGTTAAAAACATTGTATCCAGAGTGCATCAAACGTGATTTTAGACCGTGTCTAAGGAAAAGTTGTTATTTCTGTAGTTCAATTGCTGCAACTATCTGAAAATTGTCTATAGTGTTCCAATCATCTAGTTTGAACAGTTATGTTAAAAACATTGTATCCAGAGTGCATCAAACATGATTTTAGACCTTGTCTATGGAAAAGTGGTTATTTCCGTAGTTCAATTGCTGCAACTTGCTGAAAATTGTCCATAGTGTTCCAACCATCTAGTTTGAAAAGTTATGTTAAAAACATTGCTTCCAGAGTGCATCAAACGTGATTTTAGACCGTGTCTATCGAAAAGTGGTTATTTCTGTAGTTCAATTGCTGCAAACAATGCTGAAAATTGTCCATAGTGTTCCATTAATCTAGTTTGAACAGTTCTGTAAAAAACATTGTATCCAGAGTGCATCAAACATGATTTTAGACCTTGTCTATCGAAAAGTGGTTATTTCTGTAGTTCAATTGCTGCAACTATCTGAAAATTGTCTATAGTCTTCCAATCATCTAGTTTGAACAGTTATGTTAAAAACATTGCATCAAACGTGATTTTAGACCTTGTCTATGGAAAAGTGGTTATTTCCGTAGTTCAATTGCTTCAACTTGCTGAAAATTGTCCAAAATGTGCCAATCATCTAGTTTGAACAGTTATGTTAAAAACATTGTATCCAGAGTGCATCAAACATGATTTTAGACCTTGTCTATCGAAAAGTGGTTATTTCTGTAGTTCAATTGCTGCAACTATCTGAAAATTGTCTATAGTGTTCCAATCATCTAGTTTGAACAGTTCTGTAAAAAACATTGCTTCCAGAGTGCATCAAACGTGATTTTAGACCTTGTCTATGGAAAAGTGGTTATTTCCGTAGTTCAATTGATTCAACTTGCTCAAAATTGTCCATAGTGTTCCAATCATCTAGTTTGAACAATTATGTTAAAAACATTGTATCCAAAGTGCATCAAACATGATTTTAGACCTTGTCTATCGAAAAGTGGTTATTTCTGTAGTTTAATTGCTGCAACTTGCTGAAAATTGTCCATAGTGTTCCAACCATCTAGTTTGAAAAGTTATGTTAAAAACATTGCTTCCAGAGTGCATCAAACGTGATTTTAGACCGTGTCTATGGAAAAGTTGTTATTTCTGTAGTTCAATTGCTGCAACTATCTGAAAATTGTCTATAGTGTTCCAATCATCTAGTTTGAACAGTTATGTTAAAAACATTGTATCCAGAGTGCATCAAACATGATTTTAGACCTTGTCTATCGAAAAGTGGTTATTTCTGTAGTTCAATTGCTGCAAACAATGCTGAAAATTGTCCATAGTGTTCCATTAATCTAGTTTGAACAGTTCTGTAAAAAACATTGTATCCAGAGTGCATCAAACATGATTTTAGACCTTGTCTATCGAAAAGTGGTTATTTCTGTAGTTCAATTGCTGCAACTATCTGAAAATTGTCTATAGTGTTCCAATCATCTAGTTTGAACAGTTATGTTAAAAACATTGCATCAAACGTGATTTTAGACCTTGTCTATCGAAAAGTGGTTATTTCTGTAGTTCAATTGCTGCAAACAATGCTGAAAATTGTCCATAGTGTTCCATTAATCTAGTTTGAACAGTTCTGTAAAAAACATTGTATCCAGAGTGCATCAAACATGATTTTAGACCTTGTCTATGGAAAAGTGATTATTTCCGTAGTTCAATTGATTCAACTTGCTCAAAATTGTCCATAGTGTTCCAATCATCTAGTTTGAACAGTTATGTTAAAAACATTGCATCAAACGTGATTTTAGACCTTGTCTATGGAAAAGTGGTTATTTCCGTAGTTCAATTGCTTCAACTTGCTGAAAATTGTCCAAAATGTGCCAATCGTCTAGTTTGAACAGTTATGTTAAAAACATTGTATCCAGAGTGCATCAAACATGATTTTAGACCTTGTCTATGGGAAAGTTGTTATTTCGATAGTTCAATTGCTGCAACTTGCTGAAAATTGTCCATAGTGTTCCAATCATCTAGTTTGAACAGTTATGTTAAAAACATTGTATCCAGAGTGCATCAAACATGATTTTAGACCTTGTCTATGGAAAAGTGGTTATTTCCGTAGTTCAATTGATTCAACTTGCTCAAAATTGTCCATAGTGTTCCAATCATCTAGTTTGAACAATTATGTTAAAAACATTGTATCCAAAGTGCATCAAACATGATTTTAGTCCTTGTCTATCGAAAAGTGGTTATTTCTGTAGTTTAATTGCTGCAACTTGCTGAAAATTGTCCATAGTGTTCCAATCATCTAGTTAGTACAGTTATGTTAAAAACATTGTATCCAGAGTGCATCAAACATGATTTTAGACCTTGTCTATGGAAAAGTGGTTATTTCCGTAGTTCAATTGCTGCAACTTGCTGAAAATTGTCCATAGTGTTCCAACCATCTAGTTTGAAAAGTTATGTTAAAAACATTGCTTCCAGAGTGCATCAAACGTGATTTTAGACCGTGTCTATGGAAAAGTTGTTATTTCTGTAGTTCAATTGCTGCAACTATCTGAAAATTGTCCATAGTGTTCCAATCATCTAGTTTGAACAGTTATGTTAAAAACATTGCATCAAACGTGATTTTAGACCTTGTCTATGGAAAAGTGGTTATTTCCGTAGTTCAATTGCTTCAACTTGCTGAAAATTGTCCAAAATGTGCCAATCATCTAGTTTGAACAGTTATGTTAAAAACATTGTATCCAGAGTGCATCAAACATGATTTTAGACCTTGTCTATCGAAAAGTGGTTATTTCTGTAGTTCAATTGCTGCAAACAATGCTGAAAATTGTCCATAGTGTTCCAATCATCTAGTTTGAACAGTTATGTTAAAAACATTGTATCCAGAGTGCATCAAACATGATTTTAGACCTTGTCTATGGATAAGTGGTTATTTCCGTAGTTCAATTGATTCAACTTGCTCAAAATTGTCCATAGTGTTCCAATCATCTAGTTTGAACAGTTATGTTAAAAACATTGTATCCAGAGTGCATCAAACGTGATTTTAGACCGTGTCTAAGGAAAAGTTGTTATTTCTGTAGTTCAATTGCTGCAACTATCTGAAAATTGTCTATAGTGTTCCAATCATCTAGTTTGAACAGTTATGTTAAAAACATTGTATCCAGAGTGCATCAAACATGATTTTAGACCTTGTCTATCGAAAAGTGGTTATTTCTGTAGTTCAATTGCTGCAACTATCTGAAAATTGTCTATAGTGTTCCAATCATCTAGTTTGAACAGTTCTGTAAAAAACATTGCTTCCAGAGTGCATCAAACGTGATTTTAGACCTTGTCTATGGAAAAGTGGTTATTTCCGTAGTTCAATTGATTCAACTTGCTCAAAATTGTCCATAGTGTTCCAATCATCTAGTTTGAACAGTTATGTTAAAAACATTGCATCAAACGTGATTTTAGACCTTGTCTATGGAAAAGTGGTTATTTCCGTAGTTCAATTGCTTCAACTTGCTGAAAATTGCCCAAAATGTGCCAATCATCTAGTTTGAACAGTTATGTTAAAAACATTGTATCCAGAGTGCATCAAACATGATTTTAGACCTTGTCTATCGAAAAGTGGTTATTTCTGTAGTTCAATTGCTGCAAACAATGCTGAAAATTGTCCATAGTGTTCCAATCATCTAGTTTGAACAGTTATGTTAAAAACATTGTATCCAGAGTGCATCAAACATGATTTTAGACCTTGTCTATGGAAAAGTGGTTATTTCCGTAGTTCAATTGATTCAACTTGCTCAAAATTGTCCATAGTGTTCCAATCATCTAGTTTGAACAGTTATGTTAAAAACATTGTATCCAGAGTGCATCAAACATGATTTTAGACCTTGTCTATCGAAAAGTGGTTATTTCTGTAGTTCAATTGCTGCAACTTGCTCAAAATTGTCCATAGTGTTCCAATCATCTAGTTTGAACAGTTATGTTAAAAACATTGCATCAAACGTGATTTTAGACCTTGTCTATGGAAAAGTGGTTATTTCCGTAGTTCAATTGCTTCAACTTGCTGAAAATTGTCCAAAATGTGCCAATCATCTAGTTTGAACAGTTATGTTATAAACATTGTATCCAGAGTGCATCAAACATGATTTTAGACCTTGTCTATGGGAAAGTTGTTATTTCCGTAGTTCAATTGCTGCAACTTGCTGAAAATTGTCCATAGTGTTCCAATCATCTAGTTTGAACAGTTATGTTAAAAACATTGTATCCAGAGTGCATCAAACATGATTTTAGACCTTGTCTATGGAAAAGTGGTTATTTCCGTAGTTCAATTGATTCAACTTGCTCAAAATTGTCCATAGTGTTCCAATCATCTAGTTTGAACAATTATGTTAAAAACATTGTATCCAAAGTGCATCAAACATGATTTTAGACCTTGTCTATCGAAAAGTGGTTATTTCTGTAGTTTAATTGCTGCAACTTGCTGAAAATTGTCCATAGTGTTCCAATCATCTAGTTAGTACAGTTATGTTAAAAACATTGTATCCAGAGTGCATCAAACATGATTTTAGACCTTGTCTATGGAAAAGTGGTTATTTCCGTAGTTCAATTGCTGCAACTTGCTGAAAATTGTCCATAGTGTTCCAACCATCTAGTTTGAAAAGTTATGTTAAAAACATTGCTTCCAGAGTGCATCAAACGTGATTTTAGACCGTGTCTATGGAAAAGTTGTTATTTCTGTAGTTCAATTGCTGCAACTATCTGAAAATTGTCTATAGTGTTCCAATCATCTAGTTTGAACAGTTATGTTAAAAACATTGTATCCAGAGTGCATCAAACATGATTTTAGACCTTGTCTATCGAAAAGTGGTTATTTCTGTAGTTCAATTGCTGCAAACAATGCTGAAAATTGTCCATAGTGTTCCATTAATCTAGTTTGAACAGTTCTGTAAAAAACATTGTATCCAGAGTGCATCAAACATGATTTTAGACCTTGTCTATCGAAAAGTGGTTATTTCTGTAGTTCAATTGCTGCAACTATCTGAAAATTGTCTATAGTGTTCCAATCATCTAGTTTGAACAGTTATGTTAAAAACATTGTATCCAGAGTGCATCAAACATGATTTTAGACCTTGTCTATGGATAAGTGGTTATTTCCGTAGTTCAATTGATTCAACTTGCTCAAAATTGTCCATAGTGTTCCAATCATCTAGTTTGAACAGTTATGTTAAAAACATTGTATCCAGAGTGCATCAAACGTGATTTTAGACCGTGTCTATGGAAAAGTGGTTATTTCTGTAGTTCAATTGCTGCAACTATCTGAAAATTGTCTATAGTGTTCCAATCATCTAGTTTGAACAGTTATGTTAAAAACATTGTATCCAGAGTGCATCAAACGTGATTTTAGACCTTGTCTATGGAAAAGTGGTTATTTCCGTAGTTCAATTGCTTCAACTTGCTGAAAATTGTCCAAAATGTGCCAATCATCTAGTTTGAACAGTTATGTTAAAAATATTGTATCCAGAGTGCATCAAACATGATTTTAGACCTTGTCTATGGAAAAGTGGTTATTTCCGTAGTTCAATTGATTCAACTTGCTCAAAATTGTCCATAGTGTTCCAATCATCTAGTTTGAACAGTTATGTTAAAAACATTGCATCAAACGTGATTTTAGACCTTGTCTATGGAAAAGTGGTTATTTCCGTAGTTCAATTGCTTCAACTTGCTGAAAATTGTCCAAAATGTGCCAATCATCTAGTTTGAACAGTTATGTTAAAAACATTGTATCCAGAGTGCATCAAACATGATTTTAGACCTTGTCTATGGGAAAGTTGTTATTTCCGTAGTTCAATTGCTGCAACTTGCTGAAAATTGTCCATAGTGTTCCAATCATCTAGTTTGAACAGTTATGTTAAAAACATTGTATCCAGAGTGCATCAAACATGATTTTAGACCTTGTCTATGGAAAAGTGGTTATTTCCGTAGTTCAATTGATTCAACTTGCTCAAAATTGTCCATAGTGTTCCAATCATCTAGTTTGAACAATTATGTTAAAAACATTGTATCCAAAGTGCATCAAACATGATTTTAGACCTTGTCTATCGAAAAGTGGTTATTTCTGTAGTTTAATTGCTGCAACTTGCTGAAAATTGTCCATAGTGTTCCAATCATCTAGTTAGTACAGTTATGTTAAAAACATTGTATCCAGAGTGCATCAAACATGATTTTAGACCTTGTCTATGGAAAAGTGGTTATTTCCGTAGTTCAATTGCTGCAACTTGCTGAAAATTGTCCATAGTGTTCCAACCATCTAGTTTGAAAAGTTATGTTAAAAACATTGCTTCCAGAGTGCATCAAACGTGATTTTAGACCGTGTCTATGGAAAAGTTGTTATTTCTGTAGTTCAATTGCTGCAACTATCTGAAAATTGTCTATAGTGTTCCAATCATCTAGTTTGAACAGTTATGTTAAAAACATTGTATCCAGAGTGCATCAAACATGATTTTAGACCTTGTCTATCGAAAAGTGGTTATTTCTGTAGTTCAATTGCTGCAAACAATGCTGAAAATTGTCCATAGTGTTCCATTAATCTAGTTTGAACAGTTCTGTAAAAAACATTGTATCCAGAGTGCATCAAACATGATTTTAGACCTTGTCTATCGAAAAGTGGTTATTTCTGTAGTTCAATTGCTGCAACTATCTGAAAATTGTCTATAGTGTTCCAATCATCTAGTTTGAACAGTTATGTTAAAAACATTGCATCAAACGTGATTTTAGACCTTGTCTATGGAAAAGTGGTTATTTCCGTAGTTCAATTGCTTCAACTTGCTGAAAATTGTCCAAAATGTGCCAATCATCTAGTTTGAACAGTTATGTTAAAAACATTGTATCCAGAGTGCATCAAACGTGATTTTAGACCGTGTCTATGGATAAGTGGTTATTTCCGTAGTTCAATTGATTCAACTTGCTCAAAATTGTCCATAGTGTTCCAATCATCTAGTTTGAACAGTTATGTTAAAAACATTGTATCCAGAGTGCATCAAACGTGATTTTAGACCGTGTCTATGGAAAAGTTGTTATTTCTGTAGTTCAATTGCTGCAACTATCTGAAAATTGTCTATAGTGTTCCAATCATCTAGTTTGAACAGTTATGTTAAAAACATTGTATCCAGACTGCATCAAACATGATTTTAGACCTTGTCTATCGAAAAGTGGTTATTTCTGTAGTTCAATTGCTGCAAACAATGCTGAAAATTGTCCATAGTGTTCCATTAATCTAGTTTGAACAGTTCTGTAAAAAACATTGCTTCCAGAGTGCATCAAACGTGATTTTAGACCGTGTCTATGGAAAAGTGGTTATTTCTGTAGTTCAATTGCTGCAACTATCTGAAAATTGTCTATAGTGTTCCAATCATCTAGTTTGAACAGTTATGTTAAAAACATTGTATCCAGAGTGCATCAAACGTGATTTTAGACCTTGTCTATGGAAAAGTGGTTATTTCCGTAGTTCAATTGATTCAACTTGCTGAAAATTGTCCAAAATGTGCCAATCATCTAGTTTGAACAGTTATGTTAAAAACATTGTATCCAGAGTGCATCAAACATGATTTTAGACCTTGTCTATGGGAAAGTGGTTATTTCCGTAGTTCAATTGCTGCAACTTGCAGAAAATTGTCCATAGTGTTCCAATCATCTAGTTTGAACAGTTATGTTAAAAACATTGTATCCAGAGTGCATCAAACATGATTTTAGACCTTGTCTATGGAAAAGTGGTTATTTCCGTAGTTCAATTGATTCAACTTGCTCAAAATTGTCCATAGTGTTCCAATCATCTAGTTTGAACAGTTATGTTAAAAACATTGTATCCAGAGTGCATCAAACATGATTTTAGACCTTGTCTATCGAAAAGTGGTTATTTCTGTAGCTCAATTGCTGCAAACAATGCTGAAAATTGTCCATAGTGTTCCAATCATCTAGTTTGAACAGTTATGTTAAAAACATTGTATCCAGAGTGCATCAAACATGATTTTAGACCTTGTCTATGGATAAGTGGTTATTTCCGTAGTTCAATTGATTCAACTTGCTCAAAATTGTCCATAGTGTTCCAATCATCTAGTTTGAACAGTTATGTTAAAAACATTGTATCCAGAGTGCATCAAACGTGATTTTAGACCGTGTCTATGGAAAAGTTGTTATTTCTGTAGTTCAATTGCTGCAACTATCTGAAAATTGTCTATAGTGTTCCAATCATCTAGTTTGAACAGTTATGTTAAAAACATTGTATCCAGAGTGCATCAAACATGATTTTAGACCTTGTCTATCGAAAAGTGGTTATTTCTGTAGTTCAATTGCTGCAACTATCTGAAAATTGTCTATAGTGTTCCAATCATCTAGTTTGAACAGTTCTGTAAAAAACATTGCCTCCAGAGTGCATCAAACGTGATTTTAGACCGTGTCTATGGAAAAGTGGTTATTTCTGTAGTTCAATTGCTGCAACTATCTGAAAATTGTCTATAGTGTTCCAATCATCTAGTTTGAACAGTTATGTTAAAAACATTGTATCCAGAGTGCATCAAACGTGATTTTAGACCTTGTCTATGGAAAAGTGGTTATTTCCGTAGTTCAATTGATTCAACTTGCTGAAAATTGTCCATAGTGTTCCAATCATCTAGTTTGAACAGTTATGTTAAAAACATTGTATCCAGAGTGCATCAAACATGATTTTAGACCTTGTCTATCGAAAAGTGGTTATTTCTGTAGTTCAATTGCTGCAAACAATGCTGAAAATTGTCCATAGTGTTCCAATCATCTAGTTTGAACAGTTATGTTAAAAACATTGTATCCAGAGTGCATCAAACATGATTTTAGACCTTGTCTATGGATAAGTGGTTATTTCCGTAGTTCAATTGATTCAACTTGCTCAAAATTGTCCATAGTGTTCCAATCATCTAGTTTGAACAGTTATGTTAAAAACATTGTATCCAGAGTGCATCAAACGTGATTTTAGACCGTGTCTATGGAAAAGTTGTTATTTCTGTAGTTCAATTGCTGCAACTATCTGAAAATTGTCTATAGTGTTCCAATCATCTAGTTTGAACAGTTATGTTAAAAACATTGTATCCAGAGTGCATCAAACATGATTTTAGACCTTGTCTATCGAAAAGTGGTTATTTCTGTAGTTCAATTGCTGCAACTATCTGAAAATTGTCTATAGTGTTCCAATCATCTAGTTTGAACAGTTCTGTAAAAAACATTGCTTCCAGAGTGCATCAAACGTGATTTTAGACCTTGTCTATGGAAAAGTGGTTATTTCCGTAGTTCAATTGATTCAACTTGCTCAAAATTGTCCATAGTGTTCCAATCATCTAGTTTGAACAATTATGTTAAAAACATTGTATCCAAAGTGCATCAAACATGATTTTAGACCTTGTCTATGGAAAAGTGATTATTTCTGTAGTTTAATTGCTGCAACTTGCTGAAAATTGTCCATAGTGTTCCAATCATCTAGTTAGTACAGTTATGTTAAAAACATTGTATCCAGAGTGCATCAAACATGATTTTAGACCTTGTCTATGGAAAAGTGGTTATTTCCGTAGTTCAATTGCTGCAACTTGCTGAAAATTGTCCATAGTGTTCCAACCATCTAGTTTGAAAAGTTATGTTAAAAACATTGCTTCCAGAGTGCATCAAACGTGATTTTAGACCGTGTCTATGGAAAAGTTGTTATTTCTGTAGTTCAATTGCTGCAACCATCTGAAAATTGTCTATAGTGTTCCAATCATCTAGTTTGAACAGTTATGTTAAAAACATTGTATCCAGAGTGCATCAAACATGATTTTAGACCTTGTCTATCGAAAAGTGGTTATTTCTGTAGTTCAATTGCTGCAAACAATGCTGAAAATTGTCCATAGTGTTCCATTAATCTAGTTTGAACAGTTCTGTAAAAAACATTGTATCCAGAGTGCATCAAACATGATTTTAGACCTTGTCTATCGAAAAGTGGTTATTTCTGTAGTTCAATTGCTGCAACTATCTGAAAATTGTCCAAAATGTGCCAATCATCTAGTTTGAACAGTTATGTTAAAAACATTGTATCCAGAGTGCATCAAACATGATTTTAGACCTTGTCTATCGAAAAGTGGTTATTTCTGTAGTTCAATTGCTGCAAACAATGCTGAAAATTGTCCATAGTGTTCCAATCATCTAGTTTGAACAGTTATGTTAAAAACATTGTATCCAGAGTGCATCAAACATGATTTTAGACCTTGTCTATGGATAAGTGGTTATTTCCGTAGTTCAATTGATTCAACTTGCTCAAAATTGTCCATAGTGTTCCAATCATCTAGTTTGAACAGTTATGTTAAAAACATTGTATCCAGAGTGCATCAAACGTGATTTTAGACCGTGTCTATGGAAAAGTGGTTATTTCCGTAGTTCAATTGATTCAACTTGCTGAAAATTGTCCAAAATGTGCCAATCATCTAGTTTGAACAGTTATGTTAAAAACATTGTATCCAGAGTGCATCAAACATGATTTTAGACCTTGTCTATGGGAAAGTGGTTATTTCCGTAGTTCAATTGCTGCAACTTGCAGAAAATTGTCCATAGTGTTCCAATCATCTAGTTTGAACAGTTATGTTAAAAACATTGTATCCAGAGTGCATCAAACATGATTTTAGACCTTGTCTATGGAAAAGTGGTTATTTCCGTAGTTCAATTGATTCAACTTGCTCAAAATTGTCCATAGTGTTCCAATCATCTAGTTTGAACAGTTATGTTAAAAACATTGTATCCAGAGTGCATCAAACATGATTTTAGACCTTGTCTATCGAAAAGTGGTTATTTCTGTAGTTCAATTGCTGCAAACAATGCTGAAAATTGTCCATAGTGTTCCAATCATCTAGTTTGAACAGTTATGTTAAAAACATTGTATCCAGAGTGCATCAAACATGATTTTAGACCTTGTCTATGGATAAGTGGTTATTTCCGTAGTTCAATTGATTCAACTTGCTCAAAATTGTCCATAGTGTTCCAATCATCTAGTTTGAACAGTTATGTTAAAAACATTGTATCCAGAGTGCATCAAACGTGATTTTAGACCGTGTCTATGGAAAAGTTGTTATTTCTGTAGTTCAATTGCTGCAACTATCTGAAAATTGTCTATAGTGTTCCAATCATCTAGTTTGAACAGTTATGTTAAAAACATTGTATCCAGAGTGCATCAAACATGATTTTAGACCTTGTCTATCGAAAAGTGGTTATTTCTGTAGTTCAATTGCTGCAACTATCTGAAAATTGTCTATAGTGTTCCAATCATCTAGTTTGAACAGTTCTGTAAAAAACATTGCTTCCAGAGTGCATCAAACGTGATTTTAGACCGTGTCTATGGAAAAGTGGTTATTTCTGTAGTTCAATTGCTGCAACTATCTGAAAATTGTCTATAGTGTTCCAATCATCTAGTTTGAACAGTTATGTTAAAAACATTGTATCCAGAGTGCATCAAACGTGATTTTAGATCTTGTCTATGGAAAAGTGGTTATTTCCGTAGTTCAATTGATTCAACTTGCTGAAAATTGTCCAAAATGTGCCAATCATCTAGTTTGAACAGTTATGTTAAAAACATTGTATCCAGAGTGCATCAAACATGATTTTAGACCTTGTCTATGGGAAAGTGGTTATTTCCGTAGTTCAATTGCTGCAACTTGCAGAAAATTGTCCATAGTGTTCCAATCATCTAGTTTGAACAGTTATGTTAAAAACATTGTATCCAGAGTGCATCAAACATGATTTTAGACCTTGTCTATGGAAAAGTGGTTATTTCCGTAGTTCAATTGATTCAACTTGCTCAAAATTGTCCATAGTGTTCCAATCATCTAGTTTGAACAGTTATGTTAAAAACATTGTATCCAGAGTGCATCAAACATGATTTTAGACCTTGTCTATCGAAAAGTGGTTATTTCTGTAGTTCAATTGCTGCAAACAATGCTGAAAATTGTCCATAGTGTTCCAATCATCTAGTTTGAACAGTTATGTTAAAAACATTGTATCCAGAGTGCATCAAACATGATTTTAGACCTTGTCTATGGATAAGTGGTTATTTCCGTAGTTCAATTGATTCAACTTGCTCAAAATTGTCCATAGTGTTCCAATCATCTAGTTTGAACAGTTATGTTAAAAACATTGTATCCAGAGTGCATCAAACGTGATTTTAGACCGTGTCTATGGAAAAGTTGTTATTTCTGTAGTTCAATTGCTGCAACTATCTGAAAATTGTCTATAGTGTTCCAATCATCTAGTTTGAACAGTTATGTTAAAAACATTGTATCCAGAGTGCATCAAACATGATTTTAGACCTTGTCTATCGAAAAGTGGTTATTTCTGTAGTTCAATTGCTGCAACTATCTGAAAATTGTCTATAGTGTTCCAATCATCTAGTTTGAACAGTTCTGTAAAAAACATTGCTTCCAGAGTGCATCAAACGTGATTTTAGACCTTGTCTATGGAAAAGTGGTTATTTCCGTAGTTCAATTGATTCAACTTGCTCAAAATTGTCCATAGTGTTCCAATCATCTAGTTTGAACAATTATGTTAAAAACATTGTATCCAAAGTGCATCAAACATGATTTTAGACCTTGTCTATGGAAAAGTGATTATTTCTGTAGTTTAATTGCTGCAACTTGCTGAAAATTGTCCATAGTGTTCCAATCATCTAGTTAGTACAGTTATGTTAAAAACATTGTATCCAGAGTGCATCAAACATGATTTTAGACCTTGTCTATGGAAAAGTGGTTATTTCCGTAGTTCAATTGCTGCAACTTGCTGAAAATTGTCCATAGTGTTCCAACCATCTAGTTTGAAAAGTTATGTTAAAAACATTGCTTCCAGAGTGCATCAAACGTGATTTTAGACCGTGTCTATGGAAAAGTTGTTATTTCTGTAGTTCAATTGCTGCAACTATCTGAAAATTGTCTATAGTGTTCCAATCATCTAGTTTGAACAGTTATGTTAAAAACATTGTATCCAGAGTGCATCAAACATGATTTTAGACCTTGTCTATCGAAAAGTGGTTATTTCTGTAGTTCAATTGCTGCAAACAATGCTGAAAATTGTCCATAGTGTTCCATTAATCTAGTTTGAACAGTTCTGTAAAAAACATTGTATCCAGAGTGCATCAAACATGATTTTAGACCTTGTCTATCGAAAAGTGGTTATTTCTGTAGTTCAATTGCTGCAACTATCTGAAAATTGTCCAAAATGTGCCAATCATCTAGTTTGAACAGTTATGTTAAAAACATTGTATCCAGAGTGCATCAAACATGATTTTAGACCTTGTCTATCGAAAAGTGGTTATTTCTGTAGTTCAATTGCTGCAAACAATGCTGAAAATTGTCCATAGTGTTCCAATCATCTAGTTTGAACAGTTATGTTAAAAACATTGTATCCAGAGTGCATCAAACGTGATTTTAGACCGTGTCTATGGAAAAGTTGTTATTTCTGTAGTTCAATTGCTGCAACTATCTGAAAATTGTCTATAGTGTTCCAATCATCTAGTTTGAACAGTTATGTTAAAAACATTGTATCCAGAGTGCATCAAACATGATTTTAGACCTTGTCTATCGAAAAGTGGTTATTTCTGTAGTTCAATTGCTGCAACTATCTGAAAATTGTCTATAGTGTTCCAATCATCTAGTTTGAACAGTTCTGTAAAAAACATTGCTTCCAGAGTGCATCAAACGTGATTTTAGACCTTGTCTATGGAAAAGTGGTTATTTCCGTAGTTCAATTGATTCAACTTGCTCAAAATTGTCCATAGTGTTCCAATCATCTAGTTTGAACAATTATGTTAAAAACATTGTATCCAAAGTGCATCAAACATGATTTTAGACCTTGTCTATGGAAAAGTGATTATTTCTGTAGTTTAATTGCTGCAACTTGCTGAAAATTGTCCATAGTGTTCCAATCATCTAGTTAGTACAGTTATGTTAAAAACATTGTATCCAGAGTGCATCAAACATGATTTTAGACCTTGTCTATGGAAAAGTGGTTATTTCCGTAGTTCAATTGCTGCAACTTGCTGAAAATTGTCCATAGTGTTCCAACCATCTAGTTTGAAAAGTTATGTTAAAAACATTGCTTCCAGAGTGCATCAAACGTGATTTTAGACCGTGTCTATGGAAAAGTTGTTATTTCTGTAGTTCAATTGCTGCAACTATCTGAAAATTGTCTATAGTGTTCCAATCATCTAGTTTGAACAGTTATGTTAAAAACATTGTATCCAGAGTGCATCAAACATGATTTTAGACCTTGTCTATCGAAAAGTGGTTATTTCTGTAGTTCAATTGCTGCAAACAATGCTGAAAATTGTCCATAGTGTTCCATTAATCTAGTTTGAACAGTTCTGTAAAAAACATTGTATCCAGAGTGCATCAAACATGATTTTAGACCTTGTCTATCGAAAAGTGGTTATTTCTGTAGTTCAATTGCTGCAACTATCTGAAAATTGTCCAAAATGTGCCAATCATCTAGTTTGAACAGTTATGTTAAAAACATTGTATCCAGAGTGCATCAAACATGATTTTAGACCTTGTCTATGGGAAAGTTGTTATTTCGATAGTTCAATTGCTGCAACTTGCTGAAAATTGTCCATAGTGTTCCAATCATCTAGTTTGAACAGTTATGTTAAAAACATTGTATCCAGAGTGCATCAAACATGATTTTAGACCTTGTCTATGGAAAAGTGGTTATTTCCGTAGTTCAATTGATTCAACTTGCTCAAAATTGTCCATAGTGTTCCAATCATCTAGTTTGAACAATTATGTTAAAAACATTGTATCCAAAGTGCATCAAACATGATTTTAGACCTTGTCTATCGAAAAGTGGTTATTTCTGTAGTTTAATTGCTGCAACTTGCTGAAAATTGTCCATAGTGTTCCAATCATCTAGTTAGTACAGTTATGTTAAAAACATTGTATCCAGAGTGCATCAAACATGATTTTAGACCTTGTCTATGGAAAAGTGGTTATTTCCGTAGTTCAATTGCTGCAACTTGCTGAAAATTGTCCATAGTGTTCCAACCATCTAGTTTGAAAAGTTATGTTAAAAACATTGCTTCCAGAGGACATCAAACGTGATTTTAGACCGTGTCTATGGAAAAGTTGTTATTTCTGTAGTTCAATTGCTGCAACTATCTGAAAATTGTCCATAGTGTTCCAATCATCTAGTTTGAACAGTTATGTTAAAAACATTGCATCAAACGTGATTTTAGACCTTGTCTATGGAAAAGTGGTTATTTCCGTAGTTCAATTGCTTCAACTTGCTGAAAATTGTCCAAAATGTGCCAATCATCTAGTTTGAACAGTTATGTTAAAAACATTGTATCCAGAGTGCATCAAACATGATTTTAGACCTTGTCTATCGAAAAGTGGTTATTTCTGTAGTTCAATTGCTGCAAACAATGCTGAAAATTGTCCATAGTGTTCCAATCATCTAGTTTGAACAGTTATGTTAAAAACATTGTATCCAGAGTGCATCAAACATGATTTTAGACCTTGTCTATGGATAAGTGGTTATTTCCGTAGTTCAATTGATTCAACTTGCTCAAAATTGTCCATAGTGTTCCAATCATCTAGTTTGAACAGTTATGTTAAAAACATTGTATCCAGAGTGCATCAAACGTGATTTTAGACCGTGTCTAAGGAAAAGTTGTTATTTCTGTAGTTCAATTGCTGCAACTATCTGAAAATTGTCTATAGTGTTCCAATCATCTAGTTTGAACAGTTATGTTAAAAACATTGTATCCAGAGTGCATCAAACATGATTTTAGACCTTGTCTATCGAAAAGTGGTTATTTCTGTAGTTCAATTGCTGCAACTATCTGAAAATTGTCTATAGTGTTCCAATCATCTAGTTTGAACAGTTCTGTAAAAAACATTGCTTCCAGAGTGCATCAAACGTGATTTTAGACCTTGTCTATGGAAAAGTGGTTATTTCCGTAGTTCAATTGATTCAACTTGCTCAAAATTGTCCATAGTGTTCCAATCATCTAGTTTGAACAATTATGTTAAAAACATTGTATCCAAAGTGCATCAAACATGATTTTAGACCTTGTCTATGGAAAAGTGATTATTTCTGTAGTTTAATTGCTGCAACTTGCTGAAAATTGTCCATAGTGTTCCAATCATCTAGTTAGTACAGTTATGTTAAAAACATTGTATCCAGAGTGCATCAAACATGATTTTAGACCTTGTCTATGGAAAAGTGGTTATTTCCGTAGTTCAATTGCTGCAACTTGCTGAAAATTGTCCATAGTGTTCCAACCATCTAGTTTGAAAAGTTATGTTAAAAACATTGCTTCCAGAGTGCATCAAACGTGATTTTAGACCGTGTCTATGGAAAAGTTGTTATTTCTGTAGTTCAATTGCTGCAACTATCTGAAAATTGTCTATAGTGTTCCAATCATCTAGTTTGAACAGTTATGTTAAAAACATTGTATCCAGAGTGCATCAAACATGATTTTAGACCTTGTCTATCGAAAAGTGGTTATTTCTGTAGTTCAATTGCTGCAAACAATGCTGAAAATTGTCCATAGTGTTCCATTAATCTAGTTTGAACAGTTCTGTAAAAAACATTGTATCCAGAGTGCATCAAACATGATTTTAGACCTTGTCTATCGAAAAGTGGTTATTTCTGTAGTTCAATTGCTGCAACTATCTGAAAATTGTCCAAAATGTGCCAATCATCTAGTTTGAACAGTTATGTTAAAAACATTGTATCCAGAGTGCATCAAACATGATTTTAGACCTTGTCTATGGGAAAGTTGTTATTTCGATAGTTCAATTGCTGCAACTTGCTGAAAATTGTCCATAGTGTTCCAATCATCTAGTTTGAACAGTTATGTTAAAAACATTGTATCCAGAGTGCATCAAACATGATTTTAGACCTTGTCTATGGAAAAGTGGTTATTTCCGTAGTTCAATTGATTCAACTTGCTCAAAATTGTCCATAGTGTTCCAATCATCTAGTTTGAACAATTATGTTAAAAACATTGTATCCAAAGTGCATCAAACATGATTTTAGACCTTGTCTATCGAAAAGTGGTTATTTCTGTAGTTTAATTGCTGCAACTTGCTGAAAATTGTCCATAGTGTTCCAATCATCTAGTTAGTACAGTTATGTTAAAAACATTGTATCCAGAGTGCATCAAACATGATTTTAGACCTTGTCTATGGAAAAGTGGTTATTTCCGTAGTTCAATTGCTGCAACTTGCTGAAAATTGTCCATAGTGTTCCAACCATCTAGTTTGAAAAGTTATGTTAAAAACATTGCTTCCAGAGTGCATCAAACGTGATTTTAGACCGTGTCTATGGAAAAGTTGTTATTTCTGTAGTTCAATTGCTGCAACTATCTGAAAATTGTCCATAGTGTTCCAATCATCTAGTTTGAACAGTTATGTTAAAAACATTGCATCAAACGTGATTTTAGACCTTGTCTATCGAAAAGTGGTTATTTCCGTAGTTCAATTGCTTCAACTTGCTGAAAATTGTCCAAAATGTGCCAATCATCTAGTTTGAACAGTTATGTTAAAAACATTGTATCCAGAGTGCATCAAACATGATTTTAGACCTTGTCTATCGAAAAGTGGTTATTTCTGTAGTTCAATTGCTGCAAACAATGCTGAAAATTGTCCATAGTGTTCCAATCATCTAGTTTGAACAGTTATGTTAAAAACATTGTATCCAGAGTGCATCAAACATGATTTTAGACCTTGTCTATGGATAAGTGGTTATTTCCGTAGTTCAATTGATTCAACTTGCTCAAAATTGTCCATAGTGTTCCAATCATCTAGTTTGAACAGTTATGTTAAAAACATTGTATCCAGAGTGCATCAAACGTGATTTTAGACCGTGTCTAAGGAAAAGTTGTTATTTCTGTAGTTCAATTGCTGCAACTATCTGAAAATTGTCTATAGTGTTCCAATCATCTAGTTTGAACAGTTATGTTAAAAACATTGTATCCAGAGTGCATCAAACATGATTTTAGACCTTGTCTATCGAAAAGTGGTTATTTCTGTAGTTCAATTGCTGCAACTATCTGAAAATTGTCTATAGTGTTCCAATCATCTAGTTTGAACAGTTCTGTAAAAAACATTGCTTCCAGAGTGCATCAAACGTGATTTTAGACCTTGTCTATGGAAAAGTGGTTATTTCCGTAGTTCAATTGATTCAACTTGCTCAAAATTGTCCATAGTGTTCCAATCATCTAGTTTGAACAATTATGTTAAAAACATTGTATCCAAAGTGCATCAAACATGATTTTAGACCTTGTCTATCGAAAAGTGGTTATTTCTGTAGTTTAATTGCTGCAACTTGTTGAAAATTGTCCATAGTGTTCCAATCATCTAGTTAGTACAGTTATGTTAAAAACATTGTATCCAGAGTGCATCAAACATGATTTTAGACCTTGTCTATGGAAAAGTGGTTATTTCCGTAGTTCAATTGCTGCAACTTGCTGAAAATTGTCCATAGTGTTCCAACCATCTAGTTTGAAAAGTTATGTTAAAAACATTGCTTCCAGAGTGCATCAAACGTGATTTTAGACCGTGTCTATCGAAAAGTGGTTATTTCTGTAGTTCAATTGCTGCAAACAATGCTGAAAATTGTCCATAGTGTTCCATTAATCTAGTTTGAACAGTTCTGTAAAAAACATTGTATCCAGAGTGCATCAAACATGATTTTAGACCTTGTCTATCGAAAAGTGGTTATTTCTGTAGTTCAATTGCTGCAACTATCTGAAAATTGTCTATAGTCTTCCAATCATCTAGTTTGAACAGTTATGTTAAAAACATTGCATCAAACGTGATTTTAGACCTTGTCTATGGAAAAGTGGTTATTTCCGTAGTTCAATTGCTTCAACTTGCTGAAAATTGTCCAAAATGTGCCAATCATCTAGTTTGAACAGTTATGTTAAAAACATTGTATCCAGAGTGCATCAAACATGATTTTAGACCTTGTCTATCGAAAAGTGGTTATTTCTGTAGTTCAATTGCTGCAACTATCTGAAAATTGTCTATAGTGTTCCAATCATCTAGTTTGAACAGTTCTGTAAAAAACATTGCTTCCAGAGTGCATCAAACGTGATTTTAGACCTTGTCTATGGAAAAGTGGTTATTTCCGTAGTTCAATTGATTCAACTTGCTCAAAATTGTCCATAGTGTTCCAATCATCTAGTTTGAACAATTATGTTAAAAACATTGTATCCAAAGTGCATCAAACATGATTTTAGACCTTGTCTATCGAAAAGTGGTTATTTCTGTAGTTTAATTGCTGCAACTTGCTGAAAATTGTCCATAGTGTTCCAACCATCTAGTTTGAAAAGTTATGTTAAAAACATTGCTTCCAGAGTGCATCAAACGTGATTTTAGACCGTGTCTATGGAAAAGTTGTTATTTCTGTAGTTCAATTGCTGCAACTATCTGAAAATTGTCTATAGTGTTCCAATCATCTAGTTTGAACAGTTATGTTAAAAACATTGTATCCAGAGTGCATCAAACATGATTTTAGACCTTGTCTATCGAAAAGTGGTTATTTCTGTAGTTCAATTGCTGCAAACAATGCTGAAAATTGTCCATAGTGTTCCATTAATCTAGTTTGAACAGTTCTGTAAAAAACATTGTATCCAGAGTGCATCAAACATGATTTTAGACCTTGTCTATCGAAAAGTGGTTATTTCTGTAGTTCAATTGCTGCAACTATCTGAAAATTGTCTATAGTGTTCCAATCATCTAGTTTGAACAGTTATGTTAAAAACATTGCATCAAACGTGATTTTAGACCTTGTCTATCGAAAAGTGGTTATTTCTGTAGTTCAATTGCTGCAAACAATGCTGAAAATTGTCCATAGTGTTCCATTAATCTAGTTTGAACAGTTCTGTAAAAAACATTGTATCCAGAGTGCATCAAACATGATTTTAGACCTTGTCTATGGAAAAGTGATTATTTCCGTAGTTCAATTGATTCAACTTGCTCAAAATTGTCCATAGTGTTCCAATCATCTAGTTTGAACAGTTATGTTAAAAACATTGCATCAAACGTGATTTTAGACCTTGTCTATGGAAAAGTGGTTATTTCCGTAGTTCAATTGCTTCAACTTGCTGAAAATTGTCCAAAATGTGCCAATCGTCTAGTTTGAACAGTTATGTTAAAAACATTGTATCCAGAGTGCATCAAACATGATTTTAGACCTTGTCTATGGGAAAGTTGTTATTTCGATAGTTCAATTGCTGCAACTTGCTGAAAATTGTCCATAGTGTTCCAATCATCTAGTTTGAACAGTTATGTTAAAAACATTGTATCCAGAGTGCATCAAACATGATTTTAGACCTTGTCTATGGAAAAGTGGTTATTTCCGTAGTTCAATTGATTCAACTTGCTCAAAATTGTCCATAGTGTTCCAATCATCTAGTTTGAACAATTATGTTAAAAACATTGTATCCAAAGTGCATCAAACATGATTTTAGTCCTTGTCTATCGAAAAGTGGTTATTTCTGTAGTTTAATTGCTGCAACTTGCTGAAAATTGTCCATAGTGTTCCAATCATCTAGTTAGTACAGTTATGTTAAAAACATTGTATCCAGAGTGCATCAAACATGATTTTAGACCTTGTCTATGGAAAAGTGGTTATTTCCGTAGTTCAATTGCTGCAACTTGCTGAAAATTGTCCATAGTGTTCCAACCATCTAGTTTGAAAAGTTATGTTAAAAACATTGCTTCCAGAGTGCATCAAACGTGATTTTAGACCGTGTCTATGGAAAAGTTGTTATTTCTGTAGTTCAATTGCTGCAACTATCTGAAAATTGTCCATAGTGTTCCAATCATCTAGTTTGAACAGTTATGTTAAAAACATTGCATCAAACGTGATTTTAGACCTTGTCTATGGAAAAGTGGTTATTTCCGTAGTTCAATTGCTTCAACTTGCTGAAAATTGTCCAAAATGTGCCAATCATCTAGTTTGAACAGTTATGTTAAAAACATTGTATCCAGAGTGCATCAAACATGATTTTAGACCTTGTCTATCGAAAAGTGGTTATTTCTGTAGTTCAATTGCTGCAAACAATGCTGAAAATTGTCCATAGTGTTCCAATCATCTAGTTTGAACAGTTATGTTAAAAACATTGTATCCAGAGTGCATCAAACATGATTTTAGACCTTGTCTATGGATAAGTGGTTATTTCCGTAGTTCAATTGATTCAACTTGCTCAAAATTGTCCATAGTGTTCCAATCATCTAGTTTGAACAGTTATGTTAAAAACATTGTATCCAGAGTGCATCAAACGTGATTTTAGACCGTGTCTAAGGAAAAGTTGTTATTTCTGTAGTTCAATTGCTGCAACTATCTGAAAATTGTCTATAGTGTTCCAATCATCTAGTTTGAACAGTTATGTTAAAAACATTGTATCCAGAGTGCATCAAACATGATTTTAGACCTTGTCTATCGAAAAGTGGTTATTTCTGTAGTTCAATTGCTGCAACTATCTGAAAATTGTCTATAGTGTTCCAATCATCTAGTTTGAACAGTTCTGTAAAAAACATTGCTTCCAGAGTGCATCAAACGTGATTTTAGACCTTGTCTATGGAAAAGTGGTTATTTCCGTAGTTCAATTGCTTCAACTTGCTGAAAATTGCCCAAAATGTGCCAATCATCTAGTTTGAACAGTTATGTTAAAAACATTGTATCCAGAGTGCATCAAACATGATTTTAGACCTTGTCTATCGAAAAGTGGTTATTTCTGTAGTTCAATTGCTGCAAACAATGCTGAAAATTGTCCATAGTGTTCCAATCATCTAGTTTGAACAGTTATGTTAAAAACATTGTATCCAGAGTGCATCAAACATGATTTTAGACCTTGTCTATGGAAAAGTGGTTATTTCCGTAGTTCAATTGATTCAACTTGCTCAAAATTGTCCACAGTGTTCCAATCATCTAGTTTGAACAGTTATGTTAAAAACATTGTATCCAGAGTGCATCAAACATGATTTTAGACCTTGTCTATCGAAAAGTGGTTATTTCTGTAGTTCAATTGCTGCAAACAATGCTGAAAATTGTCCATAGTGTTCCAATCATCTAGTTTGAACAGTTATGTTAAAAACATTGTATCCAGAGTGCATCAAACATGATTTTAGACCTTGTCTATGGATAAGTTGTTATTTCCGTAGTTCAATTGATTCAACTTGCTCAAAATTGTCCATAGTGTTCCAATCATCTAGTTTGAACAGTTATGTTAAAAACATTGTATCCAGAGTGCATCAAACGTGATTTTAGACCGTGTCTATGGAAAAGTTGTTATTTCTGTAGTTCAATTGCTGCAACTATCTGAAAATTGTCTATAGTGTTCCAATCATCTAGTTTGAACAGTTATGTTAAAAACATTGTATCCAGAGTGCATCAAACATGATTTTAGACCTTGTCTATCGAAAAGTGGTTATTTCTGTAGTTCAATTGCTGCAACTATCTGAAAATTGTCTATAGTGTTCCAATCATCTAGTTTGAACAGTTCTGTAAAAAACATTGCTTCCAGAGTGCATCAAACGTGATTTTAGACCTTGTCTATGGAAAAGTGGTTATTTCCGTAGTTCAATTGATTCAACTTGCTCAAAATTGTCCATAGTGTTCCAATCATCTAGTTTGAACAATTATGTTAAAAACATTGTATCCAAAGTGCATCAAACATGATTTTAGACCTTGTCTATGGAAAAGTGATTATTTCTGTAGTTTAATTGCTGCAACTTGCTGAAAATTGTCCATAGTGTTCCAATCATCTAGTTAGTACAGTTATGTTAAAAACATTGTATCCAGAGTGCATCAAACATGATTTTAGACCTTGTCTATGGAAAAGTGGTTATTTCCGTAGTTCAATTGCTGCAACTTGCTGAAAATTGTCCATAGTGTTCCAACCATCTAGTTTGAAAAGTTATGTTAAAAACATTGCTTCCAGAGTGCATCAAACGTGATTTTAGACCGTGTCTATGGAAAAGTTGTTATTTCTGTAGTTCAATTGCTGCAACTATCTGAAAATTGTCTATAGTGTTCCAATCATCTAGTTTGAACAGTTATGTTAAAAACATTGTATCCAGAGTGCATCAAACATGATTTTAGACCTTGTCTATCGAAAAGTGGTTATTTCTGTAGTTCAATTGCTGCAAACAATGCTGAAAATTGTCCATAGTGTTCCATTAATCTAGTTTGAACAGTTCTGTAAAAAACATTGTATCCAGAGTGCATCAAACATGATTTTAGACCTTGTCTATCGAAAAGTGGTTATTTCTGTAGTTCAATTGCTGCAACTATCTGAAAATTGTCCATAGTGTTCCAATCATCTAGTTTGAACAGTTATGTTAAAAACATTGCATCAAACGTGATTTTAGACCTTGTCTATGGAAAAGTGGTTATTTCCGTAGTTCAATTGCTTCAACTTGCTGAAAATTGTCCAAAATGTGCCAATCATCTAGTTTGAACAGTTATGTTAAAAACATTGTATCCAGAGTGCATCAAACATGATTTTAGACCTTGTCTATCGAAAAGTGGTTATTTCTGTAGTTCAATTGCTGCAAACAATGCTGAAAATTGTCCATAGTGTTCCAATCATCTAGTTTGAACAGTTATGTTAAAAACATTGTATCCAGAGTGCATCAAACATGATTTTAGACCTTGTCTATGGATAAGTGGTTATTTCCGTAGTTCAATTGATTCAACTTGCTCAAAATTGTCCATAGTGTTCCAATCATCTAGTTTGAACAGTTATGTTAAAAACATTGTATCCAGAGTGCATCAAACGTGATTTTAGACCGTGTCTAAGGAAAAGTTGTTATTTCTGTAGTTCAATTGCTGCAACTATCTGAAAATTGTCTATAGTGTTCCAATCATCTAGTTTGAACAGTTCTGTAAAAAACATTGCTTCCAGAGTGCATCAAACGTGATTTTAGACCTTGTCTATGGAAAAGTGGTTATTTCCGTAGTTCAATTGATTCAACTTGCTCAAAATTGTCCATAGTGTTCCAATCATCTAGTTTGAACAATTATGTTAAAAACATTGTATCCAAAGTGCATCAAACATCATTTTAGACCTTGTCTATCGAAAAGTGGTTATTTCTGTAGTTTAATTGCTGCAACTTGCTGAAAATTGTCCATAGTGTTCCAACCATCTAGTTTGAAAAGTTATGTTAAAAACATTGCTTCCAGAGTGCATCAAACGTGATTTTAGACCGTGTCTATGGAAAAGTTGTTATTTCTGTAGTTCAATTGCTGCAACTATCTGAAAATTGTCTATAGTGTTCCAATCATCTAGTTTGAACAGTTATGTTAAAAACATTGTATCCAGAGTGCATCAAACATGATTTTAGACCTTGTCTATCGAAAAGTGGTTATTTCTGTAGTTCAATTGCTGCAAACAATGCTGAAAATTGTCCATAGTGTTCCATTAATCTAGTTTGAACAGTTCTGTAAAAAACATTGTATCCAGAGTGCATCAAACATGATTTTAGACCTTGTCTATCGAAAAGTGGTTATTTCTGTAGTTCAATTGCTGCAACTATCTGAAAATTGTCTATAGTGTTCCAATCATCTAGTTTGAACAGTTATGTTAAAAACATTGCATCAAACGTGATTTTAGACCTTGTCTATGGAAAAGTGGTTATTTCCGTAGTTCAATTGCTTCAACTTGCTGAAAATTGCCCAAAATGTGCCAATCATCTAGTTTGAACAGTTATGTTAAAAACATTGTATCCAGAGTGCATCAAACATGATTTTAGACCTTGTCTATCGAAAAGTGGTTATTTCTGTAGTTCAATTGCTGCAAACAATGCTGAAAATTGTCCATAGTGTTCCAATCATCTAGTTTGAACAGTTATGTTAAAAACATTGTATCCAGAGTGCATCAAACATGATTTTAGACCTTGTCTATGGAAAAGTGGTTATTTCCGTAGTTCAATTGATTCAACTTGCTCAAAATTGTCCATAGTGTTCCAATCATCTAGTTTGAACAATTATGTTAAAAACATTGTATCCAAAGTGCATCAAACATGATTTTAGACCTTGTCTATCGAAAAGTGGTTATTTCTGTAGTTTAATTGCTGCAACTTGCTGAAAATTGTCCATAGTGTTCCAACCATCTAGTTTGAAAAGTTATGTTAAAAACATTGCTTCCAGAGTGCATCAAACGTGATTTTAGACCGTGTCTATGGAAAAGTTGTTATTTCTGTAGTTCAATTGCTGCAACTATCTGAAAATTGTCTATAGTGTTCCAATCATCTAGTTTGAACAGTTATGTTAAAAACATTGTATCCAGAGTGCATCAAACATGATTTTAGACCTTGTCTATCGAAAAGTGGTTATTTCTGTAGTTCAATTGCTGCAAACAATGCTGAAAATTGTCCATAGTGTTCCATTAATCTAGTTTGAACAGTTCTGTAAAAAACATTGTATCCAGAGTGCATCAAACATGATTTTAGACCTTGTCTATCGAAAAGTGGTTATTTCTGTAGTTCAATTGCTGCAACTATCTGAAAATTGTCTATAGTGTTCCAATCATCTAGTTTGAACAGTTATGTTAAAAACATTGCATCAAACGTGATTTTAGACCTTGTCTATGGAAAAGTGGTTATTTCCGTAGTTCAATTGCTTCAACTTGCTGAAAATTGCCCAAAATGTGCCAATCATCTAGTTTGAACAGTTATGTTAAAAACATTGTATCCAGAGTGCATCAAACATGATTTTAGACCTTGTCTATCGAAAAGTGGTTATTTCTGTAGTTCAATTGCTGCAAACAATGCTGAAAATTGTCCATAGTGTTCCAATCATCTAGTTTGAACAGTTATGTTAAAAACATTGTATCCAGAGTGCATCAAACATGATTTTAGACCTTGTCTATGGAAAAGTGGTTATTTCCGTAGTTCAATTGATTCAACTTGCTCAAAATTGTCCATAGTGTTCCAATCATCTAGTTTGAACAGTTATGTTAAAAACATTGTATCCAAAGTGCTTCAAACATGATTTTAGACCTTGTCTATGGGAAAGTGGTTATTTCCGTAGTTCAATTGCTGCAACTTGCTGAAAATTGTCCATAGTGTTCCTATCATCTAGTTTGAACAGTTATGTTAAAAACATTGTATCCAGAGTGCATCAAACATGATTTTAGACCTTGTCTATGGAAAAGTGGTTATTTCCGTAGTTCAATTGATTCAACTTGCTCAAAATTGTCCATAGTGTTCCAATCATCTAGTTTGAACAATTATGTTAAAAACATTGTATCCAAAGTGCATCAAACATGATTTTAGTCCTTGTCTATCGAAAAGTGGTTATTTCTGTAGTTTAATTGCTGCAACTTGCTGAAAATTGTCCATAGTGTTCCAATCATCTAGTTAGTACAGTTATGTTAAAAACATTGTATCCAGAGTGCATCAAACATGATTTTAGACCTTGTCTATGGAAAAGTGGTTATTTCCGTAGTTCAATTGCTGCAACTTGCTGAAAATTGTCCATAGTGTTCCAACCATCTAGTTTGAAAAGTTATGTTAAAAACATTGCTTCCAGAGTGCATCAAACGTGATTTTAGACCGTGTCTATGGAAAAGTTGTTATTTCTGTAGTTCAATTGCTGCAACTATCTGAAAATTGTCCATAGTGTTCCAATCATCTAGTTTGAACAGTTATGTTAAAAACATTGCATCAAACGTGATTTTAGACCTTGTCTATGGAAAAGTGGTTATTTCCGTAGTTCAATTGCTTCAACTTGCTGAAAATTGTCCAAAATGTGCCAATCATCTAGTTTGAACAGTTATGTTAAAAACATTGTATCCAGAGTGCATCAAACATGATTTTAGACCTTGTCTATCGAAAAGTGGTTATTTCTGTAGTTCAATTGCTGCAAACAATGCTGAAAATTGTCCATAGTGTTCCAATCATCTAGTTTGAACAGTTATGTTAAAAACATTGTATCCAGAGTGCATCAAACATGATTTTAGACCTTGTCTATGGATAAGTGGTTATTTCCGTAGTTCAATTGATTCAACTTGCTCAAAATTGTCCATAGTGTTCCAATCATCTAGTTTGAACAGTTATGTTAAAAACATTGTATCCAGAGTGCATCAAACGTGATTTTAGACCGTGTCTAAGGAAAAGTTGTTATTTCTGTAGTTCAATTGCTGCAACTATCTGAAAATTGTCTATAGTGTTCCAATCATCTAGTTTGAACAGTTATGTTAAAAACATTGTATCCAGAGTGCATCAAACATGATTTTAGACCTTGTCTATCGAAAAGTGGTTATTTCTGTAGTTCAATTGCTGCAACTATCTGAAAATTGTCTATAGTGTTCCAATCATCTAGTTTGAACAGTTCTGTAAAAAACATTGCTTCCAGAGTGCATCAAACGTGATTTTAGACCTTGTCTATGGAAAAGTTGTTATTTCTGTAGTTCAATTGCTGCAACTATCTGAAAATTGTCCATAGTGTTCCAATCATCTAGTTTGAACAGTTATGTTAAAAACATTGCATCAAACGTGATTTTAGACCTTGTCTATGGAAAAGTGGTTATTTCCGTAGTTCAATTGCTTCAACTTGCTGAAAATTGTCCAAAATGTGCCAATCATCTAGTTTGAACAGTTATGTTAAAAACATTGTATCCAGAGTGCATCAAACATGATTTTAGACCTTGTCTATCGAAAAGTGGTTATTTCTGTAGTTCAATTGCTGCAAACAATGCTGAAAATTGTCCATAGTGTTCCAATCATCTAGTTTGAACAGTTATGTTAAAAACATTGTATCCAGAGTGCATCAAACATGATTTTAGACCTTGTCTATGGATAAGTGGTTATTTCCGTAGTTCAATTGATTCAACTTGCTCAAAATTGTCCATAGTGTTCCAATCATCTAGTTTGAACAGTTATGTGAAAAACATTGTATCCAGAGTGCATCAAACGTGATTTTAGACCGTGTCTAAGGAAAAGTTGTTATTTCTGTAGTTCAATTGCTGCAACTATCTGAAAATTGTCTATAGTGTTCCAATCATCTAGTTTGAACAGTTCTGTAAAAAACATTGCTTCCAGAGTGCATCAAACGTGATTTTAGACCGTGTCTATGGAAAAGTTGTTATTTCTGTAGTTCAATTGCTGCAACTATCTGAAAATTGTCTATAGTGTTCCAATCATCTAGTTTGAACAGTTATGTTAAAAACATTGTATCCAGAGTGCATCAAACATGATTTTAGACCTTGTCTATCGAAAAGTGGTTATTTCTGTAGTTCAATTGCTGCAAACAATGCTGAAAATTGTCCATAGTGTTCCATTAATCTAGTTTGAACAGTTCTGTAAAAAACATTGTATCCAGAGTGCATCAAACATGATTTTAGACCTTGTCTATCGAAAAGTGGTTATTTCTGTAGTTCAATTGCTGCAACTATCTGAAAATTGTCTATAGTGTTCCAATCATCTAGTTTGAACAGTTATGTTAAAAACATTGCATCAAACGTGATTTTAGACCTTGTCTATGGAAAAGTGGTTATTTCCGTAGTTCAATTGCTTCAACTTGCTGAAAATTGCCCAAAATGTGCCAATCATCTAGTTTGAACAGTTATGTTAAAAACATTGTATCCAGAGTGCATCAAACATGATTTTAGACCTTGTCTATCGAAAAGTGGTTATTTCTGTAGTTCAATTGCTGCAAACAATGCTGAAAATTGTCCATAGTGTTCCAATCATCTAGTTTGAACAGTTATGTTAAAAACATTGTATCCAGAGTGCATCAAACATGATTTTAGACCTTGTCTATGGAAAAGTGGTTATTTCCGTAGTTCAATTGATTCAACTTGCTCAAAATTGTCCATAGTGTTCCAATCATCTAGTTTGAACAGTTATGTTAAAAACATTGTATCCAAAGTGCTTCAAACATGATTTTAGACCTTGTCTATGGGAAAGTGGTTATTTCCGTAGTTCAATTGCTGCAACTTGCTGAAAATTGTCCATAGTGTTCCAATCATCTAGTTTGAACAGTTATGTTAAAAACATTGTATCCAGAGTGCATCAAACATGATTTTAGACCTTGTCTATGGAAAAGTGGTTATTTCCGTAGTTCAATTGATTCAACTTGCTCAAAATTGTCCATAGTGTTCCAATCATCTAGTTTGAACAATTATGTTAAAAACATTGTATCCAAAGTGCATCAAACATGATTTTAGTCCTTGTCTATCGAAAAGTGGTTATTTCTGTAGTTTAATTGCTGCAACTTGCTGAAAATTGTCCATAGTGTTCCAATCATCTAGTTAGTACAGTTATGTTAAAAACATTGTATCCAGAGTGCATCAAACATGATTTTAGACCTTGTCTATGGAAAAGTGGTTATTTCCGTAGTTCAATTGCTGCAACTTGCTGAAAATTGTCCATAGTGTTCCAACCATCTAGTTTGAAAAGTTATGTTAAAAACATTGCTTCCAGAGTGCATCAAACGTGATTTTAGACCGTGTCTATGGAAAAGTTGTTATTTCTGTAGTTCAATTGCTGCAACTATCTGAAAATTGTCCATAGTGTTCCAATCATCTAGTTTGAACAGTTATGTTAAAAACATTGCATCAAACGTGATTTTAGACCTTGTCTATGGAAAAGTGGTTATTTCCGTAGTTCAATTGCTTCAACTTGCTGAAAATTGTCCAAAATGTGCCAATCATCTAGTTTGAACAGTTATGTTAAAAACATTGTATCCAGAGTGCATCAAACATGATTTTAGACCTTGTCTATCGAAAAGTGGTTATTTCTGTAGTTCAATTGCTGCAAACAATGCTGAAAATTGTCCATAGTGTTCCAATCATCTAGTTTGAACAGTTATGTTAAAAACATTGTATCCAGAGTGCATCAAACATGATTTTAGACCTTGTCTATGGATAAGTGGTTATTTCCGTAGTTCAATTGATTCAACTTGCTCAAAATTGTCCATAGTGTTCCAATCATCTAGTTTGAACAGTTATGTTAAAAACATTGTATCCAGAGTGCATCAAACGTGATTTTAGACCGTGTCTAAGGAAAAGTTGTTATTTCTGTAGTTCAATTGCTGCAACTATCTGAAAATTGTCTATAGTGTTCCAATCATCTAGTTTGAACAGTTCTGTAAAAAACATTGCTTCCAGAGTGCATCAAACGTGATTTTAGACCTTGTCTATGGAAAAGTGGTTATTTCCGTAGTTCAATTGATTCAACTTGCTCAAAATTGTCCATAGTGTTCCAATCATCTAGTTTGAACAATTATGTTAAAAACATTGTATCCAAAGTGCATCAAACATGATTTTAGACCTTGTCTATCGAAAAGTAGTTATTTCTGTAGTTTAATTGCTGCAACTTGCTGAAAATTGTCCATAGTGTTCCAACCATCTAGTTTGAAAAGTTATGTTAAAAACATTGCTTCCAGAGTGCATCAAACGTGATTTTAGACCGTGTCTATGGAAAAGTTGTTATTTCTGTAGTTCAATTGCTGCAACTATCTGAAAATTGTCTATAGTGTTCCAATCATCTAGTTTGAACAGTTATGTTAAAAACATTGTATCCAGAGTGCATCAAACATGATTTTAGACCTTGTCTATCGAAAAGTGGTTATTTCTGTAGTTCAATTGCTGCAAACAATGCTGAAAATTGTCCATAGTGTTCCATTAATCTAGTTTGAACAGTTCTGTAAAAAACATTGTATCCAGAGTGCATCAAACATGATTTTAGACCTTGTCTATCGAAAAGTGGTTATTTCTGTAGTTCAATTGCTGCAACTATCTGAAAATTGTCTATAGTGTTCCAATCATCTAGTTTGAACAGTTATGTTAAAAACATTGCATCAAACGTGATTTTAGACCTTGTCTATCGAAAAGTGGTTATTTCTGTAGTTCAATTGCTGCAAACAATGCTGAAAATTGTCCATAGTGTTCCATTAATCTAGTTTGAACAGTTCTGTAAAAAACATTGTATCCAGAGTGCATCAAACATGATTTTAGACCTTGTCTATGGAAAAGTGATTATTTCCGTAGTTCAATTGATTCAACTTGCTCAAAATTGTCCATAGTGTTCCAATCATCTAGTTTGAACAGTTATGTTAAAAACATTGCATCAAACGTGATTTTAGACCTTGTCTATGGAAAAGTGGTTATTTCCGTAGTTCAATTGCTTCAACTTGCTGAAAATTGTCCAAAATGTGCCAATCATCTAGTTTGAACAGTTATGTTAAAAACATTGTATCCAGAGTGCATCAAACATGATTTTAGACCTTGTCTATGGGAAAGTTGTTATTTCGATAGTTCAATTGCTGCAACTTGCTGAAAATTGTCCATAGTGTTCCAATCATCTAGTTTGAACAGTTATGTTAAAAACATTGTATCCAGAGTGCATCAAACATGATTTTAGACCTTGTCTATGGAAAAGTGGTTATTTCCGTAGTTCAATTGATTCAACTTGCTCAAAATTGTCCATAGTGTTCCAATCATCTAGTTTGAACAATTATGTTAAAAACATTGTATCCAAAGTGCATCAAACATGATTTTAGTCCTTGTCTATCGAAAAGTGGTTATTTCTGTAGTTTAATTGCTGCAACTTGCTGAAAATTGTCCATAGTGTTCCAATCATCTAGTTAGTACAGTTATGTTAAAAACATTGTATCCAGAGTGCATCAAACATGATTTTAGACCTTGTCTATGGAAAAGTGGTTATTTCCGTAGTTCAATTGCTGCAAACAATGCTGAAAATTGTCCATAGTGTTCCAACCATCTAGTTTGAAAAGTTATGTTAAAAACATTGCTTCCAGAGTGCATCAAACGTGATTTTAGACCGTGTCTATGGAAAAGTTGTTATTTCTGTAGTTCAATTGCTGCAACTATCTGAAAATTGTCCATAGTGTTCCAATCATCTAGTTTGAACAGTTATGTTAAAAACATTGCATCAAACGTGATTTTAGACCTTGTCTATGGAAAAGTGGTTATTTCCGTAGTTCAATTGCTTCAACTTGCTGAAAATTGTCCAAAATGTGCCAATCATCTAGTTTGAACAGTTATGTTAAAAACATTGTATCCAGAGTGCATCAAACATGATTTTAGACCTTGTCTATCGAAAAGTGGTTATTTCCGTAGTTCAATTGATTCAACTTGCTCAAAATTGTCCATAGTGTTCCAATCATCTAGTTTGAACAGTTATGTTAAAAACATTGTATCCAGAGTGCATCAAACATGATTTTAGACCTTGTCTATCGAAAAGTGGTTATTTCTGTAGTTCAATTGCTGCAACTATCTGAAAATTGTCTATAGTGTTCCAATCATCTAGTTTGAACAGTTCTGTAAAAAACATTGCTTCCAGAGTGCATCAAACGTGATTTTAGACCTTGTCTATGGAAAAGTGGTTATTTCCGTAGTTCAATTGATTCAACTTGCTCAAAATTGTCCATAGTGTTCCAATCATCTAGTTTGAACAATGATGTTAAAAACATTGTATCCAAAGTGCATCAAACATGATTTTAGACCTTGTCTATCGAAAAGTGGTTATTTCTGTAGTTTAATTGCTGCAACTTGCTGAAAATTGTCCATAGTGTTCCAATCATCTAGTTAGTACAGTTATGTTAAAAACATTGTATCCAGAGTGCATCAAACATGATTTTAGACCTTGTCTATGGAAAAGTGGTTATTTCCGTAGTTCAATTGCTGCAACTTGCTGAAAATTGTCCATAGTGTTCCAACCATCTAGTTTGAAAAGTTATGTTAAAAACATTGCTTCCAGAGTGCATCAAACGTGATTTTAGACCGTGTCTATCGAAAAGTGGTTATTTCTGTAGTTGAATTGCTGCAAACAATGCTGAAAATTGTCCATAGTGTTCCATTAACCTAGTTTGAACAGTTCTGTAAAAAACATTGTATCCAGAGTGCATCAAACATGATTTTAGACCTTGTCTATCGAAAAGTGGTTATTTCTGTAGTTCAATTGCTGCAACTATCTGAAAATTGTCTATAGTCTTCCAATCATCTAGTTTGAACAGTTATGTTAAAAACATTGCATCAAACGTGATTTTAGACCTTGTCTATGGAAAAGTGGTTATTTCCGTAGTTCAATTGCTTCAACTTGCTGAAAATTGTCCAAAATGTGCCAATCATCTAGTTTGAACAGTTATGTTAAAAACATTGTATCCAGAGTGCATCAAACACGATTTTAGACCTTGTCTATCGAAAAGTGGTTATTTCTGTAGTTCAATTGCTGCAACTATCTGAAAATTGTCTATAGTGTTCCAATCATCTAGTTTGAACAGTTCTGTAAAAAACATTGCTTCCAGAGTGCATCAAACGTGATTTTAGACCTTGTCTATGGAAAAGTGGTTATTTCCGTAGTTCAATTGATCCAACTTGCTCAAAATTGTCCATAGTGTTCCAATCATCTAGTTTGAACAATTATGTTAAAAACATTGTATCCAAAGTGCATCAAACATGATTTTAGACCTTGTCTATCGAAAAGTGGTTATTTCTGTAGTTTAATTGCTGCAACTTGCTGAAAATTGTCCATAGTGTTCCAATCATCTAGTTAGTACAGTTATGTTAAAAACATTGTATCCAGAGTGCATCAAACATGATTTTAGACCTTGTCTATGGAAAAGTGGTTATTTCCGTAGTTCAATTGCTGCAACTTGCTGAAAATTGTCCATAGTGTTCCAACCATCTAGTTTGAAAAGTTATGTTAAAAACATTGCTTCCAGAGGACATCAAACGTGATTTTAGACCGTGTCTATGGAAAAGTTGTTATTTCTGTAGTTCAATTGCTGCAACTATCTGAAAATTGTCCATAGTGTTCCAATCATCTAGTTTGAACAGTTATGTTAAAAACATTGCATCAAACGTGATTTTAGACCTTGTCTATGGAAAAGTGGTTATTTCCGTAGTTCAATTGCTTCAACTTGCTGAAAATTGTCCAAAATGTGCCAATCATCTAGTTTGAACAGTTATGTTAAAAACATTGTATCCAGAGTGCATCAAACATGATTTTAGACCTTGTCTATCGAAAAGTGGTTATTTCTGTAGTTCAATTGCTGCAAACAATGCTGAAAATTGTCCATAGTGTTCCAATCATCTAGTTTGAACAGTTATGTTAAAAACATTGTATCCAGAGTGCATCAAACATGATTTTAGACCTTGTCTATGGATAAGTGGTTATTTCCGTAGTTCAATTGATTCAACTTGCTCAAAATTGTCCATAGTGTTCCAATCATCTAGTTTGAACAGTTATGTTAAAAACATTGTATCCAGAGTGCATCAAACGTGATTTTAGACCGTGTCTAAGGAAAAGTTGTTATTTCTGTAGTTCAATTGCTGCAACTATCTGAAAATTGTCTATAGTGTTCCAATCATCTAGTTTGAACAGTTATGTTAAAAACATTGTATCCAGAGTGCATCAAACATGATTTTAGACCTTGTCTATCGAAAAGTGGTTATTTCTGTAGTTCAATTGCTGCAACTATCTGAAAATTGTCTATAGTGTTCCAATCATCTAGTTTGAACAGTTCTGTAAAAAACATTGCTTCCAGAGTGCATCAAACGTGATTTTAGACCTTGTCTATGGAAAAGTGGTTATTTCCGTAGTTCAATTGATTCAACTTGCTCAAAATTGTCCATAGTGTTCCAATCATCTAGTTTGAACAATTATGTTAAAAACATTGTATCCAAAGTGCATCAAACATGATTTTAGACCTTGTCTATGGAAAAGTGATTATTTCTGTAGTTTAATTGCTGCAACTTGCTGAAAATTGTCCATAGTGTTCCAATCATCTAGTTAGTACAGTTATGTTAAAAACATTGTATCCAGAGTGCATCAAACATGATTTTAGACCTTGTCTATGGAAAAGTGGTTATTTCCGTAGTTCAATTGCTGCAACTTGCTGAAAATTGTCCATAGTGTTCCAACCATCTAGTTTGAAAAGTTATGTTAAAAACATTGCTTCCAGAGTGCATCAAACGTGATTTTAGACCGTGTCTATGGAAAAGTTGTTATTTCTGTAGTTCAATTGCTGCAACTATCTGAAAATTGTCTATAGTGTTCCAATCATCTAGTTTGAACAGTTATGTTAAAAACATTGTATCCAGAGTGCATCAAACATGATTTTAGACCTTGTCTATCGAAAAGTGGTTATTTCTGTAGTTCAATTGCTGCAAACAATGCTGAAAATTGTCCATAGTGTTCCATTAATCTAGTTTGAACAGTTCTGTAAAAAACATTGTATCCAGAGTGCATCAAACATGATTTTAGACCTTGTCTATCGAAAAGTGGTTATTTCTGTAGTTCAATTGCTGCAACTATCTGAAAATTGTCCAAAATGTGCCAATCATCTAGTTTGAACAGTTATGTTAAAAACATTGTATCCAGAGTGCATCAAACATGATTTTAGACCTTGTCTATGGGAAAGTTGTTATTTCGATAGTTCAATTGCTGCAACTTGCTGAAAATTGTCCATAGTGTTCCAATCATCTAGTTTGAACAGTTATGTTAAAAACATTGTATCCAGAGTGCATCAAACATGATTTTAGACCTTGTCTATGGAAAAGTGGTTATTTCCGTAGTTCAATTGATTCAACTTGCTCAAAATTGTCCATAGTGTTCCAATCATCTAGTTTGAACAATTATGTTAAAAACATTGTATCCAAAGTGCATCAAACATGATTTTAGACCTTGTCTATCGAAAAGTGGTTATTTCTGTAGTTTAATTGCTGCAACTTGCTGAAAATTGTCCATAGTGTTCCAATCATCTAGTTAGTACAGTTATGTTAAAAACATTGTATCCAGAGTGCATCAAACATGATTTTAGACCTTGTCTATGGAAAAGTGGTTATTTCCGTAGTTCAATTGCTGCAACTTGCTGAAAATTGTCCATAGTGTTCCAACCATCTAGTTTGAAAAGTTATGTTAAAAACATTGCTTCCAGAGTGCATCAAACGTGATTTTAGACCGTGTCTATGGAAAAGTTGTTATTTCTGTAGTTCAATTGCTGCAACTATCTGAAAATTGTCCATAGTGTTCCAATCATCTAGTTTGAACAGTTATGTTAAAAACATTGCATCAAACGTGATTTTAGACCTTGTCTATGGAAAAGTGGTTATTTCCGTAGTTCAATTGCTTCAACTTGCTGAAAATTGTCCAAAATGTGCCAATCATCTAGTTTGAACAGTTATGTTAAAAACATTGTATCCAGAGTGCATCAAACATGATTTTAGACCTTGTCTATCGAAAAGTGGTTATTTCTGTAGTTCAATTGCTGCAAACAATGCTGAAAATTGTCCATAGTGTTCCAATCATCTAGTTTGAACAGTTATGTTAAAAACATTGTATCCAGAGTGCATCAAACATGATTTTAGACCTTGTCTATGGATAAGTGGTTATTTCCGTAGTTCAATTGATTCAACTTGCTCAAAATTGTCCATAGTGTTCCAATCATCTAGTTTGAACAGTTATGTTAAAAACATTGTATCCAGAGTGCATCAAACGTGATTTTAGACCGTGTCTAAGGAAAAGTTGTTATTTCTGTAGTTCAATTGCTGCAACTATCTGAAAATTGTCTATAGTGTTCCAATCATCTAGTTTGAACAGTTATGTTAAAAACATTGTATCCAGAGTGCATCAAACATGATTTTAGACCTTGTCTATCGAAAAGTGGTTATTTCTGTAGTTCAATTGCTGCAACTATCTGAAAATTGTCTATAGTGTTCCAATCATCTAGTTTGAACAGTTCTGTAAAAAACATTGCTTCCAGAGTGCATCAAACGTGATTTTAGACCTTGTCTATGGAAAAGTGGTTATTTCCGTAGTTCAATTGATTCAACTTGCTCAAAATTGTCCATAGTGTTCCAATCATCTAGTTTGAACAATTATGTTAAAAACATTGTATCCAAAGTGCATCAAACATGATTTTAGACCTTGTCTATCGAAAAGTGGTTATTTCTGTAGTTTAATTGCTGCAACTTGTTGAAAATTGTCCATAGTGTTCCAATCATCTAGTTAGTACAGTTATGTTAAAAACATTGTATCCAGAGTGCATCAAACATGATTTTAGACCTTGTCTATGGAAAAGTGGTTATTTCCGTAGTTCAATTGCTGCAACTTGCTGAAAATTGTCCATAGTGTTCCAACCATCTAGTTTGAAAAGTTATGTTAAAAACATTGCTTCCAGAGTGCATCAAACGTGATTTTAGACCGTGTCTATCGAAAAGTGGTTATTTCTGTAGTTCAATTGCTGCAAACAATGCTGAAAATTGTCCATAGTGTTCCATTAATCTAGTTTGAACAGTTCTGTAAAAAACATTGTATCCAGAGTGCATCAAACATGATTTTAGACCTTGTCTATCGAAAAGTGGTTATTTCTGTAGTTCAATTGCTGCAACTATCTGAAAATTGTCTATAGTCTTCCAATCATCTAGTTTGAACAGTTATGTTAAAAACATTGCATCAAACGTGATTTTAGACCTTGTCTATGGAAAAGTGGTTATTTCCGTAGTTCAATTGCTTCAACTTGCTGAAAATTGTCCAAAATGTGCCAATCATCTAGTTTGAACAGTTATGTTAAAAACATTGTATCCAGAGTGCATCAAACATGATTTTAGACCTTGTCTATCGAAAAGTGGTTATTTCTGTAGTTCAATTGCTGCAACTATCTGAAAATTGTCTATAGTGTTCCAATCATCTAGTTTGAACAGTTCTGTAAAAAACATTGCTTCCAGAGTGCATCAAACGTGATTTTAGACCTTGTCTATGGAAAAGTGGTTATTTCCGTAGTTCAATTGATTCAACTTGCTCAAAATTGTCCATAGTGTTCCAATCATCTAGTTTGAACAATTATGTTAAAAACATTGTATCCAAAGTGCATCAAACATGATTTTAGACCTTGTCTATCGAAAAGTGGTTATTTCTGTAGTTTAATTGCTGCAACTTGCTGAAAATTGTCCATAGTGTTCCAACCATCTAGTTTGAAAAGTTATGTTAAAAACATTGCTTCCAGAGTGCATCAAACGTGATTTTAGACCGTGTCTATGGAAAAGTTGTTATTTCTGTAGTTCAATTGCTGCAACTATCTGAAAATTGTCTATAGTGTTCCAATCATCTAGTTTGAACAGTTATGTTAAAAACATTGTATCCAGAGTGCATCAAACATGATTTTAGACCTTGTCTATCGAAAAGTGGTTATTTCTGTAGTTCAATTGCTGCAAACAATGCTGAAAATTGTCCATAGTGTTCCATTAATCTAGTTTGAACAGTTCTGTAAAAAACATTGTATCCAGAGTGCATCAAACATGATTTTAGACCTTGTCTATCGAAAAGTGGTTATTTCTGTAGTTCAATTGCTGCAACTATCTGAAAATTGTCTATAGTGTTCCAATCATCTAGTTTGAACAGTTATGTTAAAAACATTGCATCAAACGTGATTTTAGACCTTGTCTATCGAAAAGTGGTTATTTCCGTAGTTCAATTGCTTCAACTTGCTGAAAATTGTCCAAAATGTGCCAATCATCTAGTTTGAACAGTTATGTTAAAAACATTGTATCCAGAGTGCATCAAACATGATTTTAGACCTTGTCTATCGAAAAGTGGTTATTTCTGTAGTTCAATTGCTGCAAACAATGCTGAAAATTGTCCATAGTGTTCCAATCATCTAGTTTGAACAGTTATGTTAAAAACATTGTATCCAGAGTGCATCAAACATGATTTTAGACCTTGTCTATGGATAAGTGGTTATTTCCGTAGTTCAATTGATTCAACTTGCTCAAAATTGTCCATAGTGTTCCAATCATCTAGTTTGAACAGTTATGTTAAAAACATTGTATCCAGAGTGCATCAAACGTGATTTTAGACCGTGTCTAAGGAAAAGTTGTTATTTCTGTAGTTCAATTGCTGCAACTATCTGAAAATTGTCTATAGTGTTCCAATCATCTAGTTTGAACAGTTATGTTAAAAACATTGTATCCAGAGTGCATCAAACATGATTTTAGACCTTGTCTATCGAAAAGTGGTTATTTCTGTAGTTCAATTGCTGCAACTATCTGAAAATTGTCTATAGTGTTCCAATCATCTAGTTTGAACAGTTCTGTAAAAAACATTGCTTCCAGAGTGCATCAAACGTGATTTTAGACCTTGTCTATGGAAAAGTGGTTATTTCCGTAGTTCAATTGATTCAACTTGCTCAAAATTGTCCATAGTGTTCCAATCATCTAGTTTGAACAATTATGTTAAAAACATTGTATCCAAAGTGCATCAAACATGATTTTAGACCTTGTCTATCGAAAAGTGGTTATTTCTGTAGTTTAATTGCTGCAACTTGTTGAAAATTGTCCATAGTGTTCCAATCATCTAGTTAGTACAGTTATGTTAAAAACATTGTATCCAGAGTGCATCAAACATGATTTTAGACCTTGTCTATGGAAAAGTGGTTATTTCCGTAGTTCAATTGCTGCAACTTGCTGAAAATTGTCCATAGTGTTCCAACCATCTAGTTTGAAAAGTTATGTTAAAAACATTGCTTCCAGAGTGCATCAAACGTGATTTTAGACCGTGTCTATCGAAAAGTGGTTATTTCTGTAGTTCAATTGCTGCAAACAATGCTGAAAATTGTCCATAGTGTTCCATTAATCTAGTTTGAACAGTTCTGTAAAAAACATTGTATCCAGAGTGCATCAAACATGATTTTAGACCTTGTCTATCGAAAAGTTGTTATTTCTGTAGTTCAATTGCTGCAACTATCTGAAAATTGTCTATAGTCTTCCAATCATCTAGTTTGAACAGTTATGTTAAAAACATTGCATCAAACGTGATTTTAGACCTTGTCTATGGAAAAGTGGTTATTTCCGTAGTTCAATTGCTTCAACTTGCTGAAAATTGTCCAAAATGTGCCAATCATCTAGTTTGAACAGTTATGTTAAAAACATTGTATCCAGAGTGCATCAAACATGATTTTAGACCTTGTCTATCGAAAAGTGGTTATTTCTGTAGTTCAATTGCTGCAACTATCTGAAAATTGTCTATAGTGTTCCAATCATCTAGTTTGAACAGTTCTGTAAAAAACATTGCTTCCAGAGTGCATCAAACGTGATTTTAGACCTTGTCTATGGAAAAGTGGTTATTTCCGTAGTTCAATTGATTCAACTTGCTCAAAATTGTCCATAGTGTTCCAATCATCTAGTTTGAACAATTATGTTAAAAACATTGTATCCAAAGTGCATCAAACATGATTTTAGACCTTGTCTATCGAAAAGTGGTTATTTCTGTAGTTTAATTGCTGCAACTTGCTGAAAATTGTCCATAGTGTTCCAACCATCTAGTTTGAAAAGTTATGTTAAAAACATTGCTTCCAGAGTGCATCAAACGTGATTTTAGACCGTGTCTATGGAAAAGTTGTTATTTCTGTAGTTCAATTGCTGCAACTATCTGAAAATTGTCTATAGTGTTCCAATCATCTAGTTTGAACAGTTATGTTAAAAACATTGTATCCAGAGTGCATCAAACATGATTTTAGACCTTGTCTATCGAAAAGTGGTTATTTCTGTAGTTCAATTGCTGCAAACAATGCTGAAAATTGTCCATAGTGTTCCATTAATCTAGTTTGAACAGTTCTGTAAAAAACATTGTATCCAGAGTGCATCAAACATGATTTTAGACCTTGTCTATCGAAAAGTGGTTATTTCTGTAGTTCAATTGCTGCAACTATCTGAAAATTGTCTATAGTGTTCCAATCATCTAGTTTGAACAGTTATGTTAAAAACATTGCATCAAACGTGATTTTAGACCTTGTCTATCGAAAAGTGGTTATTTCTGTAGTTCAATTGCTGCAAACAATGCTGAAAATTGTCCATAGTGTTCCATTAATCTAGTTTGAACAGTTCTGTAAAAAACATTGTATCCAGAGTGCATCAAACATGATTTTAGACCTTGTCTATGGAAAAGTGATTATTTCCGTAGTTCAATTGATTCAACTTGCTCAAAATTGTCCATAGTGTTCCAATCATCTAGTTTGAACAGTTATGTTAAAAACATTGCATCAAACGTGATTTTAGACCTTGTCTATGGAAAAGTGGTTATTTCCGTAGTTCAATTGCTTCAACTTGCTGAAAATTGTCCAAAATGTGCCAATCGTCTAGTTTGAACAGTTATGTTAAAAACATTGTATCCAGAGTGCATCAAACATGATTTTAGACCTTGTCTATGGGAAAGTTGTTATTTCGATAGTTCAATTGCTGCAACTTGCTGAAAATTGTCCATAGTGTTCCAATCATCTAGTTTGAACAGTTATGTTAAAAACATTGTATCCAGAGTGCATCAAACATGATTTTAGACCTTGTCTATGGAAAAGTGGTTATTTCCGTAGTTCAATTGATTCAACTTGCTCAAAATTGTCCATAGTGTTCCAATCATCTAGTTTGAACAATTATGTTAAAAACATTGTATCCAAAGTGCATCAAACATGATTTTAGTCCTTGTCTATCGAAAAGTTGTTATTTCTGTAGTTTAATTGCTGCAACTTGCTGAAAATTGTCCATAGTGTTCCAATCATCTAGTTAGTACAGTTATGTTAAAAACATTGTATCCAGAGTGCATCAAACATGATTTTAGACCTTGTCTATGGAAAAGTGGTTATTTCCGTAGTTCAATTGCTGCAACTTGCTGAAAATTGTCCATAGTGTTCCAACCATCTAGTTTGAAAAGTTATGTTAAAAACATTGCTTCCAGAGTGCATCAAACGTGATTTTAGACCGTGTCTATGGAAAAGTTGTTATTTCTGTAGTTCAATTGCTGCAACTATCTGAAAATTGTCCATAGTGTTCCAATCATCTAGTTTGAACAGTTATGTTAAAAACATTGCATCAAACGTGATTTTAGACCTTGTCTATGGAAAAGTGGTTATTTCCGTAGTTCAATTGCTTCAACTTGCTGAAAATTGTCCAAAATGTGCCAATCATCTAGTTTGAACAGTTATGTTAAAAACATTGTATCCAGAGTGCATCAAACATGATTTTAGACCTTGTCTATCGAAAAGTGGTTATTTCTGTAGTTCAATTGCTGCAAACAATGCTGAAAATTGTCCATAGTGTTCCAATCATCTAGTTTGAACAGTTATGTTAAAAACATTGTATCCAGAGTGCATCAAACATGATTTTAGACCTTGTCTATGGATAAGTGGTTATTTCCGTAGTTCAATTGATTCAACTTGCTCAAAATTGTCCATAGTGTTCCAATCATCTAGTTTGAACAGTTATGTTAAAAACATTGTATCCAGAGTGCATCAAACGTGATTTTAGACCGTGTCTAAGGAAAAGTTGTTATTTCTGTAGTTCAATTGCTGCAACTATCTGAAAATTGTCTATAGTGTTCCAATCATCTAGTTTGAACAGTTATGTTAAAAACATTGTATCCAGAGTGCATCAAACATGATTTTAGACCTTGTCTATCGAAAAGTGGTTATTTCTGTAGTTCAATTGCTGCAACTATCTGAAAATTGTCTATAGTGTTCCAATCATCTAGTTTGAACAGTTCTGTAAAAAACATTGCTTCCAGAGTGCATCAAACGTGATTTTAGACCTTGTCTATGGAAAAGTGGTTATTTCCGTAGTTCAATTGATTCAACTTGCTCAAAATTGTCCATAGTGTTCCAATCATCTAGTTTGAACAGTTATGTTAAAAACATTGCATCAAACGTGATTTTAGACCTTGTCTATGGAAAAGTGGTTATTTCCGTAGTTCAATTGCTTCAACTTGCTGAAAATTGCCCAAAATGTGCCAATCATCTAGTTTGAACAGTTATGTTAAAAACATTGTATCCAGAGTGCATCAAACATGATTTTAGACCTTGTCTATCGAAAAGTGGTTATTTCTGTAGTTCAATTGCTGCAAACAATGCTGAAAATTGTCCATAGTGTTCCAATCATCTAGTTTGAACAGTTATGTTAAAAACATTGTATCCAGAGTGCATCAAACATGATTTTAGACCTTGTCTATGGAAAAGTGGTTATTTCCGTAGTTCAATTGATTCAACTTGCTCAAAATTGTCCACAGTGTTCCAATCATCTAGTTTGAACAGTTATGTTAAAAACATTGTATCCAGAGTGCATCAAACATGATTTTAGACCTTGTCTATCGAAAAGTGGTTATTTCTGTAGTTCAATTGCTGCAAACAATGCTGAAAATTGTCCATAGTGTTCCAATCATCTAGTTTGAACAGTTATGTTAAAAACATTGTATCCAGAGTGCATCAAACATGATTTTAGACCTTGTCTATGGATAAGTGGTTATTTCCGTAGTTCAATTGATTCAACTTGCTCAAAATTGTCCATAGTGTTCCAATCATCTAGTTTGAACAGTTATGTTAAAAACATTGTATCCAGAGTGCATCAAACGTGATTTTAGACCGTGTCTATGGAAAAGTTGTTATTTCTGTAGTTCAATTGCTGCAACTATCTGAAAATTGTCTATAGTGTTCCAATCATCTAGTTTGAACAGTTATGTTAAAAACATTGTATCCAGAGTGCATCAAACATGATTTTAGACCTTGTCTATCGAAAAGTGGTTATTTCTGTAGTTCAATTGCTGCAACTATCTGAAAATTGTCTATAGTGTTCCAATCATCTAGTTTGAACAGTTCTGTAAAAAACATTGCTTCCAGAGTGCATCAAACGTGATTTTAGACCTTGTCTATGGAAAAGTGGTTATTTCCGTAGTTCAATTGATTCAACTTGCTCAAAATTGTCCATAGTGTTCCAATCATCTAGTTTGAACAATTATGTTAAAAACATTGTATCCAAAGTGCATCAAACATGATTTTAGACCTTGTCTATGGAAAAGTGATTATTTCTGTAGTTTAATTGCTGCAACTTGCTGAAAATTGTCCATAGTGTTCCAATCATCTAGTTAGTACAGTTATGTTAAAAACATTGTATCCAGAGTGCATCAAACATGATTTTAGACCTTGTCTATGGAAAAGTGGTTATTTCCGTAGTTCAATTGCTGCAACTTGCTGAAAATTGTCCATAGTGTTCCAACCATCTAGTTTGAAAAGTTATGTTAAAAACATTGCTTCCAGAGTGCATCAAACGTGATTTTAGACCGTGTCTATGGAAAAGTTGTTATTTCTGTAGTTCAATTGCTGCAACTATCTGAAAATTGTCTATAGTGTTCCAATCATCTAGTTTGAACAGTTATGTTAAAAACATTGTATCCAGAGTGCATCAAACATGATTTTAGACCTTGTCTATCGAAAAGTGGTTATTTCTGTAGTTCAATTGCTGCAAACAATGCTGAAAATTGTCCATAGTGTTCCATTAATCTAGTTTGAACAGTTCTGTAAAAAACATTGTATCCAGAGTGCATCAAACATGATTTTAGACCTTGTCTATCGAAAAGTGGTTATTTCTGTAGTTCAATTGCTGCAACTATCTGAAAATTGTCCATAGTGTTCCAATCATCTAGTTTGAACAGTTATGTTAAAAACATTGCATCAAACGTGATTTTAGACCTTGTCTATGGAAAAGTGGTTATTTCCGTAGTTCAATTGCTTCAACTTGCTGAAAATTGTCCAAAATGTGCCAATCATCTAGTTTGAACAGTTATGTTAAAAACATTGTATCCAGAGTGCATCAAACATGATTTTAGACCTTGTCTATCGAAAAGTGGTTATTTCTGTAGTTCAATTGCTGCAAACAATGCTGAAAATTGTCCATAGTGTTCCAATCATCTAGTTTGAACAGTTATGTTAAAAACATTGTATCCAGAGTGCATCAAACATGATTTTAGACCTTGTCTATGGATAAGTGGTTATTTCCGTAGTTCAATTGATTCAACTTGCTCAAAATTGTCCATAGTGTTCCAATCATCTAGTTTGAACAGTTATGTTAAAAACATTGTATCCAGAGTGCATCAAACGTGATTTTAGACCGTGTCTAAGGAAAAGTTGTTATTTCTGTAGTTCAATTGCTGCAACTATCTGAAAATTGTCTATAGTGTTCCAATCATCTAGTTTGAACAGTTCTGTAAAAAACATTGCTTCCAGAGTGCATCAAACGTGATTTTAGACCTTGTCTATGGAAAAGTGGTTATTTCCGTAGTTCAATTGATTCAACTTGCTCAAAATTGTCCATAGTGTTCCAATCATCTAGTTTGAACAATTATGTTAAAAACATTGTATCCAAAGTGCATCAAACATGATTTTAGACCTTGTCTATCGAAAAGTGGTTATTTCTGTAGTTTAATTGCTGCAACTTGCTGAAAATTGTCCATAGTGTTCCAACCATCTAGTTTGAAAAGTTATGTTAAAAACATTGCTTCCAGAGTGCATCAAACGTGATTTTAGACCGTGTCTATGGAAAAGTTGTTATTTCTGTAGTTCAATTGCTGCAACTATCTGAAAATTGTCTATAGTGTTCCAATCATCTAGTTTGAACAGTTATGTTAAAAACATTGTATCCAGAGTGCATCAAACATGATTTTAGACCTTGTCTATCGAAAAGTGGTTATTTCTGTAGTTCAATTGCTGCAAACAATGCTGAAAATTGTCCATAGTGTTCCATTAATCTAGTTTGAACAGTTCTGTAAAAAACATTGTATCCAGAGTGCATCAAACATGATTTTAGACCTTGTCTATCGAAAAGTGGTTATTTCTGTAGTTCAATTGCTGCAACTATCTGAAAATTGTCTATAGTGTTCCAATCATCTAGTTTGAACAGTTATGTTAAAAACATTGCATCAAACGTGATTTTAGACCTTGTCTATCGAAAAGTGGTTATTTCTGTAGTTCAATTGCTGCAAACAATGCTGAAAATTGTCCATAGTGTTCCATTAATCTAGTTTGAACAGTTCTGTAAAAAACATTGTATCCAGAGTGCATCAAACATGATTTTAGACCTTGTCTATGGAAAAGTGATTATTTCCGTAGTTCAATTGATTCAACTTGCTCAAAATTGTCCATAGTGTTCCAATCATCTAGTTTGAACAGTTATGTTAAAAACATTGCATCAAACGTGATTTTAGACCTTGTCTATGGAAAAGTGGTTATTTCCGTAGTTCAATTGCTTCAACTTGCTGAAAATTGTCCAAAATGTGCCAATCATCTAGTTTGAACAGTTATGTTAAAAACATTGTATCCAGAGTGCATCAAACATGATTTTAGACCTTGTCTATGGGAAAGTTGTTATTTCGATAGTTCAATTGCTGCAACTTGCTGAAAATTGTCCATAGTGTTCCAATCATCTAGTTTGAACAATTATGTTAAAAACATTGTATCCAAAGTGCATCAAACATGATTTTAGTCCTTGTCTATCGAAAAGTGGTTATTTCTGTAGTTTAATTGCTGCAACTTGCTGAAAATTGTCCATAGTGTTCCAATCATCTAGTTAGTACAGTTATGTTAAAAACATTGTATCCAGAGTGCATCAAACATGATTTTAGACCTTGTCTATGGAAAAGTGGTTATTTCCGTAGTTCAATTGCTGCAACTTGCTGAAAATTGTCCATAGTGTTCTAACCATCTAGTTTGAAAAGTTATGTTAAAAACATTGCTTCCAGAGTGCATCAAACGTGATTTTAGACCGTGTCTATGGAAAAGTTGTTATTTCTGTAGTTCAATTGCTGCAACTATCTGAAAATTGTCCATAGTGTTCCAATCATCTAGTTTGAACAGTTATGTTAAAAACATTGCATCAAACGTGATTTTAGACCTTGTCTATGGAAAAGTGGTTATTTCCGTAGTTCAATTGCTTCAACTTGCTGAAAATTGTCCAAAATGTGCCAATCATCTAGTTTGAACAGTTATGTTAAAAACATTGCATCAAACGTGATTTTAGACCTTGTCTATCGAAAAGTGGTTATTTCTGTAGTTCAATTGCTGCAAACAATGCTGAAAATTGTCCATAGTGTTCCAATCATCTAGTTTGAACAGTTATGTTAAAAACATTGTATCCAGAGTGCATCAAACATGATTTTAGACCTTGTCTATGGATAAGTGGTTATTTCCGTAGTTCAATTGATTCAACTTGCTCAAAATTGTCCATAGTGTTCCAATCATCTAGTTTGAACAGTTATGTTAAAAACATTGTATCCAGAGTGCATCAAACATGATTTTAGACCTTGTCTATCGAAAAGTGGTTATTTCTGTAGTTCAATTGCTGCAACTATCTGAAAATTGTCTATAGTGTTCCAATCATCTAGTTTGAACAGTTCTGTAAAAAACATTGCTTCCAGAGTGCATCAAACGTGATTTTAGACCTTGTCTATGGAAAAGTGGTTATTTCCGTAGTTCAATTGATTCAACTTGCTCAAAATTGTCCATAGTGTTCCATTAATCTAGTTTGAACAGTTCTGTAAAAAACATTGTATCCAAAGTGCATCAAACATGATTTTAGACCTTGTCTATCGAAAAGTGGTTATTTCTGTAGTTCAATTGCTGCAACTATCTGAAAATTGTCTATAGTCTTCCAATCATCTAGTTTGAACAGTTATGTTAAAAACATTGCATCAAACGTGATTTTAGACCTTGTCTATGGAAAAGTGGTTATTTCCGTAGTTCAATTGCTTCAACTTGCTGAAAATTGTCCAAAATGTGCCAATCATCTAGTTTGAACAGTTATGTTAAAAACATTGTATCCAGAGTGCATCAAACATGATTTTAGACCTTGTCTATTGAAAAGTGGTTATTTCTGTAGTTCAATTGCTGCAACTATCTGAAAATTGTCTATAGTGTTCCAATCATCTAGTTTGAACAGTTCTGTAAAAAACATTGCTTCCAGAGTGCATCAAACGTGATTTTAGACCTTGTCTATGGAAAAGTGGTTATTTCCGTAGTTCAATTGATTCAACTTGCTCAAAATTGTCCATAGTGTTCCAATCATCTAGTTTGAACAATTATGTTAAAAACATTGTATCCAAAGTGCATCAAACATGATTTTAGACCTTGTCTATCGAAAAGTGGTTATTTCTGTAGTTTAATTGCTGCAACTTGCTGAAAATTGTCCATAGTGTTCCAACCATCTAGTTTGAAAAGTTATGTTAAAAACATTGCTTCCAGAGTGCATCAAACGTGATTTTAGACCGTGTCTATGGAAAAGTTGTTATTTCTGTAGTTCAATTGCTGCAACTATCTGAAAATTGTCTATAGTGTTCCAATCATCTAGTTTGAACAGTTATGTTAAAAACATTGTATCCAGAGTGCATCAAACATGATTTTAGACCTTGTCTATCGAAAAGTGGTTATTTCTGTAGTTCAATTGCTGCAAACAATGCTGAAAATTGTCCATAGTGTTCCATTAATCTAGTTTGAACAGTTCTGTAAAAACATTGTATCCAGAGTGCATCAAACATGATTTTAGACCTTGTCTATCGAAAAGTGGTTATTTCTGTAGTTCAATTGCTGCAACTATCTGAAAATTGTCTATAGTGTTCCAATCATCTAGTTTGAACAGTTATGTTAAAAACATTGCATCAAACGTGATTTTAGACCTTGTCTATGGAAAAGTGGTTATTTCCGTAGTTCAATTGCTTCAACTTGCTGAAAATTGCCCAAAATGTGCCAATCATCTAGTTTGAACAGTTATGTTAAAAACATTGTATCCAGAGTGCATCAAACATGATTTTAGACCTTGTCTATCGAAAAGTGGTTATTTCTGTAGTTCAATTGCTGCAAACAATGCTGAAAATTGTCCATAGTGTTCCAATCATCTAGTTTGAACAGTTATGTTAAAAACATTGTATCCAGAGTGCATCAAACATGATTTTAGACCTTGTCTATGGAAAAGTGGTTATTTCCGTAGTTCAATTGATTCAACTTGCTCAAAATTGTCCATAGTGTTCCAATCATCTAGTTTGAACAATTATGTTAAAAACATTGTATCCAAAGTGCATCAAACATGATTTTAGACCTTGTCTATCGAAAAGTGGTTATTTCTGTAGTTTAATTGCTGCAACTTGCTGAAAATTGTCCATAGTGTTCCAACCATCTAGTTTGAAAAGTTATGTTAAAAACATTGCTTCCAGAGTGCATCAAACGTGATTTTAGACCGTGTCTATGGAAAAGTTGTTATTTCTGTAGTTCAATTGCTGCAACTATCTGAAAATTGTCTATAGTGTTCCAATCATCTAGTTTGAACAGTGATGTTAAAAACATTGTATCCAGAGTGCATCAAACATGATTTTAGACCTTGTCTATCGAAAAGTGGTTATTTCTGTAGTTCAATTGCTGCAAACAATGCTGAAAATTGTCCATAGTGTTCCATTAATCTAGTTTGAACAGTTCTGTAAAAAACATTGTATCCAGAGTGCATCAAACATGATTTTAGACCTTGTCTATCGAAAAGTGGTTATTTCTGTAGTTCAATTGCTGCAACTATCTGAAAATTGTCTATAGTGTTCCAATCATCTAGTTTGAACAGTTATGTTAAAAACATTGCATCAAACGTGATTTTAGACCTTGTCTATGGAAAAGTGGTTATTTCCGTAGTTCAATTGCTTCAACTTGCTGAAAATTGCCCAAAATGTGCCAATCATCTAGTTTGAACAGTTATGTTAAAAACATTGTATCCAGAGTGCATCAAACATGATTTTAGACCTTGTCTATCGAAAAGTGGTTATTTCTGTAGTTCAATTGCTGCAAACAATGCTGAAAATTGTCCATAGTGTTCCAATCATCTAGTTTGAACAGTTATGTTAAAAACATTGTATCCAGAGTGCATCAAACATGATTTTAGACCTTGTCTATGGAAAAGTGGTTATTTCCGTAGTTCAATTGATTCAACTTGCTCAAAATTGTCCATAGTGTTCCAATCATCTAGTTTGAACAGTTATGTTAAAAACATTGTATCCAAAGTGCTTCAAACATGATTTTAGACCTTGTCTATGGGAAAGTGGTTATTTCCGTAGTTCAATTGCTGCAACTTGCTGAAAATTGTCCATAGTGTTCCTATCATCTAGTTTGAACAGTTATGTTAAAAACATTGTATCCAGAGTGCATCAAACATGATTTTAGACCTTGTCTATGGAAAAGTGGTTATTTCCGTAGTTCAATTGATTCAACTTGCTCAAAATTGTCCATAGTGTTCCAATCATCTAGTTTGAACAATTATGTTAAAAACATTGTATCCAAAGTGCATCAAACATGATTTTAGTCCTTGTCTATCGAAAAGTGGTTATTTCTGTAGTTTAATTGCTGCAACTTGCTGAAAATTGTCCATAGTGTTCCAATCATCTAGTTAGTACAGTTATGTTAAAAACATTGTATCCAGAGTGCATCAAACATGATTTTAGACCTTGTCTATGGAAAAGTGGTTATTTCCGTAGTTCAATTGCTGCAACTTGCTGAAAATTGTCCATAGTGTTCCAACCATCTAGTTTGAAAAGTTATGTTAAAAACATTGCTTCCAGAGTGCATCAAACGTGATTTTAGACCGTGTCTATGGAAAAGTTGTTATTTCTGTAGTTCAATTGCTGCAACTATCTGAAAATTGTCCATAGTGTTCCAATCATCTAGTTTGAACAGTTATGTTAAAAACATTGCATCAAACGTGATTTTAGACCTTGTCTATGGAAAAGTGGTTATTTCCGTAGTTCAATTGCTTCAACTTGCTGAAAATTGTCCAAAATGTGCCAATCATCTAGTTTGAACAGTTATGTTAAAAACATTGTATCCAGAGTGCATCAAACATGATTTTAGACCTTGTCTATCGAAAAGTGGTTATTTCTGTAGTTCAATTGCTGCAAACAATGCTGAAAATTGTCCATAGTGTTCCAATCATCTAGTTTGAACAGTTATGTTAAAAACATTGTATCCAGAGTGCATCAAACATGATTTTAGACCTTGTCTATGGATAAGTGGTTATTTCCGTAGTTCAATTGATTCAACTTGCTCAAAATTGTCCATAGTGTTCCAATCATCTAGTTTGAACAGTTATGTTAAAAACATTGTATCCAGAGTGCATCAAACGTGATTTTAGACCGTGTCTAAGGAAAAGTTGTTATTTCTGTAGTTCAATTGCTGCAACTATCTGAAAATTGTCTATAGTGTTCCAATCATCTAGTTTGAACAGTTATGTTAAAAACATTGTATCCAGAGTGCATCAAACATGATTTTAGACCTTGTCTATCGAAAAGTGGTTATTTCTGTAGTTCAATTGCTGCAACTATCTGAAAATTGTCTATAGTGTTCCAATCATCTAGTTTGAACAGTTCTGTAAAAAACATTGCTTCCAGAGTGCATCAAACGTGATTTTAGACCTTGTCTATGGAAAAGTTGTTATTTCTGTAGTTCAATTGCTGCAACTATCTGAAAATTGTCCATAGTGTTCCAATCATCTAGTTTGAACAGTTATGTTAAAAACATTGCATCAAACGTGATTTTAGACCTTGTCTATGGAAAAGTGGTTATTTCCGTAGTTCAATTGCTTCAACTTGCTGAAAATTGTCCAAAATGTGCCAATCATCTAGTTTGAACAGTTATGTTAAAAACATTGTATCCAGAGTGCATCAAACATGATTTTAGACCTTGTCTATCGAAAAGTGGTTATTTCTGTAGTTCAATTGCTGCAAACAATGCTGAAAATTGTCCATAGTGTTCCAATCATCTAGTTTGAACAGTTATGTTAAAAACATTGTATCCAGAGTGCATCAAACATGATTTTAGACCTTGTCTATGGATAAGTGGTTATTTCCGTAGTTCAATTGATTCAACTTGCTCAAAATTGTCCATAGTGTTCCAATCATCTAGTTTGAACAGTTATGTGAAAAACATTGTATCCAGAGTGCATCAAACGTGATTTTAGACCGTGTCTAAGGAAAAGTTGTTATTTCTGTAGTTCAATTGCTGCAACTATCTGAAAATTGTCTATAGTGTTCCAATCATCTAGTTTGAACAGTTCTGTAAAAAACATTGCTTCCAGAGTGCATCAAACGTGATTTTAGACCTTGTCTATGGAAAAGTGGTTATTTCCGTAGTTCAATTGATTCAACTTGCTCAAAATTGTCCATAGTGTTCCAATCATCTAGTTTGAACAATTATGTTAAAAACATTGTATCCAAAGTGCTTCAAACATGATTTTAGACCTTGTCTATGGGAAAGTGGTTATTTCCGTAGTTCAATTGCTGCAACTTGCTGAAAATTGTCCATAGTGTTCCTATCATCTAGTTTGAACAGTTATGTTAAAAACATTGTATCCAGAGTGCATCAAACATGATTTTAGACCTTGTCTATGGAAAAGTGGTTATTTCCGTAGTTCAATTGATTCAACTTGCTCAAAATTGTCCATAGTGTTCCAATCATCTAGTTTGAACAATTATGTTAAAAACATTGTATCCAAAGTGCATCAAACATGATTTTAGTCCTTGTCTATCGAAAAGTGGTTATTTCTGTAGTTTAATTGCTGCAACTTGCTGAAAATTGTCCATAGTGTTCCAATCATCTAGTTAGTACAGTTATGTTAAAAACATTGTATCCAGAGTGCATCAAACATGATTTTAGACCTTGTCTATGGAAAAGTGGTTATTTCCGTAGTTCAATTGCTGCAACTTGCTGAAAATTGTCCATAGTGTTCCAACCATCTAGTTTGAAAAGTTATGTTAAAAACATTGCTTCCAGAGTGCATCAAACGTGATTTTAGACCGTGTCTATGGAAAAGTTGTTATTTCTGTAGTTCAATTGCTGCAACTATCTGAAAATTGTCCATAGTGTTCCAATCATCTAGTTTGAACAGTTATGTTAAAAACATTGCATCAAACGTGATTTTAGACCTTGTCTATGGAAAAGTGGTTATTTCCGTAGTTCAATTGCTTCAACTTGCTGAAAATTGTCCAAAATGTGCCAATCATCTAGTTTGAACAGTTATGTTAAAAACATTGTATCCAGAGTGCATCAAACATGATTTTAGACCTTGTCTATCGAAAAGTGGTTATTTCTGTAGTTCAATTGCTGCAAACAATGCTGAAAATTGTCCATAGTGTTCCAATCATCTAGTTTGAACAGTTATGTTAAAAACATTGTATCCAGAGTGCATCAAACATGATTTTAGACCTTGTCTATGGATAAGTGGTTATTTCCGTAGTTCAATTGATTCAACTTGCTCAAAATTGTCCATAGTGTTCCAATCATCTAGTTTGAACAGTTATGTTAAAAACATTGTATCCAGAGTGCATCAAACGTGATTTTAGACCGTGTCTAAGGAAAAGTTGTTATTTCTGTAGTTCAATTGCTGCAACTATCTGAAAATTGTCTATAGTGTTCCAATCATCTAGTTTGAACAGTTATGTTAAAAACATTGTATCCAGAGTGCATCAAACATGATTTTAGACCTTGTCTATCGAAAAGTGGTTATTTCTGTAGTTCAATTGCTGCAACTATCTGAAAATTGTCTATAGTGTTCCAATCATCTAGTTTGAACAGTTCTGTAAAAAACATTGCTTCCAGAGTGCATCAAACGTGATTTTAGACCTTGTCTATGGAAAAGTTGTTATTTCTGTAGTTCAATTGCTGCAACTATCTGAAAATTGTCCATAGTGTTCCAATCATCTAGTTTGAACAGTTATGTTAAAAACATTGCATCAAACGTGATTTTAGACCTTGTCTATGGAAAAGTGGTTATTTCCGTAGTTCAATTGCTTCAACTTGCTGAAAATTGTCCAAAATGTGCCAATCATCTAGTTTGAACAGTTATGTTAAAAACATTGTATCCAGAGTGCATCAAACATGATTTTAGACCTTGTCTATCGAAAAGTGGTTATTTCTGTAGTTCAATTGCTGCAAACAATGCTGAAAATTGTCCATAGTGTTCCAATCATCTAGTTTGAACAGTTATGTTAAAAACATTGTATCCAGAGTGCATCAAACATGATTTTAGACCTTGTCTATGGATAAGTGGTTATTTCCGTAGTTCAATTGATTCAACTTGCTCAAAATTGTCCATAGTGTTCCAATCATCTAGTTTGAACAGTTATGTGAAAAACATTGTATCCAGAGTGCATCAAACGTGATTTTAGACCGTGTCTAAGGAAAAGTTGTTATTTCTGTAGTTCAATTGCTGCAACTATCTGAAAATTGTCTATAGTGTTCCAATCATCTAGTTTGAACAGTTCTGTAAAAAACATTGCTTCCAGAGTGCATCAAACGTGATTTTAGACCTTGTCTATGGAAAAGTGGTTATTTCCGTAGTTCAATTGATTCAACTTGCTCAAAATTGTCCATAGTGTTCCAATCATCTAGTTTGAACAATTATGTTAAAAACATTGTATCCAAAGTGCATCAAACATGATTTTAGTCCTTGTCTATCGAAAAGTGGTTATTTCTGTAGTTTAATTGCTGCAACTTGCTGAAAATTGTCCATAGTGTTCCAATCATCTAGTTAGTACAGTTATGTTAAAAACATTGTATCCAGAGTGCATCAAACATGATTTTAGACCTTGTCTATGGAAAAGTGGTTATTTCCGTAGTTCAATTGCTGCAAACAATGCTGAAAATTGTCCATAGTGTTCCAACCATCTAGTTTGAAAAGTTATGTTAAAAACATTGCTTCCAGAGTGCATCAAACGTGATTTTAGACCGTGTCTATGGAAAAGTTGTTATTTCTGTAGTTCAATTGCTGCAACTATCTGAAAATTGTCCATAGTGTTCCAATCATCTAGTTTGAACAGTTATGTTAAAAACATTGCATCAAACGTGATTTTAGACCTTGTCTATGGAAAAGTGGTTATTTCCGTAGTTCAATTGCTTCAACTTGCTGAAAATTGTCCAAAATGTGCCAATCATCTAGTTTGAACAGTTATGTTAAAAACATTGTATCCAGAGTGCATCAAACATGATTTTAGACCTTGTCTATCGAAAAGTGGTTATTTCCGTAGTTCAATTGATTCAACTTGCTCAAAATTGTCCATAGTGTTCCAATCATCTAGTTTGAACAGTTATGTTAAAAACATTGTATCCAGAGTGCATCAAACATGATTTTAGACCTTGTCTATCGAAAAGTGGTTATTTCTGTAGTTCAATTGCTGCAACTATCTGAAAATTGTCTATAGTGTTCCAATCATCTAGTTTGAACAGTTCTGTAAAAAACATTGCTTCCAGAGTGCATCAAACGTGATTTTAGACCTTGTCTATGGAAAAGTGGTTATTTCCGTAGTTCAATTGATTCAACTTGCTCAAAATTGTCCATAGTGTTCCAATCATCTAGTTTGAACAATGATGTTAAAAACATTGTATCCAAAGTGCATCAAACATGATTTTAGACCTTGTCTATCGAAAAGTGGTTATTTCTGTAGTTTAATTGCTGCAACTTGCTGAAAATTGTCCATAGTGTTCCAATCATCTAGTTAGTACAGTTATGTTAAAAACATTGTATCCAGAGTGCATCAAACATGATTTTAGTCCTTGTCTATCGAAAAGTGGTTATTTCTGTAGTTTAATTGCTGCAACTTGCTGAAAATTGTCCATAGTGTTCCAACCATCTAGTTTGAAAAGTTATGTTAAAAACATTGCTTCCAGAGTGCATCAAACGTGATTTTAGACCGTGTCTATGGAAAAGTTGTTATTTCTGTAGTTCAATTGCTGCAACTATCTGAAAATTGTCCATAGTGTTCCAATCATCTAGTTTGAACAGTTATGTTAAAAACATTGCATCAAACGTGATTTTAGACCTTGTCTATGGAAAAGTGGTTATTTCCGTAGTTCAATTGCTTCAACTTGCTGAAAATTGTCCAAAATGTGCCAATCATCTAGTTTGAACAGTTATGTTAAAAACATTGTATCCAGAGTGCATCAAACATGATTTTAGACCTTGTCTATCGAAAAGTGGTTATTTCTGTAGTTCAATTGCTGCAAACAATGCTGAAAATTGTCCATAGTGTTCCAATCATCTAGTTTGAACAGTTATGTTAAAAACATTGTATCCAGAGTGCATCAAACATGATTTTAGACCTTGTCTATGGATAAGTGGTTATTTCCGTAGTTCAATTGATTCAACTTGCTCAAAATTGTCCATAGTGTTCCAATCATCTAGTTTGAACAGTTATGTTAAAAACATTGTATCCAGAGTGCATCAAACGTGATTTTAGACCGTGTCTAAGGAAAAGTTGTTATTTCTGTAGTTCAATTGCTGCAACTATCTGAAAATTGTCTATAGTGTTCCAATCATCTAGTTTGAACAGTTCTGTAAAAAACATTGCTTCCAGAGTGCATCAAACGTGATTTTAGACCTTGTCTATGGAAAAGTGGTTATTTCCGTAGTTCAATTGATTCAACTTGCTCAAAATTGTCCATAGTGTTCCAATCATCTAGTTTGAACAATTATGTTAAAAACATTGTATCCAAAGTGCATCAAACATGATTTTAGACCTTGTCTATCGAAAAGTGGTTATTTCTGTAGTTTAATTGCTGCAACTTGCTGAAAATTGTCCATAGTGTTCCAACCATCTAGTTTGAAAAGTTATGTTAAAAACATTGCTTCCAGAGTGCATCAAACGTGATTTTAGACCGTGTCTATGGAAAAGTTGTTATTTCTGTAGTTCAATTGCTGCAACTATCTGAAAATTGTCTATAGTGTTCCAATCATCTAGTTTGAACAGTTATGTTAAAAACATTGTATCCAGAGTGCATCAAACATGATTTTAGACCTTGTCTATCGAAAAGTGGTTATTTCTGTAGTTCAATTGCTGCAAACAATGCTGAAAATTGTCCATAGTGTTCCATTAATCTAGTTTGAACAGTTCTGTAAAAAACATTGTATCCAGAGTGCATCAAACATGATTTTAGACCTTGTCTATCGAAAAGTGGTTATTTCTGTAGTTCAATTGCTGCAACTATCTGAAAATTGTCTATAGTGTTCCAATCATCTAGTTTGAACAGTTATGTTAAAAACATTGCATCAAACGTGATTTTAGACCTTGTCTATCGAAAAGTGGTTATTTCTGTAGTTCAATTGCTGCAAACAATGCTGAAAATTGTCCATAGTGTTCCATTAATCTAGTTTGAACAGTTCTGTAAAAAACATTGTATCCAGAGTGCATCAAACATGATTTTAGACCTTGTCTATGGAAAAGTGATTATTTCCGTAGTTCAATTGATTCAACTTGCTCAAAATTGTCCATAGTGTTCCAATCATCTAGTTTGAACAGTTATGTTAAAAACATTGCATCAAACGTGATTTTAGACCTTGTCTATGGAAAAGTGGTTATTTCCGTAGTTCAATTGCTTCAACTTGCTGAAAATTGTCCAAAATGTGCCAATCATCTAGTTTGAACAGTTATGTTAAAAACATTGTATCCAGAGTGCATCAAACATGATTTTAGACCTTGTCTATGGGAAAGTTGTTATTTCGATAGTTCAATTGCTGCAACTTGCTGAAAATTGTCCATAGTGTTCCAATCATCTAGTTTGAACAGTTATGTTAAAAACATTGTATCCAGAGTGCATCAAACATGATTTTAGACCTTGTCTATGGGAAAGTTGTTATTTCGATAGTTCAATTGCTGCAACTTGCTGAAAATTGTCCATAGTGTTCCAATCATCTAGTTTGAACAGTTATGTTAAAAACATTGCATCAAACGTGATTTTAGACCTTGTCTATGGAAAAGTGGTTATTTCCGTAGTTCAATTGCTTCAACTTGCTGAAAATTGTCCAAAATGTGCCAATCATCTAGTTTGAACAGTTATGTTAAAAACATTGTATCCAGAGTGCATCAAACATGATTTTAGACCTTGTCTATGGGAAAGTTGTTATTTCGATAGTTCAATTGCTGCAACTTGCTGAAAATTGTCCATAGTGTTCCAATCATCTAGTTTGAACAGTTATGTTAAAAACATTGTATCCAGAGTGCATCAAACATGATTTTAGACCTTGTCTATGGAAAAGTGGTTATTTCCGTAGTTCAATTGATTCAACTTGCTCAAAATTGTCCATAGTGTTCCAATCATCTAGTTTGAACAATTATGTTAAAAACATTGTATCCAAAGTGCATCAAACATGATTTTAGACCTTGTCTATCGAAAAGTGGTTATTTCTGTAGTTTAATTGCTGCAACTTGCTGAAAATTGTCCATAGTGTTCCAACCATCTAGTTTGAAAAGTTATGTTAAAAACATTGCTTCCAGAGTGCATCAAACGTGATTTTAGACCGTGTCTATGGAAAAGTTGTTATTTCTGTAGTTCAATTGCTGCAACTATCTGAAAATTGTCTATAGTGTTCCAATCATCTAGTTTGAACAGTTATGTTAAAAACATTGTATCCAGAGTGCATCAAACATGATTTTAGACCTTGTCTATCGAAAAGTGGTTATTTCTGTAGTTCAATTGCTGCAAACAATGCTGAAAATTGTCCATAGTGTTCCATTAATCTAGTTTGAACAGTTCTGTAAAAAACATTGTATCCAGAGTGCATCAAACATGATTTTAGACCTTGTCTATCGAAAAGTGGTTATTTCTGTAGTTCAATTGCTGCAACTATCTGAAAATTGTCTATAGTGTTCCAATCATCTAGTTTGAACAGTTATGTTAAAAACATTGCATCAAACGTGATTTTAGACCTTGTCTATCGAAAAGTGGTTATTTCTGTAGTTCAATTGCTGCAAACAATGCTGAAAATTGTCCATAGTGTTCCATTAATCTAGTTTGAACAGTTCTGTAAAAAACATTGTATCCAGAGTGCATCAAACATGATTTTAGACCTTGTCTATGGAAAAGTGATTATTTCCGTAGTTCAATTGATTCAACTTGCTCAAAATTGTCCATAGTGTTCCAATCATCTAGTTTGAACAGTTATGTTAAAAACATTGCATCAAACGTGATTTTAGACCTTGTCTATGGAAAAGTGGTTATTTCCGTAGTTCAATTGCTTCAACTTGCTGAAAATTGTCCAAAATGTGCCAATCATCTAGTTTGAACAGTTATGTTAAAAACATTGTATCCAGAGTGCATCAAACATGATTTTAGACCTTGTCTATGGGAAAGTTGTTATTTCGATAGTTCAATTGCTGCAACTTGCTGAAAATTGTCCATAGTGTTCCAATCATCTAGTTTGAACAGTAATGTTAAAAACATTGTATCCAGAGTGCATCAAACATGATTTTAGACCTTGTCTATGGGAAAGTTGTTATTTCGATAGTTCAATTGCTGCAACTTGCTGAAAATTGTCCATAGTGTTCCAATCATCTAGTTTGAACAGTTATGTTAAAAACATTGCATCAAACGTGATTTTAGACCTTGTCTATGGAAAAGTGGTTATTTCCGTAGTTCAATTGCTTCAACTTGCTGAAAATTGTCCAAAATGTGCCAATCATCTAGTTTGAACAGTTATGTTAAAAACATTGTATCCAGAGTGCATCAAACATGATTTTAGACCTTGTCTATGGGAAAGTTGTTATTTCGATAGTTCAATTGCTGCAACTTGCTGAAAATTGTCCATAGTGTTCCAATCATCTAGTTTGAACAGTTATGTTAAAAACATTGTATCCAGAGTGCATCAAACATGATTTTAGACCTTGTCTATGGAAAAGTGGTTATTTCCGTAGTTCAATTGATTCAACTTGCTCAAAATTGTCCATAGTGTTCCAATCATCTAGTTTGAACAATTATGTTAAAAACATTGTATCCAAAGTGCATCAAACATGATTTTAGTCCTTGTCTATCGAAAAGTGGTTATTTCTGTAGTTTAATTGCTGCAACTTGCTGAAAATTGTCCATAGTGTTCCAATCATCTAGTTAGTACAGTTATGTTAAAAACATTGTATCCAGAGTGCATCAAACATGATTTTAGACCTTGTCTATGGAAAAGTGGTTATTTCCGTAGTTCAATTGCTGCAAACAATGCTGAAAATTGTCCATAGTGTTCCAACCATCTAGTTTGAAAAGTTATGTTAAAAACATTGCTTCCAGAGTGCATCAAACGTGATTTTAGACCGTGTCTATGGAAAAGTTGTTATTTCTGTAGTTCAATTGCTGCAACTATCTGAAAATTGTCCATAGTGTTCCAATCATCTAGTTTGAACAGTTATGTTAAAAACATTGCATCAAACGTGATTTTAGACCTTGTCTATGGAAAAGTGGTTATTTCCGTAGTTCAATTGCTTCAACTTGCTGAAAATTGTCCAAAATGTGCCAATCATCTAGTTTGAACAGTTATGTTAAAAACATTGTATCCAGAGTGCATCAAACATGATTTTAGACCTTGTCTATCGAAAAGTGGTTATTTCCGTAGTTCAATTGATTCAACTTGCTCAAAATTGTCCATAGTGTTACAATCATCTAGTTTGAACAGTTATGTTAAAAACATTGTATCCAGAGTGCATCAAACATGATTTTAGACCTTGTCTATCGAAAAGTGGTTATTTCTGTAGTTCAATTGCTGCAACTATCTGAAAATTGTCTATAGTGTTCCAATCATCTAGTTTGAACAGTTCTGTAAAAAACATTGCTTCCAGAGTGCATCAAACGTGATTTTAGACCTTGTCTATGGAAAAGTGGTTATTTCCGTAGTTCAATTGATTCAACTTGCTCAAAATTGTCCATAGTGTTCCAATCATCTAGTTTGAACAATGATGTTAAAAACATTGTATCCAAAGTGCATCAAACATGATTTTAGACCTTGTCTATCGAAAAGTGGTTATTTCTGTAGTTTAATTGCTGCAACTTGCTGAAAATTGTCCATAGTGTTCCAATCATCTAGTTAGTACAGTTATGTTAAAAACATTGTATCCAGAGTGCATCAAACATGATTTTAGTCCTTGTCTATCGAAAAGTGGTTATTTCTGTAGTTTAATTGCTGCAACTTGCTGAAAATTGTCCATAGTGTTCCAACCATCTAGTTTGAAAAGTTATGTTAAAAACATTGCTTCCAGAGTGCATCAAACGTGATTTTAGACCGTGTCTATGGAAAAGTTGTTATTTCTGTAGTTCAATTGCTGCAACTATCTGAAAATTGTCCATAGTGTTCCAATCATCTAGTTTGAACAGTTATGTTAAAAACATTGCATCAAACGTGATTTTAGACCTTGTCTATGGAAAAGTGGTTATTTCCGTAGTTCAATTGCTTCAACTTGCTGAAAATTGTCCAAAATGTGCCAATCATCTAGTTTGAACAGTTATGTTAAAAACATTGTATCCAGAGTGCATCAAACATGATTTTAGACCTTGTCTATCGAAAAGTGGTTATTTCTGTAGTTCAATTGCTGCAAACAATGCTGAAAATTGTCCATAGTGTTCCAATCATCTAGTTTGAACAGTTATGTTAAAAACATTGTATCCAGAGTGCATCAAACATGATTTTAGACCTTGTCTATGGATAAGTGGTTATTTCCGTAGTTCAATTGATTCAACTTGCTCAAAATTGTCCATAGTGTTCCAATCATCTAGTTTGAACAGTTATGTTAAAAACATTGTATCCAGAGTGCATCAAACGTGATTTTAGACCGTGTCTAAGGAAAAGTTGTTATTTCTGTAGTTCAATTGCTGCAACTATCTGAAAATTGTCTATAGTGTTCCAATCATCTAGTTTGAACAGTTCTGTAAAAAACATTGCTTCCAGAGTGCATCAAACGTGATTTTAGACCTTGTCTATGGAAAAGTGGTTATTTCCGTAGTTCAATTGATTCAACTTGCTCAAAATTGTCCATAGTGTTCCAATCATCTAGTTTGAACAATTATGTTAAAAACATTGTATCCAAAGTGCATCAAACATGATTTTAGACCTTGTCTATCGAAAAGTGGTTATTTCTGTAGTTTAATTGCTGCAACTTGCTGAAAATTGTCCATAGTGTTCCAACCATCTAGTTTGAAAAGTTATGTTAAAAACATTGCTTCCAGAGTGCATCAAACGTGATTTTAGACCGTGTCTATGGAAAAGTTGTTATTTCTGTAGTTCAATTGCTGCAACTATCTGAAAATTGTCTATAGTGTTCCAATCATCTAGTTTGAACAGTTATGTTAAAAACATTGTATCCAGAGTGCATCAAACATGATTTTAGACCTTGTCTATCGAAAAGTGGTTATTTCTGTAGTTCAATTGCTGCAAACAATGCTGAAAATTGTCCATAGTGTTCCATTAATCTAGTTTGAACAGTTCTGTAAAAAACATTGTATCCAGAGTGCATCAAACATGATTTTAGACCTTGTCTATCGAAAAGTGGTTATTTCTGTAGTTCAATTGCTGCAACTATCTGAAAATTGTCTATAGTGTTCCAATCATCTAGTTTGAACAGTTATGTTAAAAACATTGCATCAAACGTGATTTTAGACCTTGTCTATCGAAAAGTGGTTATTTCTGTAGTTCAATTGCTGCAAACAATGCTGAAAATTGTCCATAGTGTTCCATTAATCTAGTTTGAACAGTTCTGTAAAAAACATTGTATCCAGAGTGCATCAAACATGATTTTAGACCTTGTCTATGGAAAAGTGATTATTTCCGTAGTTCAATTGATTCAACTTGCTCAAAATTGTCCATAGTGTTCCAATCATCTAGTTTGAACAGTTATGTTAAAAACATTGCATCAAACGTGATTTTAGACCTTGTCTATGGAAAAGTGGTTATTTCCGTAGTTCAATTGCTTCAACTTGCTGAAAATTGTCCAAAATGTGCCAATCATCTAGTTTGAACAGTTATGTTAAAAACATTGTATCCAGAGTGCATCAAACATGATTTTAGACCTTGTCTATGGGAAAGTTGTTATTTCGATAGTTCAATTGCTGCAACTTGCTGAAAATTGTCCATAGTGTTCCAATCATCTAGTTTGAACAGTTATGTTAAAAACATTGTATCCAGAGTGCATCAAACATGATTTTAGACCTTGTCTATGGAAAAGTGGTTATTTCCGTAGTTCAATTGATTCAACTTGCTCAAAATTGTCCATAGTGTTCCAATCATCTAGTTTGAACAATTATGTTAAAAACATTGTATCCAAAGTGCATCAAACATGATTTTAGTCCTTGTCTATCGAAAAGTGGTTATTTCTGTAGTTTAATTGCTGCAACTTGCTGAAAATTGTCCATAGTGTTCCAATCATCTAGTTAGTACAGTTATGTTAAAAACATTGTATCCAGAGTGCATCAAACATGATTTTAGACCTTGTCTATGGAAAAGTGGTTATTTCCGTAGTTCAATTGCTGCAAACAATGCTGAAAATTGTCCATAGTGTTCCAACCATCTAGTTTGAAAAGTTATGTTAAAAACATTGCTTCCAGAGTGCATCAAACGTGATTTTAGACCGTGTCTATGGAAAAGTTGTTATTTCTGTAGTTCAATTGCTGCAACTATCTGAAAATTGTCCATAGTGTTCCAATCATCTAGTTTGAACAGTTATGTTAAAAACATTGCATCAAACGTGATTTTAGACCTTGTCTATGGAAAAGTGGTTATTTCCGTAGTTCAATTGCTTCAACTTGCTGAAAATTGTCCAAAATGTGCCAATCATCTAGTTTGAACAGTTATGTTAAAAACATTGTATCCAGAGTGCATCAAACATGATTTTAGACCTTGTCTATCGAAAAGTGGTTATTTCCGTAGTTCAATTGATTCAACTTGCTCAAAATTGTCCATAGTGTTCCAATCATCTAGTTTGAACAGTTATGTTAAAAACATTGTATCCAGAGTGCATCAAACATGATTTTAGACCTTGTCTATCGAAAAGTGGTTATTTCTGTAGTTCAATTGCTGCAACTATCTGAAAATTGTCTATAGTGTTCCAATCATCTAGTTTGAACAGTTCTGTAAAAAACATTGCTTCCAGAGTGCATCAAACGTGATTTTAGACCTTGTCTATGGAAAAGTGGTTATTTCCGTAGTTCAATTGATTCAACTTGCTCAAAATTGTCCATAGTGTTCCAATCATCTAGTTTGAACAATGATGTTAAAAACATTGTATCCAAAGTGCATCAAACATGATTTTAGACCTTGTCTATCGAAAAGTGGTTATTTCTGTAGTTTAATTGCTGCAACTTGCTGAAAATTGTCCATAGTGTTCCAATCATCTAGTTAGTACAGTTATGTTAAAAACATTGTATCCAGAGTGCATCAAACATGATTTTAGACCTTGTCTATGGAAAAGTGGTTATTTCCGTAGTTCAATTGCTGCAACTTGCTGAAAATTGTCCATAGTGTTCCAACCATCTAGTTTGAAAAGTTATGTTAAAAACATTGCTTCCAGAGTGCATCAAACGTGATTTTAGACCGTGTCTATCGAAAAGTGGTTATTTCTGTAGTTGAATTGCTGCAAACAATGCTAAAAATTGTCCATAGTGTTCCATTGACCTAGTTTGAACAGTTCTGTAAAAAACATTGTATCCAGAGTGCATCAAACATGATTTTAGACCTTGTCTATCGAAAAGTGGTTATTTCTGTAGTTCAATTGCTGCAACTATCTGAAAATTGTCTATAGTCTTCCAATCATCTAGTTTGAACAGTTATGTTAAAAACATTGCATCAAACGTGATTTTAGACCTTGTCTATGGAAAAGTGGTTATTTCCGTAGTTCAATTGCTTCAACTTGCTGAAAATTGTCCAAAATGTGCCAATCATCTAGTTTGAACAGTTATGTTAAAAACATTGTATCCAGAGTGCATCAAACATGATTTTAGACCTTGTCTATCGAAAAGTGGTTATTTCTGTAGTTCAATTGCTGCAACTATCTGAAAATTGTCTATAGTGTTCCAATCATCTAGTTTGAACAGTTCTGTAAAAAACATTGCTTCCAGAGTGCATCAAACGTGATTTTAGACCTTGTCTATGGAAAAGTGGTTATTTCCGTAGTTCAATTGATTCAACTTGCTCAAAATTGTCCATAGTGTTCCAATCATCTAGTTTGAACAATTATGTTAAAAACATTGTATCCAAAGTGCATCAAACATGATTTTAGACCTTGTCTATCGAAAAGTGGTTATTTCTGTAGTTTAATTGCTGCAACTTGCTGAAAATTGTCCATAGTGTTCCAACCATCTAGTTTGAAAAGTTATGTTAAAAACATTGCTTCCAGAGTGCATCAAACGTGATTTTAGACCGTGTCTATGGAAAAGTTGTTATTTCTGTAGTTCAATTGCTGCAACTATCTGAAAATTGTCTATAGTGTTCCAATCATCTAGTTTGAACAGTTATGTTAAAAACATTGTATCCAGAGTGCATCAAACATGATTTTAGACCTTGTCTATCGAAAAGTGGTTATTTCTGTAGTTCAATTGCTGCAAACAATGCTGAAAATTGTCCATAGTGTTCCATTAATCTAGTTTGAACAGTTCTGTAAAAAACATTGTATCCAGAGTGCATCAAACATGATTTTAGACCTTGTCTATCGAAAAGTGGTTATTTCTGTAGTTCAATTGCTGCAACTATCTGAAAATTGTCTATAGTGTTCCAATCATCTAGTTTGAACAGTTATGTTAAAAACATTGCATCAAACGTGATTTTACACCTTGTCTATGGAAAAGTGGTTATTTCCGTAGTTCAATTGCTTCAACTTGCTGAAAATTGCCCAAAATGTGCCAATCATCTAGTTTGAACAGTTATGTTAAAAACATTGTATCCAGAGTGCATCAAACATGATTTTAGACCTTGTCTATCGAAAAGTGGTTATTTCTGTAGTTCAATTGCTGCAAACAATGCTGAAAATTGTCCATAGTGTTCCAATCATCTAGTTTGAACAGTTATGTTAAAAACATTGTATCCAGAGTGCATCAAACATGATTTTAGACCTTGTCTATGGAAAAGTGGTTATTTCCGTAGTTCAATTGATTCAACTTGCTCAAAATTGTCCATAGTGTTCCAATCATCTAGTTTGAACAGTTATGTTAAAAACATTGTATCCAAAGTGCTTCAAACATGATTTTAGACCTTGTCTATGGGAAAGTGGTTATTTCCGTAGTTCAATTGCTGCAACTTGCTGAAAATTGTCCATAGTGTTCCAATCATCTAGTTAGTACAGTTATGTTAAAAACATTGTATCCAGAGTGCATCAAACATGATTTTAGACCTTGTCTATGGAAAAGTGGTTATTTCCGTAGTTCAATTGCTGCAAACAATGCTGAAAATTGTCCATAGTGTTCCAACCATCTAGTTTGAAAAGTTATGTTAAAAACATTGCTTCCAGAGTGCATCAAACGTGATTTTAGACCGTGTCTATGGAAAAGTTGTTATTTCTGTAGTTCAATTGCTGCAACTATCTGAAAATTGTCCATAGTGTTCCAATCATCTAGTTTGAACAGTTATGTTAAAAACATTGCATCAAACGTGATTTTAGACCTTGTCTATGGAAAAGTGGTTATTTCCGTAGTTCAATTGCTTCAACTTGCTGAAAATTGTCCAAAATGTGCCAATCATCTAGTTTGAACAGTTATGTTAAAAACATTGTATCCAGAGTGCATCAAACATGATTTTAGACCTTGTCTATCGAAAAGTGGTTAAAAAAAAAAGTGGTAGTTCAATTGATTCAACTTGCTCAAAATTGTCCATAGTGTTCCAATCATCTAGTTTGAACAGTTATGTTAAAAACATTGTATCCAGAGTGCATCAAACATGATTTTAGACCTTGTCTATCGAAAAGTGGTTATTTCTGTAGTTCAATTGCTGCAACTATCTGAAAATTGTCTATAGTGTTCCAATCATCTAGTTTGAACAGTTCTGTAAAAAACATTGGTTCCAGAGTGCATCAAACGTGATTTTAGACCTTGTCTATGGAAAAGTGGTTATTTCCGTAGTTCAATTGATTCAACTTGCTCAAAATTGTCCATAGTGTTCCAATCATCTAGTTTGAACAATGATGTTAAAAACATTGTATCCAAAGTGCATCAAACATGATTTTAGACCTTGTCTATCGAAAAGTGGTTATTTCTGTAGTTTAATTGCTGCAACTTGCTGAAAATTGTCCATAGTGTTCCAATCATCTAGTTAGTACAGTTATGTTAAAAACATTGTATCCAGAGTGCATCAAACATGATTTTAGACCTTGTCTATGGAAAAGTGGTTATTTCCGTAGTTCAATTGCTGCAACTTGCTGAAAATTGTCCATAGTGTTCCAACCATCTAGTTTGAAAAGTTATGTTAAAAACATTGCTTCCAGAGTGCATCAAACGTGATTTTAGACCGTGTCTATCGAAAAGTGGTTATTTCTGTAGTTGAATTGCTGCAAACAATGCTGAAAATTGTCCATAGTGTTCCATTAACCTAGTTTGAACAGTTCTGTAAAAAACATTGTATCCAGAGTGCATCAAACATGATTTTAGACCTTGTCTATCGAAAAGTGGTTATTTCTGTAGTTCAATTGCTGCAACTATCTGAAAATTGTCTATAGTCTTCCAATCATCTAGTTTGAACAGTTATGTTAAAAACATTGCATCAAACGTGATTTTAGACCTTGTCTATGGAAAAGTGGTTATTTCCGTAGTTCAATTGCTTCAACTTGCTGAAAATTGTCCAAAATGTGCCAATCATCTAGTTTGAACAGTTATGTTAAAAACATTGTATCCAGAGTGCATCAAACATGATTTTAGACCTTGTCTATCGAAAAGTGGTTATTTCTGTAGTTCAATTGCTGCAACTATCTGAAAATTGTCTATAGTGTTCCAATCATCTAGTTTGAACAGTTCTGTAAAAAACATTGCTTCCAGAGTGCATCAAACGTGATTTTAGACCTTGTCTATGGAAAAGTGGTTATTTCCGTAGTTCAATTGATTCAACTTGCTCAAAATTGTCCATAGTGTTCCAATCATCTAGTTTGAACAATTATGTTAAAAACATTGTATCCAAAGTGCATCAAACATGATTTTAGACCTTGTCTATCGAAAAGTGGTTATTTCTGTAGTTTAATTGCTGCAACTTGCTGAAAATTGTCCATAGTGTTCCAACCATCTAGTTTGAAAAGTTATGTTAAAAACATTGCTTCCAGAGTGCATCAAACGTGATTTTAGACCGTGTCTATGGAAAAGTTATTTCTGTAGTTCAATTGCTGCAACTATCTGAAAATTGTCTATAGTGTTCCAATCATCTAGTTTGAACAGTTATGTTAAAAACATTGTATCCAGAGTGCATCAAACATGATTTTAGACCTTGTCTATCGAAAAGTGGTTATTTCTGTAGTTCAATTGCTGCAAACAATGCTGAAAATTGTCCATAGTGTTCCATTAATCTAGTTTGAACAGTTCTGTAAAAAACATTGTATCCAGAGTGCATCAAACATGATTTTAGACCTTGTCTATCGAAAAGTGGTTATTTCTGTAGTTCAATTGCTGCAACTATCTGAAAATTGTCTATAGTGTTCCAATCATCTAGTTTGAACAGTTATGTTAAAAACATTGCATCAAACGTGATTTTAGACCTTGTCTATGGAAAAGTGGTTATTTCCGTAGTTCAATTGCTTCAACTTGCTGAAAATTGCCCAAAATGTGCCAATCATCTAGTTTGAACAGTTATGTTAAAAACATTGTATCCAGAGTGCATCAAACATGATTTTAGACCTTGTCTATCGAAAAGTGGTTATTTCTGTAGTTCAATTGCTGCAAACAATGCTGAAAATTGTCCATAGTGTTCCAATCATCTAGTTTGAACAGTTATGTTAAAAACATTGTATCCAGAGTGCATCAAACATGATTTTAGACCTTGTCTATGGAAAAGTGGTTATTTCCGTAGTTCAATTGATTCAACTTGCTCAAAATTGTCCATAGTGTTCCAATCATCTAGTTTGAACAGTTATGTTAAAAACATTGTATCCAAAGTGCTTCAAACATGATTTTAGACCTTGTCTATGGGAAAGTGGTTATTTCCGTAGTTCAATTGCTGCAACTTGCTGAAAATTGTCCATAGTGTTCCAATCATCTAGTTTGAACAGTTATGTTAAAAACATTGTATCCAGAGTGCATCAAACATGATTTTAGACCTTGTCTATGGAAAAGTGGTTATTTCCGTAGTTTAATAGCTGCAACTTGCTGAAAATTGTCCATAGTCATCTAGTTTGAACTTTTTAACAATGTTAAGTTAAAAATGTTTGATGCACTCTGGATACAATGTTTTTAACATAACTGTTCAAACTAGATGATTGGCACATTTTGGACAATTTTCAGCAAGTTGAAGCAATTGAACTACGGAAATAACCACTTTTCCATAGACAAGGTCTAAAATCACGTTTGATGCAATGTTTTTAACATAACTGTTCAAACTAGATGATTGGAACACTATGGACAATTTTCAGCAAGTTGCAGCAATTGAACTACGGAAATAACAACTTTCCCATAGACAAGGTCTAAAATCATGTTTGATACAATGTTTTTAACATAACTGTTCAAACTAGATGATTGGCACATTTTGGACAATTCTCAGCAAGTTGAAGCAATTGAACTACGGAAATAACCACTTTCCCATAGACAAGGTCTAAAATCATGTTTGATGCACTCTGGATACAATGTTTTTAACATAACTGTTCAAACTAGATGATTGGCACATTTTGGACAATTTTCAGCAAGTTGAAGCAATTGAACTACGGAAATAGCCACTTTTCCATAGACAAGGTCTAAAATCACGTTTGATGCAATGTTTTTAACATAACTGTTTAAACTAGATGATTGGAACACTATGGACAATTTTCAGCAAGTTGAAGCAATTGAACTACGGAAATAACCACTTTTCCATAGACAAGGTCTAAAATCATGTTTGATACAATGTTTTTAACATAACTGTTCAAACTAGATGATTGGCACATTTTGGACAATTCTCAGCAAGTTGAAGCAATTGAACTACGGAAATAAACACTTTTCCATAGACAAGGTCTAAAATCATGTTTGATGCACTCTGGATACAATGTTTTTTACAGAACTGTTCAAACTAGATTAATGGAACACTATGGACAATTTTCAGCATTGTTTGAAGCAATTGAACTACAGAAATAACCACTTTTCGATAGACAAGGTCTAAAATCATGTTTGATGCACTCTGGATACAATGTTTTTAACATAACTGTTCAAACTAGATGATTGGAACACTATAGACAATTTTCAGATAGTTGCAGCAATTGAACTACAGAAATAACAACTTTTCCATAGACACGGTCTAAAATCACGTTTGATGCACTCTGGAAGCAATGTTTTTAACATAACTTTTCAAACTAGATGGTTGGAACACTATGGACAATTTTCAGCAAGTTGCAGCAATTGAACTACGGAAATAACCACTTTTCCATAGACAAGGTCTAAAATCATGTTTGATGCACTCTGGATACAATGTTTTTAACATAACTGTTCAAACTAGATGATTGGAACACTATGGACAATTTTCAGCAAGTTGCAGCAATTGAACTACGGAAATAACCACTTTCCCATAGACAAGGTCTAAAATCATGTTTGATGCACTCTGGATACAATGTTTTTAACATAACTGTTCAAACTAGATGATTGGCACATTTTGGACAATTTTCAGCAAGTTGAAGCAATTGAACTACGGAAATAACCACTTTTCCATAGACAAGGTCTAAAATCACGTTTGATGCAATGTTTTTAACATAACTGTTCAAACTAGATGATTGGAACACTATAGACAATTTTCAGATAGTTGCAGCAATTGCACTACAGAAATAACCACTTTTCGATAGACAAGGTCTAAAATCATGTTTGATGCACTCTGGATACAATGTTTTTTACAGAACTGTTCAAACTAGATTAATGGAACACTATGGACAATTTTCAGCATTGTTTGCAGCAATTGAACTACAGAAATAACCACTTTTCGATAGACAAGGTCTAAAATCATGTTTGATGCACTCTGGATACAATGTTTTTAACATAACTGTTCAAACTAGATGATTGGAACACTATAGACAATTTTCAGATAGTTGCAGCAATTGAACTACAGAAATAACAACTTTTCCATAGACACGGTCTAAAATCACGTTTGATGCACTCTGGAAGCAATGTTTTTAACATAACTTTTCAAACTAGATGGTTGGAACACTATGGACAATTTTCAGCAAGTTGCAGCAATTGAACTACGGAAATAACCACTTTTCCATAGACAAGGTCTAAAATCATGTTTGATGCACTCTGGATACAATGTTTTTAACATAACTGTTCAAACTAGATGATTGGAACACTATGGACAATTTTCAGCAAGTTGCAGCAATTGAACTACGGAAATAACCACTTTTCCATAGACAAGGCCTAAAATCACGTTTGATGCAATGTTTTTTACATAACTGTTCAAACTAGATGATTGGAACACTATAGACAATTTTCAGATAGTTGCAGCAATTGCACTACAGAAATAACCACTTTTCGATAGACAAGGTCTAAAATCATGTTTGATGCACTCTGGATACAATGTTTTTTACAGAACTGTTCAAACTAGATTAATGGAACACTATGGACAATTTTCAGCATTGTTTGCAGCAATTGAACTACAGAAATAACCACTTTTCGATAGACACGGTCTAAAATCACGTTTGATGCACTCTGGAAGCAATGTTTTTAACATAACTGTACTAACTAGATGATTGGAACACTATAGACAATTTTCAGATAGTTGCAGCAATTGAACTACAGAAATAACAACTTTTCCATAGACACGGTCTAAAATCACGTTTGATGCACTCTGGAAGCAATGTTTTTAACATAACTTTTCAAACTAGATGGTTGGAACACTATGGACAATTTTCAGCAAGTTGCAGCAATTGAACTACGGAAATAACCACTTTTCCATAGACAAGGTCTAAAATCATGTTTGATGCACTCTGGATACAATGTTTTTAACATAACTGTTCAAACTAGATGATTGGAACACTATGGACAATTTTCAGCAAGTTGCAGCAATTGAACTACGGAAATAACCACTTTTCCATAGACAAGGTCTAAAATCACGTTTGATGCAATGTTTTTTACATAACTGTTCAAACTAGATGATTGGAACACTATAGACAATTTTCAGATAGTTGCAGCAATTGCACTACAGAAATAACCACTTTTCGATAGACAAGGTCTAAAATCATGTTTGATGCACTCTGGATACAATGTTTTTTACAGAACTGTTCAAACTAGATTAATGGAACACTATGGACAATTTTCAGCATTGTTTGCAGCAATTGAACTACAGAAATAACCACTTTTCGATAGACACGGTCTAAAATCACGTTTGATGCACTCTGGAAGCAATGTTTTTAACATAACTGTACTAACTAGATGATTGGAACACTATGGACAATTTTCAGCAAGTTGCAGCAATTAAACTACAGAAATAACCACTTTTCGATAGACAAGGTCTAAAATCATGTTTGATGCACTTTGGATACAATGTTTTTAACATAATTGTTCAAACTAGATGATTGGAACACTATGGACAATTTTGAGCAAGTTGAATCAATTGAACTACGGAAATAACCACTTTTCCATAGACAAGGTCTAAAATCACGTTTGATGCACTCTGGAAGCAATGTTTTTTACAGAACTGTTCAAACTAGATGATTGGAACACTATAGACAATTTTCAGATAGTTGCAGCAATTGAACTACGGAAATAACCACTTTTCCATAGACAAGGTCTAAAATCATGTTTGATGCACTCTGGATACAATGTTTTTAACATAACTGTACTAACTAGATGATTGGAACACTATGGACAATTTTCAGCAAATTGCAGCAATTAAACTACAGAAATAACCACTTTTCGATAGACAAGGTCTAAAATCATGTTTGATGCACTTTGGATACAATGTTTTTAACATAATTGTTCAAACTAGATGATTGGAACACTATGGACAATTTTGAGCAAGTTGAATCAATTGAACTACGGAAATAACCACTTTTCCATAGACAAGGTCTAAAATCATGTTTGATGCACTCTGGATACAATGTTTTTAACATAACTGTTCAAACTAGATGATTGGAACACTATGGACAATTTTCAGCAAGTTGCAGCAATTGAACTATCGAAATAACAACTTTCCCATAGACAAGGTCTAAAATCATGTTTGATGCACTCTGGATACAATGTTTTTAACATAACTGTTCAAACTAGATGATTGGCACATTTTGGACAATTTTCAGCAAGTTGAAGCAATTGAACTACGGAAATAACCACTTTTCCATAGACAAGGTCTAAAATCACGTTTGATGCAATGTTTTTAACATAACTGTTCAAACTAGATGATTGGAACACTATGGACAATTTTTGAGCAAGTTGAATCAATTGAACTACGGAAATAATCACTTTTCCATAGACAAGGTCTAAAATCATGTTTGATGCACTCTGGATACATTGTCCATAGTGTTCCAATCATCTAGTTTGAACAGTTATGTTAAAAACATTGTATCCAAAGTGCATCAAACATGATTTTAGACCTTGTCTATCGAAAAGTGGTTATTTCTGTAGTTTAATTGCTGCAACTTGCTGAAAATTGTCCATAGTGTTCCAATCATCTAGTTTGAAAAGTTATGTTAAAAACATTGTATCCAGAGTGCATCAAACATGATTTTAGACCTTGTCTATGGAAAAGTGGTTATTTCCGTAGTTCAATTGCTGCAACTTGCTGAAAATTGTCCATAGTGTTCCAATCATCTAGTTTGAAAAGTTATGTTAAAAACATTGCTTCCAGAGTGCATGAAACGTGATTTTAGACCGTGTCTATGGAAAAGTGGTTATTTCTGTAGTTCAATTGCTGCAACTATCTGAAAATTGTCTATAGTGTTCCAATCATCTAGTTTGAACAGTTATGTTAAAAACATTGTATCCAGAGTGCATCAAACATGATTTTAGACCTTGTCTATGGAAAAGTGGTTATTTCTGTAGTTCAATTGCTGCAAACAATGCTGAAAATTGTCCATAGTGTTCCATTAATCTAGTTTGAACAGTTCTGTAAAAAACATTGTATCCAGAGTGCATCAAACATGATTTTAGACCTTGTCTATCGAAAAGTGGTTATTTCTGTAGTGCAATTGCTGCAACTATCTGAAAATTGTCTATAGTGTTCCAATCATCTAGTTTGAACAGTTATGTTAAAAACATTGCATCAAACGTGATTTTAGACCTTGTCTATGGAAAAGTGGTTATTTCCGTAGTTCACTTGCTTCAACTTGCTGAAAATTGTCCAAAATGTGCCAATCATCTAGTTTGAACAGTTATGTTAAAAACATTGTATCCAGAGTGCATCAAACATGATTTTAGACCTTGTCTATCGAAAAGTGGTTATTTCTGTAGTTTAATTGCTGCAACTTGCTGAAAATTGTCCATAGTGTTCCAATCATCTAGTTAGTACAGTTATGTTAAAAACATTGCTTCCAGAGTGCATCAAACGTGATTTTAGACCGTGTCTATCGAAAAGTGGTTATTTCTGTAGTTCAATTGCTGCAAACAATGCTGAAAATTGTCCATAGTGTTCCATTAATCTAGTTTGAACAGTTCTGTAAAAAACATTGTATCCAGAGTGCATCAAACATGATTTTAGACCTTGTCTATCGAGAAGTGGTTATTTCTGTAGTTCAATTGCTGCAACTATCTGAAAATTGTCTATAGTGTTCCAATCATCTAGTTTGAACAGTTCTGTAAAAAACATTGCTTCCAGAGTGCATCAAACGTGATTTTAGACCTTGTCTATGGAAAAGTGGTTATTTCCGTAGTTCAATTGCTTCAACTTGCTGAAAATTGTCCAAAATGTGCCAATCATCTAGTTTGAACAGTTATGTTAAAAACATTGTATCCAGAGTGCATCAAACATGATTTTAGACCTTGTCTATCGAAAAGTGGTTATTTCTGTAGTTCAATTGCTGCAACAATCTGAAAATTGTCTATAGTGTTCCAATCATCTAGTTTGAACAGTTCTGTAAAAAACATTGCTTCCAGAGTGCATCAAACGTGATTTTAGACCTTGTCTATGGAAAAGTGGTTATTTCCGTAGTTCAATTGATTCAACTTGCTCAAAATTGTCCATAGTGTTCCAATCATCTAGTTTGAACAATTATGTTAAAAACATTGTATCCAAAGTGCATCAAACATGATTTTAGACCTTGTCTATCGAAAAGTGGTTATTTCTGTAGTTTAATTGCTGCAACTTGCTGAAAATTGTCCATAGTGTTCCAACCATCTAGTTTGAAAAGTTATGTTAAAAACATTGCTTCCAGAGTGCATCAAACGTGATTTTAGACCGTGTCTATGGAAAAGTTGTTATTTCTGTAGTTCAATTGCTGCAACTATCTGAAAATTGTCTATAGTGTTCCAATCATCTAGTTTGAACAGTTCTGTAAAAAACATTGTATCCAGAGTGCATCAAACATGATTTTAGACCTTGTCTATCGAAAAGTGGTTATTTCTGTAGTTCAATTGCTGCAAACAATGCTCAAGACCTTGTCTATGGAAAAGTGGTTATTTCCGTAGTTCAATTGATTCAACTTGCTCAAAATTGTCCATAGTGTTCCAATCATCTAGTTTGAACAGTTATGTTAAAAACATTGTATCCAAAGTGCTTCAAACATGATTTTAGACCTTGTCTATGGGAAAGTGGTTATTTCCGTAGTTCAATTGCTGCAACTTGCTGAAAATTGTCCATAGTGTTCCAATCATCTAGTTTGAACAGTTATGTTAAAAACATTGTATCCAGAGTGCATCAAACATGATTTTAGACCTTGTCTATGGAAAAGTGGTTATTTCCGTAGTTCAATTGATTCAACTTTAATAGCTGCAACTTGCTGAAAATTGTCCATAGTCATCTAGTTTGAACTCTTTAACAATGTTAAAAACATTGTATCCAGAGTGCATCAAACATGATTTTAGACCTTGTCTATGGAAAATGCACTCTGGAAGCAATGTTTTTAACATTGTTAAAAAGTTCAAACTAGATGACTATGGACAATTTTCAGCAAGTTGCAGCAATTAAACTACAGAAATAACCACTTTTCGATAGACAAGGTCTAAAATCATGTTTGATGCACTTTGGATACAATGTTTTTAACATAATTGTTCAAACTAGATGATTGGAACACTATGGACAATTTTGAGCAAGTTGAATCAATTGAACTACGGAAATAACCACTTTTCCATAGACAAGGTCTAAAATCACGTTTGATGCACTCTGGAAGCAATGTTTTTTACAGAACTGTTCAAACTAGATGATTGGAACACTATAGACAATTTTCAGATAGTTGCAGCAATTGAACTACGGAAATAACCACTTTTCCATAGACAAGGTCTAAAATCATGTTTGATGCACTCTGGATACAATGTTTTTAACATAACTGTACTAACTAGATGATTGGAACACTATGGACAATTTTCAGCAAGTTGCAGCAATTAAACTACAGAAATAACCACTTTTCGATAGACAAGGTCTAAAATCATGTTTGATGCACTTTGGATACAATGTTTTTAACATAATTGTTCAAACTAGATGATTGGAACACTATGGACAATTTTGAGCAAGTTGAATCAATTGAACTACGGAAATAACCACTTTTCCATAGACAAGGTCTAAAATCATGTTTGATGCACTCTGGATACAATGTTTTTAACATAACTGTTCAAACTAGATGATTGGAACACTATGGACAATTTTTGAGCAAGTTGAATCAATTGAACTACGGAAATAATCACTTTTCCATAGACAAGGTCTAAAATCATGTTTGATGCACTCTGGATACATTGTCCATAGTGTTCCAATCATCTAGTTTGAACAGTTATGTTAAAAACATTGTATCCAAAGTGCATCAAACATGATTTTAGACCTTGTCTATCGAAAAGTGGTTATTTCTGTAGTTTAATTGCTGCAACTTGCTGAAAATTGTCCATAGTGTTCCAATCATCTAGTTTGAAAAGTTATGTTAAAAACATTGTATCCAGAGTGCATCAAACATGATTTTAGACCTTGTCTATGGAAAAGTGGTTGTTTCCGTAGTTCAATTGCTGCAACTTGCTGAAAATTGTCCATAGTGTTCCAATCATCTAGTTTGAAAAGTTATGTTAAAAACATTGCTTCCAGAGTGCATGAAACGTGATTTTAGACCGTGTCTATGGAAAAGTGGTTATTTCTGTAGTTCAATTGCTGCAACTATCTGAAAATTGTCTATAGTGTTCCAATCATCTAGTTTGAACAGTTATGTTAAAAACATTGTATCCAGAGTGCATCAAACATGATTTTAGACCTTGTCTATGGAAAAGTGGTTATTTCTGTAGTTCAATTGCTGCAAACAATGCTGAAAATTGTCCATAGTGTTCCATTAATCTAGTTTGAACAGTTCTGTAAAAAACATTGTATCCAGAGTGCATCAAACATGATTTTAGACCTTGTCTATGGAAAAGTGGTTATTTCCGTAGTTCACTTGCTTCAACTTGCTGAAAATTGTCCAAAATGTGCCAATCATCTAGTTTGAACAGTTATGTTAAAAACATTGTATCCAGAGTGCATCAAACATGATTTTAGACCTTGTCTATCGAAAAGTGGTTATTTCTGTAGTTTAATTGCTGCAACTTGCGGAAAATTGTCCATAGTGTTCCAATCATCTAGTTAGTACAGTTATGTTAAAAACATTGCTTCCAGAGTGCATCAAACGTGATTTTAGACCGTGTCTATCGAAAAGTGGTTATTTCTGTAGTTCAATTGCTGCAAACAATGCTGAAAATTGTCCATAGTGTTCCATTAATCTAGTTTGAACAGTTCTGTAAAAAACATTGTATCCAGAGTGCATCAAACATGATTTTAGACCTTGTCTATCGAAAAGTGGTTATTTCTGTAGTTCAATTGCTGCAACTATCTGAAAATTGTCTGTCTTCCAATCATCTAGTTTGAACAGTTATGTTAAAAACATTGCATCAAACGTGATTTTAGACCTTGTCTATGGAAAAGTGGTTATTTCCGTAGTTCAATTGCTTCAACTTGCTGAAAATTGTCCAAAATGTGCCAATCATCTAGTTTGAAAAGTTATGTTAAAAACATTGCTTCCAGAGTGCATCAAACATGATTTTAGACCGTGTCTATCGAAAAGTGGTTATTTCTGTAGTTCAATTGCTGCAAACAATGCTGAAAATTGTCCATAGTGTTCCATTAATCTAGTTTGAACAGTTCTGTAAAAAACATTGCTTCCAGAGTGCATCAAACGTGATTTTAGACCTTGTCTATGGAAAAGTGGTTATTTCCGTAGTTCAATTGATTCAACTTGCTCAAAATTGTCCATAGTGTTCCAATCATCTAGTTTGAACAATTATGTTAAAAACATTGTATCCAAAGTGCATCAAACATGATTTTAGACCTTGTCTATCGAAAAGTGGTTATTTCTGTAGTTTAATTGCTGCAACTTGCTGAAAATTGTCCATAGTGTTCCAACCATCTAGTTTGAAAAGTTATGTTAAAAACATTGCTTCCAGAGTGCATCAAACGTGATTTTAGACCGTGTCTATGGAAAAGTTGTTATTTCTGTAGTTCAATTGCTGCAACTATCTGAAAATTGTCTATAGTGTTCCAATCATCTAGTTTGAACAGTTCTGTAAAAAACATTGTATCCAGAGTGCATCAAACATGATTTTAGACCTTGTCTATCGAAAAGTGGTTATTTCTGTAGTTCAATTGCTGCAAACAATGCTCAAGACCTTGTCTATGGAAAAGTGGTTATTTCCGTAGTTCAATTGATTCAACTTGCTCAAAATTGTCCATAGTGTTCCAATCATCTAGTTTGAACAGTTCTGTAAAAAACATTGTATCCAGAGTGCATCAAACATGATTTTAGACCTTGTCTATGGAAAAGTGGTTATTTCCGTAGTTCAATTGATTCAACTTTAATAGCTGCAACTTGCTGAAAATTGTCCATAGTCATCTAGTTTGAACTTTTTAACAATGTTAAAAACATTGTATCCAGAGTGCATCAAACATGATTTTAGACCTTGTCTATGGAAAATGCACTCTGGAAGCAATGTTTTTAACATTGTTAAAAAGTTCAAACTAGATGACTATGGACAATTTTCAGCAAGTTGCAGCAATTAAACTACAGAAATAACCACTTTTCGATAGACAAGGTCTAAAATCATGTTTGATGCACTTTGGATACAATGTTTTTAACATAATTGTTCAAACTAGATGATTGGAACACTATGGACAATTTTGAGCAAGTTGAATCAATTGAACTACGGAAATAACCACTTTTCCATAGACAAGGTCTAAAATCACGTTTGATGCACTCTGGAAGCAATGTTTTTTACAGAACTGTTCAAACTAGATGATTGGAACACTATAGACAATTTTCAGATAGTTGCAGCAATTGAACTACGGAAAAATAACCACTTTTCCATAGACAAGGTCTAAAATCATGTTTGATGCACTCTGGATACAATGTTTTTAACATAACTGTACTAACTAGATGATTGGAACACTATGGACAATTTTCAGCAAGTTGCAGCAATTAAACTACAGAAATAACCACTTTTCGATAGACAAGGTCTAAAATCATGTTTGATGCACTTTGGATACAATGTTTTTAACATAATTGTTCAAACTAGATGATTGGAACACTATGGACAATTTTGAGCAAGTTGAATCAATTGAACTACGGAAATAACCACTTTTCCATAGACAAGGTCTAAAATCATGTTTGATGCACTCTGGATACAATGTTTTTAACATAACTGTTCAAACTAGATGATTGGAACACTATGGACAATTTTCAGCAAGTTGCAGCAATTGAACTATCGAAATAACAACTTTCCCATAGACAAGGTCTAAAATCATGTTTGATGCACTCTGGATACAATGTTTTTAACATAACTGTTCAAACTAGATGATTGGCACATTTTGGACAATTTTCAGCAAGTTGAAGCAATTGAACTACGGAAATAACCACTTTTCCATAGACAAGGTCTAAAATCACGTTTGATGCACTGTTTTTAACATAACTGTTCAAACTAGATGATTGGAACACTATGGACAATTTTTGAGCAAGTTGAATCAATTGAACTACGGAAATAATCACTTTTCCATAGACAAGGTCTAAAATCATGTTTGATGCACTCTGGATACATTGTCCATAGTGTTCCAATCATCTAGTTTGAACAGTTATGTTAAAAACATTGTATCCAAAGTGCATCAAACATGATTTTAGACCTTGTCTATCGAAAAGTGGTTATTTCTGTAGTTTAATTGCTGCAACTTGCTGAAAATTGTCCATAGTGTTCCAATCATCTAGTTTGAAAAGTTATGTTAAAAACATTGTATCCAGAGTGCATCAAACATGATTTTAGACCTTGTCTATGGAAAAGTGGTTGTTTCCGTAGTTCAATTGCTGCAACTTGCTGAAAATTGTCCATAGTGTTCCAATCATCTAGTTTGAAAAGTTATGTTAAAAACATTGCTTCCAGAGTGCATGAAACGTGATTTTAGACCGTGTCTATGGAAAAGTGGTTATTTCTGTAGTTCAATTGCTGCAACTATCTGAAAATTGTCTATAGTGTTCCAATCATCTAGTTTGAACAGTTATGTTAAAAACATTGTATCCAGAGTGCATCAAACATGATTTTAGACCTTGTCTATGGAAAAGTGGTTATTTCTGTAGTTCAATTGCTGCAAACAATGCTGAAAATTGTCCATAGTGTTCCATTAATCTAGTTTGAACAGTTCTGTAAAAAACATTGTATCCAGAGTGCATCAAACATGATTTTAGACCTTGTCTATGGAAAAGTGGTTATTTCCGTAGTTCACTTGCTTCAACTTGCTGAAAATTGTCCAAAATGTGCCAATCATCTAGTTTGAACAGTTATGTTAAAAACATTGTATCCAGAGTGCATCAAACATGATTTTAGACCTTGTCTATCGAAAAGTGGTTATTTCTGTAGTTTAATTGCTGCAACTTGCGGAAAATTGTCCATAGTGTTCCAATCATCTAGTTAGTACAGTTATGTTAAAAACATTGCTTCCAGAGTGCATCAAACGTGATTTTAGACCGTGTCTATCGAAAAGTGGTTATTTCTGTAGTTCAATTGCTGCAAACAATGCTGAAAATTGTCCATAGTGTTCCATTAATCTAGTTTGAACAGTTCTGTAAAAAACATTGTATCCAGAGTGCATCAAACATGATTTTAGACCTTGTCTATCGAAAAGTGGTTATTTCTGTAGTTCAATTGCTGCAACTATCTGAAAATTGTCTGTCTTCCAATCATCTAGTTTGAACAGTTATGTTAAAAACATTGCATCAAACGTGATTTTAGACCTTGTCTATGGAAAAGTGGTTATTTCCGTAGTTCAATTGCTTCAACTTGCTGAAAATTGTCCAAAATGTGCCAATCATCTAGTTTGAAAAGTTATGTTAAAAACATTGCTTCCAGAGTGCATCAAACATGATTTTAGACCGTGTCTATCGAAAAGTGGTTATTTCTGTAGTTCAATTGCTGCAAACAATGCTGAAAATTGTCCATAGTGTTCCATTAATCTAGTTTGAACAGTTCTGTAAAAAACATTGCTTCCAGAGTGCATCAAACGTGATTTTAGACCTTGTCTATGGAAAAGTGGTTATTTCCGTAGTTCAATTGATTCAACTTGCTCAAAATTGTCCATAGTGTTCCAATCATCTAGTTTGAACAATTATGTTAAAAACATTGTATCCAAAGTGCATCAAACATGATTTTAGACCTTGTCTATCGAAAAGTGGTTATTTCTGTAGTTTAATTGCTGCAACTTGCTGAAAATTGTCCATAGTGTTCCAACCATCTAGTTTGAAAAGTTATGTTAAAAACATTGCTTCCAGAGTGCATCAAACGTGATTTTAGACCGTGTCTATGGAAAAGTTGTTATTTCTGTAGTTCAATTGCTGCAACTATCTGAAAATTGTCTATAGTGTTCCAATCATCTAGTTTGAACAGTTCTGTAAAAAACATTGTATCCAGAGTGCATCAAACATGATTTTAGACCTTGTCTATCGAAAAGTGGTTATTTCTGTAGTTCAATTGCTGCAAACAATGCTCAAGACCTTGTCTATGGAAAAGTGGTTATTTCCGTAGTTCAATTGATTCAACTTGCTCAAAATTGTCCATAGTGTTCCAATCATCTAGTTTGAACAGTTCTGTAAAAAACATTGTATCCAGAGTGCATCAAACATGATTTTAGACCTTGTCTATGGAAAAGTGGTTATTTCCGTAGTTCAATTGATTCAACTTTAATAGCTGCAACTTGCTGAAAATTGTCCATAGTCATCTAGTTTGAACTTTTTAACAATGTTAAAAACATTGTATCCAGAGTGCATCAAACATGATTTTAGACCTTGTCTATGGAAAATGCACTCTGGAAGCAATGTTTTTAACATTGTTAAAAAGTTCAAACTAGATGACTATGGACAATTTTCAGCAAGTTGCAGCAATTAAACTACAGAAATAACCACTTTTCGATAGACAAGGTCTAAAATCATGTTTGATGCACTTTGGATACAATGTTTTTAACATAATTGTTCAAACTAGATGATTGGAACACTATGGACAATTTTGAGCAAGTTGAATCAATTGAACTACGGAAATAACCACTTTTCCATAGACAAGGTCTAAAATCACGTTTGATGCACTCTGGAAGCAATGTTTTTTACAGAACTGTTCAAACTAGATGATTGGAACACTATAGACAATTTTCAGATAGTTGCAGCAATTGAACTACGGAAAAATAACCACTTTTCCATAGACAAGGTCTAAAATCATGTTTGATGCACTCTGGATACAATGTTTTTAACATAACTGTACTAACTAGATGATTGGAACACTATGGACAATTTTCAGCAAGTTGCAGCAATTAAACTACAGAAATAACCACTTTTCGATAGACAAGGTCTAAAATCATGTTTGATGCACTTTGGATACAATGTTTTTAACATAATTGTTCAAACTAGATGATTGGAACACTATGGACAATTTTGAGCAAGTTGAATCAATTGAACTACGGAAATAACCACTTTTCCATAGACAAGGTCTAAAATCATGTTTGATGCACTCTGGATACAATGTTTTTAACATAACTGTTCAAACTAGATGATTGGAACACTATGGACAATTTTCAGCAAGTTGCAGCAATTGAACTATCGAAATAACAACTTTCCCATAGACAAGGTCTAAAATCATGTTTGATGCACTCTGGATACAATGTTTTTAACATAACTGTTCAAACTAGATGATTGGCACATTTTGGACAATTTTCAGCAAGTTGAAGCAATTGAACTACGGAAATAACCACTTTTCCATAGACAAGGTCTAAAATCACGTTTGATGCACTGTTTTTAACATAACTGTTCAAACTAGATGATTGGAACACTATGGACAATTTTTGAGCAAGTTGAATCAATTGAACTACGGAAATAATCACTTTTCCATAGACAAGGTCTAAAATCATGTTTGATGCACTCTGGATACATTGTCCATAGTGTTCCAATCATCTAGTTTGAACAGTTATGTTAAAAACATTGTATCCAAAGTGCATCAAACATGATTTTAGACCTTGTCTATCGAAAAGTGGTTATTTCTGTAGTTTAATTGCTGCAACTTGCTGAAAATTGTCCATAGTGTTCCAATCATCTAGTTTGAAAAGTTATGTTAAAAACATTGTATCCAGAGTGCATCAAACATGATTTTAGACCTTGTCTATGGAAAAGTGGTTGTTTCCGTAGTTCAATTGCTGCAACTTGCTGAAAATTGTCCATAGTGTTCCAATCATCTAGTTTGAAAAGTTATGTTAAAAACATTGCTTCCAGAGTGCATGAAACGTGATTTTAGACCGTGTCTATGGAAAAGTGGTTATTTCTGTAGTTCAATTGCTGCAACTATCTGAAAATTGTCTATAGTGTTCCAATCATCTAGTTTGAACAGTTATGTTAAAAACATTGTATCCAGAGTGCATCAAACATGATTTTAGACCTTGTCTATGGAAAAGTGGTTATTTCTGTAGTTCAATTGCTGCAAACAATGCTGAAAATTGTCCATAGTGTTCCATTAATCTAGTTTGAACAGTTCTGTAAAAAACATTGAATCCAGAGTGCATCAAACATGATTTTAGACCTTGTCTATGGAAAAGTGGTTATTTCCGTAGTTCACTTGCTTCAACTTGCTGAAAATTGTCCAAAATGTGCCAATCATCTAGTTTGAACAGTTATGTTAAAAACATTGTATCCAGAGTGCATCAAACATGATTTTAGACCTTGTCTATCGAAAAGTGGTTATTTCTGTAGTTTAATTGCTGCAACTTGCTGAAAATTGTCCATAGTGTTCCAATCATCTAGTTAGTACAGTTATGTTAAAAACATTGCTTCCAGAGTGCATCAAACGTGATTTTAGACCGTGTCTATCGAAAAGTGGTTATTTCTGTAGTTCAATTGCTGCAAACAATGCTGAAAATTGTCCATAGTGTTCCATTAATCTAGTTTGAACAGTTCTGTAAAAAACATTGTATCCAGAGTGCATCAAACATGATTTTAGACCTTGTCTATCGAAAAGTGGTTATTTCTGTAGTTCAATTGCTGCAACTATCTGAAAATTGTCTATAGTCTTCCAATCATCTAGTTTGAACAGTTATGTTAAAAACATTGCATCAAACGTGATTTTAGACCTTGTCTATGGAAAAGTGGTTATTTCCGTAGTTCAATTGCTTCAACTTGCTGAAAATTGTCCAAAATGTGCCAATCATCTAGTTTGAACAGTTATGTTAAAAACATTGTATCCAGAGTGCATCAAACATGATTTTAGACCGTGTCTATGGAAAAGTGGTTATTTCTGTAGTTCAATTGCTGCAACTATCTGAAAATTGTCTATAGTGTTCCAATCATCTAGTTTGAACAGTTATGTTAAAAACATTGTATCCAGAGTGCATCAAACATGATTTTAGACCTTGTCTATGGAAAAGTGGTTATTTCTGTAGTTCAATTGCTGCAAACAATGCTGAAAATTGTCCATAGTGTTCCATTAATCTAGTTTGAACAGTTCTGTAAAAAACATTGTATCCAGAGTGCATCAAACATGATTTTAGACCTTGTCTATCGAAAAGTGGTTATTTCTGTAGTGCAATTGCTGCAACTATCTGAAAATTGTCTATAGTGTTCCAATCATCTAGTTTGAACAGTTATGTTAAAAACATTGCATCAAACGTGATTTTAGACCTTGTCTATGGAAAAGTGGTTATTTCCGTAGTTCACTTGCTTCAACTTGCTGAAAATTGTCCAAAATGTGCCAATCATCTAGTTTGAACAGTTATGTTAAAAACATTGTATCCAGAGTGCATCAAACATGATTTTAGACCTTGTCTATCGAGAAGTGGTTATTTCTGTAGTTCAATTGCTGCAACTATCTGAAAATTGTCTATAGTGTTCCAATCATCTAGTTTGAACAGTTCTGTAAAAAACATTGCTTCCAGAGTGCATCAAACGTGATTTTAGACCTTGTCTATGGAAAAGTGGTTATTTCCGTAGTTCAATTGCTTCAACTTGCTGAAAATTGTCCAAAATGTGCCAATCATCTAGTTTGAACAGTTATGTTAAAAACATTGTATCCAGAGTGCATCAAACATGATTTTAGACCTTGTCTATCGAAAAGTGGTTATTTCTGTAGTTTAATTGCTGCAACTTGCTGAAAATTGTCCATAGTGTTCCAATCATCTAGTTAGTACAGTTATGTTAAAAACATTGCTTCCAGAGTGCATCAAACGTGATTTTAGACCGTGTCTATCGAAAAGTGGTTATTTCTGTAGTTCAATTGCTGCAAACAATGCGGAAAATTGTCCATAGTGTTCCATTAATCTAGTTTGAACAGTTCTGTAAAAAACATTGTATCCAGAGTGCATCAAACATGATTTTAGACCTTGTCTATCGAAAAGTGGTTATTTCTGTAGTTCAATTGCTGCAACTATCTGAAAATTGTCTATAGTCTTCCAATCATCTAGTTTGAACAGTTATGTTAAAAACATTGCATCAAACGTGATTTTAGACCTTGTCTATGGAAAAGTGGTTATTTCCGTAGTTCAATTGCTTCAACTTGCTGAAAATTGTCCAAAATGTGCCAATCATCTAGTTTGAACAGTTATGTTAAAAACATTGTATCCAGAGTGCATCAAACATGATTTTAGACCGTGTCTATGGAAAAGTGGTTATTTCTGTAGTTCAATTGCTGCAACTATCTGAAAATTGTCTATAGTGTTCCAATCATCTAGTTTGAACAGTTATGTTAAAAACATTGTATCCAGAGTGCATCAAACATGATTTTAGACCTTGTCTATGGAAAAGTGGTTATTTCTGTAGTTCAATTGCTGCAAACAATGCTGAAAATTGTCCATAGTGTTCCATTAATCTAGTTTGAACAGTTCTGTAAAAAACATTGTATCCAGAGTGCATCAAACATGATTTTAGACCTTGTCTATCGAAAAGTGGTTATTTCTGTAGTGCAATTGCTGCAACTATCTGAAAATTGTCCATAGTGTTCCAACCATCTAGTTTGAAAAGTTATGTTAAAAACATTGCTTCCAGAGTGCATCAAACGTGATTTTAGACCGTGTCTATGGAAAAGTTGTTATTTCTGTAGTTCAATTGCTGCAACTATCTGAAAATTGTCTATAGTGTTCCAATCATCTAGTTTGAACAGTTATGTTAAAAACATTGTATCCAGAGTGCATCAAACATGATTTTAGACCTTGTCTATGGAAAAGTGGTTATTTCTGTAGTTCAATTGCTGCAAACAATGCTGAAAATTGTCCATAGTGTTCCATTAATCTAGTTTGAACAGTTCTGTAAAAAACATTGTATCCAGAGTGCATCAAACATGATTTTAGACCTTGTCTATGGAAAAGTGGTTATTTCCGTAGTTCACTTGCTTCAACTTGCTGAAAATTGTCCAAAATGTGCCAATCATCTAGTTTGAACAGTTATGTTAAAAACATTGTATCCAGAGTGCATCAAACATGATTTTAGACCTTGTCTATCGAAAAGTGGTTATTTCTGTAGTTTAATTGCTGCAACTTGCTGAAAATTGTCCATAGTGTTCCAATCATCTAGTTAGTACAGTTATGTTAAAAACATTGCTTCCAGAGTGCATCAAACGTGATTTTAGACCGTGTCTATCGAAAAGTGGTTATTTCTGTAGTTCAATTGCTGCAAACAATGCTGAAAATTGTCCATAGTGTTCCATTAATCTAGTTTGAACAGTTCTGTAAAAAACATTGTATCCAGAGTGCATCAAACATGATTTTAGACCTTGTCTATCGAAAAGTGGTTATTTCTGTAGTTCAATTGCTGCAACTATCTGAAAATTGTCTATAGTCTTCCAATCATCTAGTTTGAACAGTTATGTTAAAAACATTGCATCAAACGTGATTTTAGACCTTGTCTATGGAAAAGTGGTTATTTCCGTAGTTCAATTGCTTCAACTTGCTGAAAATTGTCCAAAATGTGCCAATCATCTAGTTTGAACAGTTATGTTAAAAACATTGTATCCAGAGTGCATCAAACATGATTTTAGACCGTGTCTATGGAAAAGTGGTTATTTCTGTAGTTCAATTGCTGCAACTATCTGAAAATTGTCTATAGTGTTCCAATCATCTAGTTTGAACAGTTATGTTAAAAACATTGTATCCAGAGTGCATCAAACATGATTTTAGACCTTGTCTATGGAAAAGTGGTTATTTCTGTAGTTCAATTGCTGCAAACAATGCTGAAAATTGTCCATAGTGTTCCATTAATCTAGTTTGAACAGTTCTGTAAAAAACATTGTATCCAGAGTGCATCAAACATGATTTTAGACCTTGTCTATCGAAAAGTGGTTATTTCTGTAGTGCAATTGCTGCAACTATCTGAAAATTGTCTATAGTGTTCCAATCATCTAGTTTGAACAGTTATGTTAAAAACATTGCATCAAACGTGATTTTAGACCTTGTCTATGGAAAAGTGGTTATTTCCGTAGTTCACTTGCTTCAACTTGCTGAAAATTGTCCAAAATGTGCCAATCATCTAGTTTGAACAGTTATGTTAAAAACATTGTATCCAGAGTGCATCAAACATGATTTTAGACCTTGTCTATCGAAAAGTGGTTATTTCTGTAGTTTAATTGCTGCAACTTGCTGAAAATTGTCCATAGTGTTCCAATCATCTAGTTAGTACAGTTATGTTAAAAACATTGCTTCCAGAGTGCATCAAACGTGATTTTAGACCGTGTCTATCGAAAAGTGGTTATTTCTGTAGTTCAATTGCTGCAAACAATGCTGAAAATTGTCCATAGTGTTCCATTAATCTAGTTTGAACAGTTCTGTAAAAAACATTGTATCCAGAGTGCATCAAACATGATTTTAGACCTTGTCTATCGAGAAGTGGTTATTTCTGTAGTTCAATTGCTGCAACTATCTGAAAATTGTCTATAGTGTTCCAATCATCTAGTTTGAACAGTTCTGTAAAAAACATTGCTTCCAGAGTGCATCAAACGTGATTTTAGACCTTGTCTATGGAAAAGTGGTTATTTCCGTAGTTCAATTGCTTCAACTTGCTGAAAATTGTCCAAAATGTGCCAATCATCTAGTTTGAACAGTTATGTTAAAAACATTGTATCCAGAGTGCATCAAACATGATTTTAGACCTTGTCTATCGAAAAGTGGTTATTTCTGTAGTTCAATTGCTGCAAACAATGCTCAAGACCTTGTCTATGGAAAAGTGGTTATTTCCGTAGTTCAATTGATTCAACTTGCTCAAAATTGTCCATAGTGTTCCAATCATCTAGTTTGAACAGTTATGTTAAAAACATTGTATCCAAAGTGCTTCAAACATGATTTTAGACCTTGTCTATGGGAAAGTGGTTATTTCCGTAGTTCAATTGCTGCAACTTGCTGAAAATTGTCCATAGTGTTCCAATCATCTAGTTTGAACAGTTATGTTAAAAACATTGTATCCAGAGTGCATCAAACATGATTTTAGAACTTGTCTATGGAAAAGTGGTTATTTCCGTAGTTCAATTGATTCAACTTTAATAGCTGCAACTTGCTGAAAATTGTCCATAGTCATCTAGTTTAAACTCTTTAACAATGTTAAAAACATTGTATCCAGAGTGCATCAAACATGATTTTAGACCTTGTCTATGGAAAATGCACTCTGGAAGCAATGTTTTTAACATTGTTAAAAAGTTCAAACTAGATGACTATGGACAATTTTCAGCAAGTTGCAGCAATTAAACTACAGAAATAACCACTTTTCGATAGACAAGGTCTAAAATCATGTTTGATGCACTTTGGATACAATGTTTTTAACATAATTGTTCAAACTAGATGATTGGAACACTATGGACAATTTTGAGCAAGTTGAATCAATTGAACTACGGAAATAACCACTTTTCCATAGACAAGGTCTAAAATCACGTTTGATGCACTCTGGAAGCAATGTTTTTTACAGAACTGTTCAAACTAGATGATTGGAACACTATAGACAATTTTCAGATAGTTGCAGCAATTGAACTACGGAAATAACCACTTTTCCATAGACAAGGTCTAAAATCATGTTTGATGCACTCTGGATACAATGTTTTTAACATAACTGTACTAACTAGATGATTGGAACACTATGGACAATTTTCAGCAAGTTGCAGCAATTAAACTACAGAAATAACCACTTTTCGATAGACAAGGTCTAAAATCATGTTTGATGCACTTTGGATACAATGTTTTTAACATAATTGTTCAAACTAGATGATTGGAACACTATGGACAATTTTGAGCAAGTTGAATCAATTGAACTACGGAAATAACCACTTTTCCATAGACAAGGTCTAAAATCATGTTTGATGCACTCTGGATACAATGTTTTTAACATAACTGTTCAAACTAGATGATTGGAACACTATGGACAATTTTTGAGCAAGTTGAATCAATTGAACTACGGAAATAATCACTTTTCCATAGACAAGGTCTAAAATCATGTTTGATGCACTCTGGATACATTGTCCATAGTGTTCCAATCATCTAGTTTGAACAGTTATGTTAAAAACATTGTATCCAAAGTGCATCAAACATGATTTTAGACCTTGTCTATCGAAAAGTGGTTATTTCTGTAGTTTAATTGCTGCAACTTGCTGAAAATTGTCCATAGTGTTCCAATCATCTAGTTTGAAAAGTTATGTTAAAAACATTGTATCCAGAGTGCATCAAACATGATTTTAGACCTTGTCTATGGAAAAGTGGTTGTTTCCGTAGTTCAATTGCTGCAACTTGCTGAAAATTGTCCATAGTGTTCCAATCATCTAGTTTGAACAGTTATGTTAAAAACATTGTATCCAGAGTGCATCAAACATGATTTTAGACCTTGTCTATGGAAAAGTGGTTATTTCTGTAGTTCAATTGCTGCAAACAATGCTGAAAATTGTCCATAGTGTTCCATTAATCTAGTTTGAACAGTTCTGTAAAAAACATTGTATCCAGAGTGCATCAAACATGATTTTAGACCTTGTCTATGGAAAAGTGGTTATTTCCGTAGTTCACTTGCTTCAACTTGCTGAAAATTGTCCAAAATGTGCCAATCATCTAGTTTGAACAGTTATGTTAAAAACATTGTATCCAGAGTGCATCAAACATGATTTTAGACCTTGTCTATCGAAAAGTGGTTATTTCTGTAGTTTAATTGCTGCAACTTGCTGAAAATTGTCCATAGTGTTCCAATCATCTAGTTAGTACAGTTATGTTAAAAACATTGCTTCCAGAGTGCATCAAACGTGATTTTAGACCGTGTCTATCGAAAAGTGGTTATTTCTGTAGTTCAATTGCTGCAAACAATGCTGAAAATTGTCCATAGTGTTCCATTAATCTAGTTTGAACAGTTCTGTAAAAAACATTGTATCCAGAGTGCATCAAACATGATTTTAGACCTTGTCTATCGAAAAGTGGTTATTTCTGTAGTTCAATTGCTGCAACTATCTGAAAATTGTCTGTCTTCCAATCATCTAGTTTGAACAGTTATGTTAAAAACATTGCATCAAACGTGATTTTAGACCTTGTCTATGGAAAAGTGGTTATTTCCGTAGTTCAATTGCTTCAACTTGCTGAAAATTGTCCAAAATGTGCCAATCATCTAGTTTGAACAGTTATGTTAAAAACATTGTATCCAGAGTGCATCAAACATGATTTTAGACCTTGTCTATCGAAAAGTGGTTATTTCTGTAGTTTAATTGCTGCAACTTGCTGAAAATTGTCCATAGTGTTCCAATCATCTAGTTTGAAAAGTTATGTTAAAAACATTGTATCCAGAGTGCATCAAACATGATTTTAGACCTTGTCTATGGAAAAGTGGTTGTTTCCGTAGTTCAATTGCTGCAACTTGCTGAAAATTGTCCATAGTGTTCCAATCATCTAGTTTGAACAGTTATGTTAAAAACATTGTATCCAGAGTGCATCAAACATGATTTTAGACCTTGTCTATGGAAAAGTGGTTATTTCTGTAGTTCAATTGCTGCAAACAATGCTGAAAATTGTCCATAGTGTTCCATTAATCTAGTTTGAACAGTTCTGTAAAAAACATTGTATCCAGAGTGCATCAAACATGATTTTAGACCTTGTCTATGGAAAAGTGGTTATTTCCGTAGTTCACTTGCTTCAACTTGCTGAAAATTGTCCAAAATGTGCCAATCATCTAGTTTGAACAGTTATGTTAAAAACATTGTATCCAGAGTGCATCAAACATGATTTTAGACCTTGTCTATCGAAAAGTGGTTATTTCTGTAGTTTAATTGCTGCAACTTGCTGAAAATTGTCCATAGTGTTCCAATCATCTAGTTAGTACAGTTATGTTAAAAACATTGCTTCCAGAGTGCATCAAACGTGATTTTAGACCGTGTCTATCGAAAAGTGGTTATTTCTGTAGTTCAATTGCTGCAAACAATGCTGAAAATTGTCCATAGTGTTCCATTAATCTAGTTTGAACAGTTCTGTAAAAAACATTGTATCCAGAGTGCATCAAACATGATTTTAGACCTTGTCTATCGAAAAGTGGTTATTTCTGTAGTTCAATTGCTGCAACTATCTGAAAATTGTCTGTCTTCCAATCATCTAGTTTGAACAGTTATGTTAAAAACATTGCATCAAACGTGATTTTAGACCTTGTCTATGGAAAAGTGGTTATTTCCGTAGTTCAATTGCTTCAACTTGCTGAAAATTGTCCAAAATGTGCCAATCATCTAGTTTGAACAGTTATGTTAAAAACATTGTATCCAGAGTGCATCAAACATGATTTTAGACCTTGTCTATCGAAAAGTGGTTATTTCTGTAGTTTAATTGCTGCAACTTGCTGAAAATTGTCCATAGTGTTCCAATCATCTAGTTAGTACAGTTATGTTAAAAACATTGCTTCCAGAGTGCATCAAACGTGATTTTAGACCGTGTCTATCGAAAAGTGGTTATTTCTGTAGTTCAATTGCTGCAAACAATGCTGAAAATTGTCCATAGTGTTCCATTAATCTAGTTTGAACAGTTCTGTAAAAAACATTGTATCCAGAGTGCATCAAACATGATTTTAGACCTTGTCTATGGAAAAGTGGTTATTTCCGTAGTTCACTTGCTTCAACTTGCTGAAAATTGTCCAAAATGTGCCAATCATCTAGTTTGAACAGTTATGTTAAAAACATTGTATCCAGAGTGCATCAAACATGATTTTAGACCTTGTCTATCGAAAAGTGGTTATTTCTGTAGTTTAATTGCTGCAACTTGCTGAAAATTGTCCATAGTGTTCCAATCATCTAGTTAGTACAGTTATGTTAAAAACATTGCTTCCAGAGTGCATCAAACGTGATTTTAGACCGTGTCTATCGAAAAGTGGTTATTTCTGTAGTTCAATTGCTGCAAACAATGCTGAAAATTGTCCATAGTGTTCCATTAATCTAGTTTGAACAGTTCTGTAAAAAACATTGTATCCAGAGTGCATCAAACATGATTTTAGACCTTGTCTATCGAAAAGTGGTTATTTCTGTAGTTCAATTGCTGCAACTATCTGAAAATTGTCTGTCTTCCAATCATCTAGTTTGAACAGTTATGTTAAAAACATTGCATCAAACGTGATTTTAGACCTTGTCTATGGAAAAGTGGTTATTTCCGTAGTTCAATTGCTTCAACTTGCTGAAAATTGTCCAAAATGTGCCAATCATCTAGTTTGAAAAGTTATGTTAAAAACATTGCTTCCAGAGTGCATCAAACATGATTTTAGACCGTGTCTATCGAAAAGTGGTTATTTCTGTAGTTCAATTGCTGCAAACAATGCTGAAAATTGTCCATAGTGTTCCAATAATCTAGTTTGAACAGTTCTGTAAAAAACATTGCTCCCAGAGTGCATCAAACGTGATTTTAGACCTTGTCTATGGAAAAGTGGTTATTTCCGTAGTTCAATTGATTCAACTTGCTCAAAATTGTCCATAGTGTTCCAATCATCTAGTTTGAACAATTATGTTAAAAACATTGTATCCAAAGTGCATCAAACATGATTTTAGACCTTGTCTATCGAAAAGTGGTTATTTCTGTAGTTTAATTGCTGCAACTTGCTGAAAATTGTCCATAGTGTTCCAACCATCTAGTTTGAAAAGTTATGTTAAAGACATTGCTTCCAGAGTGCATCAAACGTGATTTTAGACCGTGTCTATGGAAAAGTTGTTATTTCTGTAGTTCAATTGCTGCAACTATCTGAAAATTGTCTATAGTGTTCCAATCATCTAGTTTGAACAGTTCTGTAAAAAACATTGTATCCAGAGTGCATCAAACATGATTTTAGACCTTGTCTATCGAAAAGTGGTTATTTCTGTAGTTCAATTGCTGCAAACAATGCTCAAGACCTTGTCTATGGAAAAGTGGTTATTTCCGTAGTTCAATTGATTCAACTTGCTCAAAATTGTCCATAGTGTTCCAATCATCTAGTTTGAACAGTTCTGTAAAAAACATTGTATCCAGAGTGCATCAAACATGATTTTAGACCTTGTCTATGGAAAAGTGGTTATTTCCGTAGTTCAATTGATTCAACTTTAATAGCTGCAACTTGCTGAAAATTGTCCATAGTCATCTAGTTTGAACTTTTTAACAATGTTAAAAACATTGTATCCAGAGTGCATCAAACATGATTTTAGACCTTGTCTATGGAAAATGCACTCTGGAAGCAATGTTTTTAACATTGTTAAAAAGTTCAAACTAGATGACTATGGACAATTTTCAGCAAGTTGCAGCAATTAAACTACAGAAATAACCACTTTTCGATAGACAAGGTCTAAAATCATGTTTGATGCACTTTGGATACAATGTTTTTAACATAATTGTTCAAACTAGATGATTGGAACACTATGGACAATTTTGAGCAAGTTGAATCAATTGAACTACGGAAATAACCACTTTTCCATAGACAAGGTCTAAAATCATGTTTGATGCACTCTGGATACAATGTTTTTAACATAACTGTTCAAACTAGATGATTGGAACACTATGGACAATTTTCAGCAAGTTGCAGCAATTGAACTATCGAAATAACAACTTTCCCATAGACAAGGTCTAAAATCATGTTTGATGCACTCTGGATACAATGTTTTTAACATAACTGTTCAAACTAGATGATTGGCACATTTTGGACAATTTTCAGCAAGTTGAAGCAATTGAACTACGGAAATAACCACTTTTCCATAGACAAGGTCTAAAATCACGTTTGATGCACTGTTTTTAACATAACTGTTCAAACTAGATGATTGGAACACTATGGACAATTTTTGAGCAAGTTGAATCAATTGAACTACGGAAATAATCACTTTTCCATAGACAAGGTCTAAAATCATGTTTGATGCACTCTGGATACATTGTCCATAGTGTTCCAATCATCTAGTTTGAACAGTTATGTTAAAAACATTGTATCCAAAGTGCATCAAACATGATTTTAGAACTTGTCTATCGAAAAGTGGTTATTTCTGTAGTTTAATTGCTGCAACTTGCTGAAAATTGTCCATAGTGTTCCAATCATCTAGTTTGAAAAGTTATGTTAAAAACATTGTATCCAGAGTGCATCAAACATGATTTTAGACCTTGTCTATGGAAAAGTGGTTGTTTCCGTAGTTCAATTGCTGCAACTTGCTGAAAATTGTCCATAGTGTTCCAATCATCTAGTTTGAAAAGTTATGTTAAAAACATTGCTTCCAGAGTGCATGAAACGTGATTTTAGACCGTGTCTATGGAAAAGTGGTTATTTCTGTAGTTCAATTGCTGCAACTATCTGAAAATTGTCTATAGTGTTCCAATCATCTAGTTTGAACAGTTATGTTAAAAACATTGTATCCAGAGTGCATCAAACATGATTTTAGACCTTGTCTATGGAAAAGTGGTTATTTCTGTAGTTCAATTGCTGCAAACAATGCTGAAAATTGTCCATAGTGTTCCATTAATCTAGTTTGAACAGTTCTGTAAAAAACATTGTATCCAGAGTGCATCAAACATGATTTTAGACCTTGTCTATGGAAAAGTGGTTATTTCCGTAGTTCACTTGCTTCAACTTGCTGAAAATTGTCCAAAATGTGCCAATCATCTAGTTTGAACAGTTATGTTAAAAACATTGTATCCAGAGTGCATCAAACATGATTTTAGACCTTGTCTATCGAAAAGTGGTTATTTCTGTAGTTTAATTGCTGCAACTTGCTGAAAATTGTCCATAGTGTTCCAATCATCTAGTTAGTACAGTTATGTTAAAAACATTGCTTCCAGAGTGCATCAAACGTGATTTTAGACCGTGTCTATCGAAAAGTGGTTATTTCTGTAGTTCAATTGCTGCAAACAATGCTGAAAATTGTCCATAGTGTTCCATTAATCTAGTTTGAACAGTTCTGTAAAAAACATTGTATCCAGAGTGCATCAAACATGATTTTAGACCTTGTCTATCGAAAAGTGGTTATTTCTGTAGTTCAATTGCTGCAACTATCTGAAAATTGTCTATAGTCTTCCAATCATCTCGTTTGAACAGTTATGTTAAAAACATTGCATCAAACGTGATTTTAGACCTTGTCTATGGAAAAGTGGTTATTTCCGTAGTTCAATTGCTTCAACTTGCTGAAAATTGTCCAAAATGTGCCAATCATCTAGTTTGAACAGTTATGTTAAAAACATTGTATCCAGAGTGCATCAAACATGATTTTAGACGTTGTCTATGGAAAAGTGGTTATTTCCGTAGTTCAATTGCTGCAACTTGCTGAAAATTGTCCATAGTGTTCCAACCATCTAGTTTGAAAAGTTATGTTAAAAACATTGCTTCAAGAGTGCATCAAACGTGATTTTAGACCGTGTCTATCGAAAAGTGGTTATTTCTGTAGTTCAATTGCTGCAAACAATGCTGAAAATTGTCTATAGTGTTCCAATCATCTAGTTTGAACAGTTCTGTAAAAAACATTGCTTCCAGAGTGCATCAAACGTGATTTTAGACCTTGTCTATGGAAAAGTGGTTATTTCCGTAGTTCAATTGCTTCAACTTGCTGAAAATTGTCCAAAATGTGCCAATCATCTAGTTTGAACAGTTATGTTAAAAACATTGTATCCAGAGTGCATCAAACATGATTTTAGACCTTGTCTATCGAAAAGTGGTTATTTCTGTAGTTCAATTGCTGCAACTATCTGAAAATTGTCTATAGTGTTCCAATCATCTAGTTTGAACAGTTCTGTAAAAAACATTGCTTCCAGAGTGCATCAAACGTGATTTTAGACCTTGTCTATGGAAAAGTGGTTATTTCCGTAGTTCAATTGATTCAACTTGCTCAAAATTGTCCATAGTGTTCCAATCATCTAGTTTGAACAGTTATGTTAAAAACATTGTATCCAAAGTGCATCAAACATGATTTTAGACCTTGTCTATCGAAAAGTGGTTATTTCTGTAGTTTAATTGCTGCAACTTGCTGAAAATTGTCCATAGTGTTCCAACCATCTAGTTTGAAAAGTTATGTTAAAAACATTGCTTCCAGAGTGCATCAAACGTGATTTTAGACCGTGTCTATGGAAAAGTTGTTATTTCTGTAGTTCAATTGCTGCAACTATCTGAAAATTGTCTATAGTGTTCCAATCATCTAGTTTGAACAGTTCTGTAAAAAACATTGTATCCAGAGTGCATCAAACATGATTTTAGACCTTGTCTATCGAAAAGTGGTTATTTCTGTAGTTCAATTGCTGCAAACAATGCTCAAGACCTTGTCTATGGAAAAGTGGTTAATTCCGTAGTTCAATTGATTCAACTTGCTCAAAATTGTCCATAGTGTTCCAATCATCTAGTTTGAACAGTTATGTTAAAAACATTGTATCCAAAGTGCTTCAAACATGATTTTAGACCTTGTCTATGGGAAAGTGGTTATTTCCGTAGTTCAATTGCTGCAACTTGCTGAAAATTGTCCATAGTGTTCCAATCATCTAGTTTGAACAGTTATGTTAAAAACATTGTATCCAGAGTGCATCAAAAATGATTTTAGACCTTGTCTATGGAAAAGTGGTTATTTCCGTAGTTCAATTGATTCAACTTTAATAGCTGCAACTTGCTGAAAATTGTCCATAGTCATCTAGTTTGAACTTTTTAACAATGTTAAAAACATTGTATCCAGAGTGCATCAAACATGATTTTAGACCTTGTCTATGGAAAAGTGGTTATTTCCGTAGTTCAATTGATTCAACTTTAATAGCTGCAACTTGCTGAAAATTGTCCATAGTCATCTAGTTTGAACTTTTTAACAATGTTAAAAACATTGTATCCAGAGTGCATCAAACATGATTTTAGACCTTGTCTATGGAAAATGCACTCTGGAAGCAATGTTTTTAACATTGTTAAAAAGTTCAAACTAGATGACTATGGACAATTTTCAGCAAGTTGCAGCTATTAAACTACATAAATAACCACTTTTCGATAGACAAGGTCTAAAATCACGTTTGATGCACTCTGAAAGCAATGTTTTTAACATAACTGTTCAAACTAGATGATTGGAACACTATGGACAATTTTCAGCAAGTTGCAGCAATTAAACTACAGAAATAACCACTTTTCGATAGACAAGGTCTAAAATCACATTTGATGCACTCGGGAAGCAATTAAACTACAGAAATAACCACTTTTCGATAGACAAGGTCTAAAATCATGTTTGATTCACTCTGGATACAATGTTTTTTACAGAACTGTTCAAACTAGATTAATGGAACACTATGGACAATTTTCAGCATTGTTTGCAGCAATTGAACTACAGAAATAACCACTTTTCGATAGACAAGGTCTAAAATCATGTTTGATGCACTCTGGATACAATGTTTTTAACATAACTGTTCAAACTAGATGATTGGAACACTATGGACAATTTTCAGCAAGTTGCAGCAATTGAACTACGGAAATAACAACTTTCCCATAGACAAGGTCTAAAATCATGTTTGATACAATGTTTTTAACATAACTGTTCAAACTAGATGATTGGCACATTTTGGACAATTCTCAGCAAGTTGAAGCAATTGAACTACGGAAATAACCACTTTTCCATAGACAAGGTCTAAAATCATGTTTGATGCACTCTGGATACAATGTTTTTAACATAACTGTTCAAACTAGATGATTGGAACACTATGGACAATTTTCAGCAAGTTGCAGCAATTGAACTACGGAAATAGCCACTTTTCCATAGACAAGGTCTAAAATCACGTTTGATGCAATGTTTTTAACATAACTGTTCAAACTAGATGATTGGAACACTATGGACAATTTTCAGCAAGTTGCAGCAATTGAACTACGGAAATAACAACTTTCCCATAGACAAGGTCTAAAATCATGTTTGATACAATGTTTTTAACATAACTGTTCAAACTAGATGATTGGCACATTTTGGACAATTCTCAGCAAGTTGAAGCAATTGAACTACGGAAATAACCACTTTTCCATAGACAAGGTCTAAAATCATGTTTGATGCACTCTGGATACAATGTTTTTAACATAACTGTTCAAACTAGATGATTGGAACACTATGGACAATTTTCAGCAAGTTGCAGCAATTGAACTACGGAAATAACAACTTTCCCATAGACAAGGTCTAAAATCATGTTTGATACAATGCTTTTAACATAACTGTTCAAACTAGATGATTGGCACATTTTGGACAATTCTCAGCAAGTTGAAGCAATTGAACTACGGAAATAACCACTTTTCCATAGACAAGGTCTAAAATCATGTTTGATGCACTCTGGATACAATGTTTTTAACATAACTGTTCAAACTAGATGATTGGAACACTATGGACAATTTTCAGCAAGTTGCAGCAATTGAACTACGGAAATAACCACTTTCCCATAGACAAGGTCTAAAATCATGTTTGATGCACTCTGGATACAATGTTTTTAACATAACTGTTCAAACTAGATGATTGGCACATTTTGGACAATTTTCAGCAAGTTGAAGCAATTGAACTACGGAAATAGCCACTTTTCCATAGACAAGGTCTAAAATCACGTTTGATGCAATGTTTTTAACATAACTGTTCAAACTAGATGATTGGAACACTATGGACAATTTTCAGCAAGTTGCAGCAATTGAACTACGGAAATAACCACTTTTCCATAGACAAGGTCTAAAATCACGTTTGATGCAATGTTTTTTACATAACTGTTCAAACTAGATGATTGGAACACTATAGACAATTTTCAGATAGTTGCAGCAATTGCACTACAGAAATAACCACTTTTCGATAGACAAGGTCTAAAATCATGTTTGATGCACTCTGGATACAATGTTTTTTACAGAACTGTTCAAACTAGGTTAATGGAACACTATGGACAATTTTCAGCATTGTTTGCAGCAATTGAACTACAGAAATAACCACTTTTCGATAGACACGGTCTAAAATCACGTTTGATGCACTCTGGAAGCAATGTTTTTAACATAACTGTACTAACTAGATGATTGGAACACTATGGACAATTTTCAGCAAGTTGCAGCAATTAAACTATAGAAATAACCACTTTTCGATAGACAAGGTCTAAAATCATGTTTGATGCACTTTGGATACAATGTTTTTAACATAATTGTTCAAACTAGATGATTGGAACACTATGGACAATTTTGAGCAAGTTGAATCAATTGAACTACGGAAATAACCACTTTTCCATAGACAAAGTCTAAAATCACGTTTGATGCACTCTGGAAGCAATGTTTTTTACAGAACTGTTCAAACTAGATGATTGGAACACTATAGACAATTTTCAGATAGTTGCAGCAATTGAACTACAGAAATAACCACTTTTCCATAGACAAGGTCTAAAATCACGTTTGATGCAATGTTTTTAACATAACTGTTCAAACTAGATGATTGGAACACTATGGACAATTTTTGAGCAAGTTGAATCAATTGAACTACGGAAATAATCACTTTTCCATAGACAAGGTCTAAAATCATGTTTGATGCACTCTGGATACATTGTCCATAGTGTTCCAATCATCTAGTTTGAACAGTTATGTTAAAAACATTGTATCCAAAGTGCATCAAACATGATTTTAGACCTTGTCTATCGAAAAGTGGTTATTTCTGTAGTTTAATTGCTGCAACTTGCTGAAAATTGTCCATAGTGTTCCAATCATCTAGTTTGAAAAGTTATGTTAAAAACATTGTATCCAGAGTGCATCAAACATGATTTTAGACCTTGTCTATGGAAAAGTGGTTATTTCCGTAGTTCAATTGCTGCAACTTGCTGAAAATTGTCCATAGTGTTCCAATCATCTAGTTTGAAAAGTTATGTTAAAAACATTGCTTCCAGAGTGCATGAAACGTGATTTTAGACCGTGTCTATGGAAAAGTGGTTATTTCTGTAGTTCAATTGCTGCAACTATCTGAAAATTGTCTATAGTGTTCCAATCATCTAGTTTGAACAGTTATGTAAAAAACATTGTATCCAGAGTGCATCAAACATGATTTTAGACCTTGTCTATCGAAAAGTGGTTATTTCTGTAGTGCAATTGCTGCAACTATCTGAAAATTGTCTATAGTGTTCCAATCATCTAGTTTGAACAGTTATGTTAAAAACATTGCATCAAACGTGATTTTAGACCTTGTCTATGGAAAAGTGGTTATTTCCGTAGTTCACTTGCTTCAACTTGCTGAAAATTGTCCAAAATGTGCCAATCATCTAGTTTGAACAGTTATGTTAAAAACATTGTATCCAGAGTGCATCAAACATGATTTTAGACCTTGTCTATCGAAAAGTGGTTATTTCTGTAGTTCAATTGCTGCAACAATCTGAAAATTGTCTATAGTGTTCCAATCATCTAGTTTGAACAGTTCTGTAAAAAACATTGCTTCCAGAGTGCATCAAACGTGATTTTAGACCTTGTCTATGGAAAAGTGGTTATTTCCGTAGTTCAATTGATTCAACTTGCTCAAAATTGTCCATAGTGTTCCAATCATCTAGTTTGAACAATTATGTTAAAAACATTGTATCCAAAGTGCATCAAACATGATTTTAGACCTTGTCTATCGAAAAGTGGTTATTTCTGTAGTTTAATTGCTGCAACTTGCTGAAAATTGTCCATAGTGTTCCAACCATCTAGTTTGAAAAGTTATGTTAAAAACATTGCTTCCAGAGTGCATCAAACGTGATTTTAGACCGTGTCTATGGAAAAGTTGTTATTTCTGTAGTTCAATTGCTGCAACTATCTGAAAATTGTCTATAGTGTTCCAATCATCTAGTTTGAACAGTTCTGTAAAAAACATTGTATCCAGAGTGCATCAAACATGATTTTAGACCTTGTCTATCGAAAAGTGGTTATTTCTGTAGTTCAATTGCTGCAAACAATGCTCAAGACCTTGTCTATGGAAAAGTGGTTATTTCCGTAGTTCAATTGCTGCAACTTGCTGAAAATTGTCCATAGTGTTCCAATCATCTAGTTTGAACAGTTATGTTAAAAACATTGTATCCAGAGTGCATCAAACATGATTTTAGACCTTGTCTATGGAAAAGTGGTTATTTCCGTAGTTCAATTGATTCAACTTTAATAGCTGCAACTTGCTGAAAATTGTCCATAGTCATCTAGTTTGAACTTTTTAACAATGTTAAAAACATTGTATCCAGAGTGCATCAAACATGATTTTAGACCTTGTCTATGGAAAATGCACTCTGGAAGCAATGTTTTTAACATTGTTAAAAAGTTCAAACTAGATGACTATGGACAATTTTCAGCAAGTTGCAGCAATTAAACTACAGAAATAACCACTTTTCGATAGACAAGGTCTAAAATCATGTTTGATGCACTTTGGATACAATGTTTTTAACATAATTGTTCAAACTAGATGATTGGAACACTATGGACAATTTTGAGCAAGTTGAATCAATTGAACTACGGAAATAACCACTTTTCCATAGACAAGGTCTAAAATCACGTTTGATGCACTCTGGAAGCAATGTTTTTTACAGAACTGTTCAAACTAGATGATTGGAACACTATAGACAATTTTCAGATAGTTGCAGCAATTGAACTACGGAAATAACCACTTTTCCATAGACAAGGTCTAAAATCATGTTTGATGCACTCTGGATACAATGTTTTTAACATAACTGTACTAACTAGATGATTGGAACACTATGGACAATTTTCAGCAAGTTGCAGCAATTAAACTACAGAAATAACCACTTTTCGATAGACAAGGTCTAAATTCATGTTTGATGCACTTTGGATACAATGTTTTTAACATAATTGTTCAAACTAGATGATTGGAACACTATGGACAATTTTGAGCAAGTTGAATCAATTGAACTACGGAAATAACCACTTTTCCATAGACAAGGTCTAAAATCATGTTTGATGCACTCTGGATACAATGTTTTTAACATAACTGTTCAAACTAGATGATTGGAGCACTATGGACAATTTTCAGCAAGTTGCAGCAATTGAACTATCGAAATAACAACTTTCCCATAGACAAGGTCTAAAATCATGTTTGATGCACTCTGGATACAATGTTTTTAACATAACTGTTCAAACTAGATGATTGGCACATTTTGGACAATGTATCCAGAGTGCATCAAACATGATTTTAGACCTTGTCTATGGAAAAGTGGTTATTTCCGTAGTTCACTTGCTTCAACTTGCTGAAAATTGTCCAAAATGTGCCAATCATCTAGTTTGAACAGTTATGTTAAAAACATTGTATCCAGAGTGCATCAAACATGATTTTAGACCTTGTCTATCGAAAAGTGGTTATTTCTGTAGTTTAATTGCTGCAACTTGCTGAAAATTGTCCATAGTGTTCCAATCATCTAGTTAGTACAGTTATGTTAAAAACATTGCTTCCAGAGTGCATCAAACGTGATTTTAGACCGTGTCTATCGAAAAGTGGTTATTTCTGTAGTTCAATTGCTGCAAACAATGCTGAAAATTGTCCATAGTGTTCCATTAATCTAGTTTGAACAGTTCTGTAAAAAACATTGTATCCAGAGTGCATCAAACATGATTTTAGACCTTGTCTATCGAAAAGTGGTTATTTCTGTAGTTCAATTGCTGCAACTATCTGAAAATTGTCTGTCTTCCAATCATCTAGTTTGAACAGTTATGTTAAAAACATTGCATCAAACGTGATTTTAGACCTTGTCTATGGAAAAGTGGTTATTTCCGTAGTTCAATTGCTTCAACTTGCTGAAAATTGTCCAAAATGTGCCAATCATCTAGTTTGAAAAGTTATGTTAAAAACATTGCTTCCAGAGTGCATCAAACATGATTTTAGACCGTGTCTATCGAAAAGTGGTTATTTCTGTAGTTCAATTGCTGCAAACAATGCTGAAAATTGTCCATAGTGTTCCATTAATCTAGTTTGAACAGTTCTGTAAAAAACATTGCTTCCAGAGTGCATCAAACGTGATTTTAGACCTTGTCTATGGAAAAGTGGTTATTTCCGTAGTTCAATTGATTCAACTTGCTCAAAATTGTCCATAGTGTTCCAATCATCTAGTTTGAACAATTATGTTAAAAACATTGTATCCAAAGTGCATCAAACATGATTTTAGACCTTGTCTATCGAAAAGTGGTTATTTCTGTAGTTTAATTGCTGCAACTTGCTGAAAATTGTCCATAGTGTTCCAACCATCTAGTTTGAAAAGTTATGTTAAAAACATTGCTTCCAGAGTGCATCAAACGTGATTTTAGACCGTGTCTATGGAAAAGTTGTTATTTCTGTAGTTCAATTGCTGCAACTATCTGAAAATTGTCTATAGTGTTCCAATCATCTAGTTTGAACAGTTCTGTAAAAAACATTGTATCCAGAGTGCATCAAACATGATTTTAGACCTTGTCTATCGAAAAGTGGTTATTTCTGTAGTTCAATTGCTGCAAACAATGCTCAAGACCTTGTCTATGGAAAAGTGGTTATTTCCGTAGTTCAATTGATTCAACTTGCTCAAAATTGTCCATAGTGTTCCAATCATCTAGGTTGAACAGTTCTGTAAAAAACATTGTATCCAGAGTGCATCAAACATGATTTTAGACCTTGTCTATGGAAAAGTGGTTATTTCCGTAGTTCAATTGATTCAACTTTAATAGCTGCAACTTGCTGAAAATTGTCCATAGTCATCTAGTTTGAACTTTTTAACAATGTTAAAAACATTGTATCCAGAGTGCATCAAACATGATTTTAGACCTTGTCTATGGAAAATGCACTCTGGAAGCAATGTTTTTAACATTGTTAAAAAGTTCAAACTAGATGACTATGGACAATTTTCAGCAAGTTGCAGCAATTAAACTACAGAAATAACCACTTTTCGATAGACAAGGTCTAAAATCATGTTTGATGCACTTTGGATACAATGTTTTTAACATAATTGTTCAAACTAGATGATTGGAACACTATGGACAATTTTGAGCAAGTTGAATCAATTGAACTACGGAAATAACCACTTTTCCATAGACAAGGTCTAAAACCACGTTTGATGCACTCTGGAAGCAATGTTTTTTACAGAACTGTTCAAACTAGATGATTGGAACACTATAGACAATTTTCAGATAGTTGCAGCAATTGAACTACGGAAATAACCACTTTTCCATAGACAAGGTCTAAAATCATGTTTGATGCACTCTGGATACAATGTTTTTAACATAACTGTACTAACTAGATGATTGGAACACTATGGACAATTTTCAGCAAGTTGCAGCAATTAAACTACAGAAATAACCACTTTTCGATAGACAAGGTCTAAAATCATGTTTGATGCACTTTGGATACAATGTTTTTAACATAATTGTTCAAACTAGATGATTGGAACACTATGGACAATTTTGAGCAAGTTGAATCAATTGAACTACGGAAATAACCACTTTTCCATAGACAAGGTCTAAAATCATGTTTGATGCACTCTGGATACAATGTTTTTAACATAACTGTTCAAACTAGATGATTGGAACACTATGGACAATTTTCAGCAAGTTGCAGCAATTGAACTATCGAAATAACAACTTTCCCATAGACAAGGTCTAAAATCATGTTTGATGCACTCTGGATACAATGTTTTTAACATAACTGTTCAAACTAGATGATTGGCACATTTTGGACAATTTTCAGCAAGTTGAAGCAATTGAACTACGGAAATAACCACTTTTCCATAGACAAGGTCTAAAATCACGTTTGATGCACTGTTTTTAACATAACTGTTCAAACTAGATGATTGGAACACTATGGACAATTTTTTAGCAAGTTGAATCAATTGAACTACGGAAATAATCACTTTTCCATAGACAAGGTCTAAAATCATGTTTGATGCACTCTGGATACATTGTCCATAGTGTTCCAATCATCTAGTTTGAACAGTTATGTTAAAAACATTGTATCCAAAGTGCATCAAACATGATTTTAGAACTTGTCTATCGAAAAGTGGTTATTTCTGTAGTTTAATTGCTGCAACTTGCTGAAAATTGTCCATAGTGTTCCAATCATCTAGTTTGAAAAGTTATGTTAAAAACATTGTATCCAGAGTGCATCAAACATGATTTTAGACCTTGTCTATGGAAAAGTGGTTGTTTCCGTAGTTCAATTGCTGCAACTTGCTGAAAATTGTCCATAGTGTTCCAATCATCTAGTTTGAAAAGTTATGTTAAAAACATTGCTTCCAGAGTGCATGAAACGTGATTTTAGACCGTGTCTATGGAAAAGTGGTTATTTCTGTAGTTCAATTGCTGCAACTATCTGAAAATTGTCTATAGTGTTCCAATCATCTAGTTTGAACAGTTATGTTAAAAACATTGTATCCAGAGTGCATCAAACATGATTTTAGACCTTGTCTATGGAAAAGTGGTTATTTCTGTAGTTCAATTGCTGCAAACAATGCTGAAAATTGTCCATAGTGTTCCATTAATCTAGTTTGAACAGTTCTGTAAAAAACATTGTATCCAGAGTGCATCAAACATGATTTTAGACCTTGTCTATGGAAAAGTGGTTATTTCCGTAGTTCACTTGCTTCAACTTGCTGAAAATTGTCCAAAATGTGCCAATCATCTAGTTTGAACAGTTATGTTAAAAACATTGTATCCAGAGTGCATCAAACATGATTTTAGACCTTGTCTATCGAAAAGTGGTTATTTCTGTAGTTTAATTGCTGCAACTTGCTGAAAATTGTCCATAGTGTTCCAATCATCTAGTTAGTACAGTTATGTTAAAAACATTGCTTCCAGAGTGCATCAAACGTGATTTTAGACCGTGTCTATCGAAAAGTGGTTATTTCTGTAGTTCAATTGCTGCAAACAATGCTGAAAATTGTCCATAGTGTTCCATTAATCTAGTTTGAACAGTTCTGTAAAAAACATTGTATCCAGAGTGCATCAAACATGATTTTAGACCTTGTCTATCGAAAAGTGGTTATTTCTGTAGTTCAATTGCTGCAACTATCTGAAAATTGTCTGTCTTCCAATCATCTAGTTTGAACAGTTATGTTAAAAACATTGCATCAAACGTGATTTTAGACCTTGTCTATGGAAAAGTGGTTATTTCCGTAGTTCAATTGCTTCAACTTGCTGAAAATTGTCCAAAATGTGCCAATCATCTAGTTTGAAAAGTTATGTTAAAAACATTGCTTCCAGAGTGCATCAAACATGATTTTAGACCGTGTCTATCGAAAAGTGGTTATTTCTGTAGTTCAATTGCTGCAAACAATGCTGAAAATTGTCCATAGTGTTCCATTAATCTAGTTTGAACAGTTCTGTAAAAAACATTGCTTCCAGAGTGCATCAAACGTGATTTTAGACCTTGTCTATGGAAAAGTGGTTATTTCCGTAGTTCAATTGATTCAACTTGCTCAAAATTGTCCATAGTGTTCCAATCATCTAGTTTGAACAATTATGTTAAAAACATTGTATCCAAAGTGCATCAAACATGATTTTAGACCTTGTCTATCGAAAAGTGGTTATTTCTGTAGTTTAATTGCTGCAACTTGCTGAAAATTGTCCATAGTGTTCCAACCATCTAGTTTGAAAAGTTATGTTAAAAACATTGCTTCCAGAGTGCATCAAACGTGATTTTAGACCGTGTCTATGGAAAAGTTGTTATTTCTGTAGTTCAATTGCTGCAACTATCTGAAAATTGTCTATAGTGTTCCAATCATCTAGTTTGAACAGTTCTGTAAAAAACATTGTATCCAGAGTGCATCAAACATGATTTTAGACCTTGTCTATCGAAAAGTGGTTATTTCTGTAGTTCAATTGCTGCAAACAATGCTCAAGACCTTGTCTATGGAAAAGTGGTTATTTCCGTAGTTCAATTGATTCAACTTGCTCAAAATTGTCCATAGTGTTCCAATCATCTAGGTTGAACAGTTCTGTAAAAAACATTGTATCCAGAGTGCATCAAACATGATTTTAGACCTTGTCTATGGAAAAGTGGTTATTTCCGTAGTTCAATTGATTCAACTTTAATAGCTGCAACTTGCTGAAAATTGTCCATAGTCATCTAGTTTGAACTTTTTAACAATGTTAAAAACATTGTATCCAGAGTGCATCAAACATGATTTTAGACCTTGTCTATGGAAAATGCACTCTGGAAGCAATGTTTTTAACATTGTTAAAAAGTTCAAACTAGATGACTATGGACAATTTTCAGCAAGTTGCAGCAATTAAACTACAGAAATAACCACTTTTCGATAGACAAGGTCTAAAATCATGTTTGATGCACTTTGGATACAATGTTTTTAACATAATTGTTCAAACTAGATGATTGGAACACTATGGACAATTTTGAGCAAGTTGAATCAATTGAACTACGGAAATAACCACTTTTCCATAGACAAGGTCTAAAACCACGTTTGATGCACTCTGGAAGCAATGTTTTTTACAGAACTGTTCAAACTAGATGATTGGAACACTATAGACAATTTTCAGATAGTTGCAGCAATTGAACTACGGAAATAACCACTTTTCCATAGACAAGGTCTAAAATCATGTTTGATGCACTCTGGATACAATGTTTTTAACATAACTGTACTAACTAGATGATTGGAACACTATGGACAATTTTCAGCAAGTTGCAGCAATTAAACTACAGAAATAACCACTTTTCGATAGACAAGGTCTAAAATCATGTTTGATGCACTTTGGATACAATGTTTTTAACATAATTGTTCAAACTAGATGATTGGAACACTATGGACAATTTTGAGCAAGTTGAATCAATTGAACTACGGAAATAACCACTTTTCCATAGACAAGGTCTAAAATCATGTTTGATGCACTCTGGATACAATGTTTTTAACATAACTGTTCAAACTAGATGATTGGAACACTATGGACAATTTTCAGCAAGTTGCAGCAATTGAACTATCGAAATAACAACTTTCCCATAGACAAGGTCTAAAATCATGTTTGATGCACTCTGGATACAATGTTTTTAACATAACTGTTCAAACTAGATGATTGGCACATTTTGGACAATTTTCAGCAAGTTGAAGCAATTGAACTACGGAAATAACCACTTTTCCATAGACAAGGTCTAAAATCACGTTTGATGCACTGTTTTTAACATAACTGTTCAAACTAGATGATTGGAACACTATGGACAATTTTTTAGCAAGTTGAATCAATTGAACTACGGAAATAATCACTTTTCCATAGACAAGGTCTAAAATCATGTTTGATGCACTCTGGATACATTGTCCATAGTGTTCCAATCATCTAGTTTGAACAGTTATGTTAAAAACATTGTATCCAAAGTGCATCAAACATGATTTTAGAACTTGTCTATCGAAAAGTGGTTATTTCTGTAGTTTAATTGCTGCAACTTGCTGAAAATTGTCCATAGTGTTCCAATCATCTAGTTTGAAAAGTTATGTTAAAAACATTGTATCCAGAGTGCATCAAACATGATTTTAGACCTTGTCTATGGAAAAGTGGTTGTTTCCGTAGTTCAATTGCTGCAACTTGCTGAAAATTGTCCATAGTGTTCCAATCATCTAGTTTGAAAAGTTATGTTAAAAACATTGCTTCCAGAGTGCATGAAACGTGATTTTAGACCGTGTCTATGGAAAAGTGGTTATTTCTGTAGTTCAATTGCTGCAACTATCTGAAAATTGTCTATAGTGTTCCAATCATCTAGTTTGAACAGTTATGTTAAAAACATTGTATCCAGAGTGCATCAAACATGATTTTAGACCTTGTCTATGGAAAAGTGGTTATTTCCGTAGTTCAATTGATTCAACTTGCTCAAAATTGTCCATAGTGTTCCAATCATCTAGTTTGAACAATTATGTTAAAAACATTGTATCCAAAGTGCATCAAACATGATTTTAGACCTTGTCTATCGAAAAGTGGTTATTTCTGTAGTTTAATTGCTGCAACTTGCTGAAAATTGTCCATAGTGTTCCAACCATCTAGTTTGAAAAGTTATGTTAAAAACATTGCTTCCAGAGTGCATCAAACGTGATTTTAGACCGTGTCTATGGAAAAGTTGTTATTTCTGTAGTTCAATTGCTGCAACTATCTGAAAATTGTCTATAGTGTTCCAATCATCTAGTTTGAACAGTTCTGTAAAAAACATTGTATCCAGAGTGCATCAAACATGATTTTAGACCTTGTCTATCGAAAAGTGGTTATTTCTGTAGTTCAATTGCTGCAAACAATGCTCAAGACCTTGTCTATGGAAAAGTGGTTATTTCCGTAGTTCAATTGATTCAACTTGCTCAAAATTGTCCATAGTGTTCCAATCATCTAGGTTGAACAGTTCTGTAAAAAACATTGTATCCAGAGTGCATCAAACATGATTTTAGACCTTGTCTATGGAAAAGTGGTTATTTCCGTAGTTCAATTGATTCAACTTTAATAGCTGCAACTTGCTGAAAATTGTCCATAGTCATCTAGTTTGAACTTTTTAACAATGTTAAAAACATTGTATCCAGAGTGCATCAAACATGATTTTAGACCTTGTCTATGGAAAATGCACTCTGGAAGCAATGTTTTTAACATTGTTAAAAAGTTCAAACTAGATGACTATGGACAATTTTCAGCAAGTTGCAGCAATTAAACTACAGAAATAACCACTTTTCGATAGACAAGGTCTAAAATCATGTTTGATGCACTTTGGATACAATGTTTTTAACATAATTGTTCAAACTAGATGATTGGAACACTATGGACAATTTTGAGCAAGTTGAATCAATTGAACTACGGAAATAACCACTTTTCCATAGACAAGGTCTAAAACCACGTTTGATGCACTCTGGAAGCAATGTTTTTTACAGAACTGTTCAAACTAGATGATTGGAACACTATAGACAATTTTCAGATAGTTGCAGCAATTGAACTACGGAAATAACCACTTTTCCATAGACAAGGTCTAAAATCATGTTTGATGCACTCTGGATACAATGTTTTTAACATAACTGTACTAACTAGATGATTGGAACACTATGGACAATTTTCAGCAAGTTGCAGCAATTAAACTACAGAAATAACCACTTTTCGATAGACAAGGTCTAAAATCATGTTTGATGCACTTTGGATACAATGTTTTTAACATAATTGTTCAAACTAGATGATTGGAACACTATGGACAATTTTGAGCAAGTTGAATCAATTGAACTACGGAAATAACCACTTTTCCATAGACAAGGTCTAAAATCATGTTTGATGCACTCTGGATACAATGTTTTTAACATAACTGTTCAAACTAGATGATTGGAACACTATGGACAATTTTCAGCAAGTTGCAGCAATTGAACTATCGAAATAACAACTTTCCCATAGACAAGGTCTAAAATCATGTTTGATGCACTCTGGATACAATGTTTTTAACATAACTGTTCAAACTAGATGATTGGCACATTTTGGACAATTTTCAGCAAGTTGAAGCAATTGAACTACGGAAATAACCACTTTTCCATAGACAAGGTCTAAAATCACGTTTGATGCACTGTTTTTAACATAACTGTTCAAACTAGATGATTGGAACACTATGGACAATTTTTTAGCAAGTTGAATCAATTGAACTACGGAAATAATCACTTTTCCATAGACAAGGTCTAAAATCATGTTTGATGCACTCTGGATACATTGTCCATAGTGTTCCAATCATCTAGTTTGAACAGTTATGTTAAAAACATTGTATCCAAAGTGCATCAAACATGATTTTAGAACTTGTCTATCGAAAAGTGGTTATTTCTGTAGTTTAATTGCTGCAACTTGCTGAAAATTGTCCATAGTGTTCCAATCATCTAGTTTGAAAAGTTATGTTAAAAACATTGTATCCAGAGTGCATCAAACATGATTTTAGACCTTGTCTATGGAAAAGTGGTTGTTTCCGTAGTTCAATTGCTGCAACTTGCTGAAAATTGTCCATAGTGTTCCAATCATCTAGTTTGAAAAGTTATGTTAAAAACATTGCTTCCAGAGTGCATGAAACGTGATTTTAGACCGTGTCTATGGAAAAGTGGTTATTTCTGTAGTTCAATTGCTGCAACTATCTGAAAATTGTCTATAGTGTTCCAATCATCTAGTTTGAACAGTTATGTTAAAAACATTGTATCCAGAGTGCATCAAACATGATTTTAGACCTTGTCTATGGAAAAGTGGTTATTTCTGTAGTTCAATTGCTGCAAACAATGCTGAAAATTGTCCATAGTGTTCCATTAATCTAGTTTGAACAGTTCTGTAAAAAACATTGTATCCAGAGTGCATCAAACATGATTTTAGACCTTGTCTATGGAAAAGTGGTTATTTCCGTAGTTCACTTGCTTCAACTTGCTGAAAATTGTCCAAAATGTGCCAATCATCTAGTTTGAACAGTTATGTTAAAAACATTGTATCCAGAGTGCATCAAACATGATTTTAGACCTTGTCTATCGAAAAGTGGTTATTTCTGTAGTTTAATTGCTGCAACTTGCTGAAAATTGTCCATAGTGTTCCAATCATCTAGTTAGTACAGTTATGTTAAAAACATTGCTTCCAGAGTGCATCAAACGTGATTTTAGACCGTGTCTATCGAAAAGTGGTTATTTCTGTAGTTCAATTGCTGCAAACAATGCTGAAAATTGTCCATAGTGTTCCATTAATCTAGTTTGAACAGTTCTGTAAAAAACATTGTATCCAGAGTGCATCAAACATGATTTTAGACCTTGTCTATCGAAAAGTGGTTATTTCTGTAGTTCAATTGCTGCAACTATCTGAAAATTGTCTATAGTCTTCCAATCATCTAGTTTGAACAGTTATGTTAAAAACATTGCATCAAACGTGATTTTAGACCTTGTCTATGGAAAAGTGGTTATTTCCGTAGTTCAATTGCTTCAACTTGCTGAAAATTGTCCAAAATGTGCCAATCATCTAGTTTGAACAGTTATGTTAAAAACATTGTATCCAGAGTGCATCAAACATGATTTTAGACGTTGTCTATGGAAAAGTGGTTATTTCCGTAGTTCAATTGCTGCAACTTGCTGAAAATTGTCCATAGTGTTCCAACCATCTAGTTTGAAAAGTTATGTTAAAAACATTGCTTCAAGAGTGCATCAAACGTGATTTTAGACCGTGTCTATCGAAAAGTGGTTATTTCTGTAGTTCAATTGCTGCAAACAATGCTGAAAATTGTCTATAGTGTTCCAATCATCTAGTTTGAACAGTTCTGTAAAAAACATTGCTTCCAGAGTGCATCAAACGTGATTTTAGACCTTGTCTATGGAAAAGTGGTTATTTCCGTAGTTCAATTGCTTCAACTTGCTGAAAATTGTCCAAAATGTGCCAATCATCTAGTTTGAACAGTTATGTTAAAAACATTGTATCCAGAGTGCATCAAACATGATTTTAGACCTTGTCTATCGAAAAGTGGTTATTTCTGTAGTTCAATTGCTGCAACTATCTGAAAATTGTCTATAGTGTTCCAATCATCTAGTTTGAACAGTTCTGTAAAAAACATTGCTTCCAGAGTGCATCAAACGTGATTTTAGACCTTGTCTATGGAAAAGTGGTTATTTCCGTAGTTCAATTGATTCAACTTGCTCAAAATTGTCCATAGTGTTCCAATCATCTAGTTTGAACAGTTATGTTAAAAACATTGTATCCAAAGTGCATCAAACATGATTTTAGACCTTGTCTATCGAAAAGTGGTTATTTCTGTAGTTTAATTGCTGCAACTTGCTGAAAATTGTCCATAGTGTTCCAACCATCTAGTTTGAAAAGTTATGTTAAAAACATTGCTTCCAGAGTGCATCAAACGTGATTTTAGACCGTGTCTATGGAAAAGTTGTTATTTCTGTAGTTCAATTGCTGCAACTATCTGAAAATTGTCTATAGTGTTCCAATCATCTAGTTTGAACAGTTCTGTAAAAAACATTGTATCCAGAGTGCATCAAACATGATTTTAGACCTTGTCTATCGAAAAGTGGTTATTTCTGTAGTTCAATTGCTGCAAACAATGCTCAAGACCTTGTCTATGGAAAAGTGGTTATTTCCGTAGTTCAATTGATTCAACTTGCTCAAAATTGTCCATAGTGTTCCAATCATCTAGTTTGAACAGTTATGTTAAAAACATTGTATCCAAAGTGCTTCAAACATGATTTTAGACCTTGTCTATGGGAAAGTGGTTATTTCCGTAGTTCAATTGCTGCAACTTGCTGAAAATTGTCCATAGTGTTCCAATCATCTAGTTTGAACAGTTATGTTAAAAACATTGTATCCAGAGTGCATCAAAAATGATTTTAGACCTTGTCTATGGAAAAGTGGTTATTTCCGTAGTTCAATTGATTCAACTTTAATAGCTGCAACTTGCTGAAAATTGTCCATAGTCATCTAGTTTGAACTTTTTAACAATGTTAAAAACATTGTATCCAGAGTGCATCAAACATGATTTTAGACCTTGTCTATGGAAAAGTGGTTATTTCCGTAGTTCAATTGATTCAACTTTAATAGCTGCAACTTGCTGAAAATTGTCCATAGTCATCTAGTTTGAACTTTTTAACAATGTTAAAAACATTGTATCCAGAGTGCATCAAACATGATTTTAGACCTTGTCTATGGAAAATGCACTCTGGAAGCAATGTTTTTAACATTGTTAAAAAGTTCAAACTAGATGACTATGGACAATTTTCAGCAAGTTGCAGCTATTAAACTACATAAATAACCACTTTTCGATAGACAAGGTCTAAAATCACGTTTGATGCACTCTGAAAGCAATGTTTTTAACATAACTGTTCAAACTAGATGATTGGAACACTATGGACAATTTTCAGCAAGTTGCAGCAATTAAACTACAGAAATAACCACTTTTCGATAGACAAGGTCTAAAATCACATTTGATGCACTCGGGAAGCAATTAAACTACAGAAATAACCACTTTTCGATAGACAAGGTCTAAAATCATGTTTGATTCACTCTGGATACAATGTTTTTTACAGAACTGTTCAAACTAGATTAATGGAACACTATGGACAATTTTCAGCATTGTTTGCAGCAATTGAACTACAGAAATAACCACTTTTCGATAGACAAGGTCTAAAATCATGTTTGATGCACTCTGGATACAATGTTTTTAACATAACTGTTCAAACTAGATGATTGGAACACTATGGACAATTTTCAGCAAGTTGCAGCAATTGAACTACGGAAATAACAACTTTCCCATAGACAAGGTCTAAAATCATGTTTGATACAATGTTTTTAACATAACTGTTCAAACTAGATGATTGGCACATTTTGGACAATTCTCAGCAAGTTGAAGCAATTGAACTACGGAAATAACCACTTTTCCATAGACAAGGTCTAAAATCATGTTTGATGCACTCTGGATACAATGTTTTTAACATAACTGTTCAAACTAGATGATTGGAACACTATGGACAATTTTCAGCAAGTTGCAGCAATTGAACTACGGAAATAGCCACTTTTCCATAGACAAGGTCTAAAATCACGTTTGATGCAATGTTTTTAACATAACTGTTCAAACTAGATGATTGGAACACTATGGACAATTTTCAGCAAGTTGCAGCAATTGAACTACGGAAATAACAACTTTCCCATAGACAAGGTCTAAAATCATGTTTGATACAATGTTTTTAACATAACTGTTCAAACTAGATGATTGGCACATTTTGGACAATTCTCAGCAAGTTGAAGCAATTGAACTACGGAAATAACCACTTTTCCATAGACAAGGTCTAAAATCATGTTTGATGCACTCTGGATACAATGTTTTTAACATAACTGTTCAAACTAGATGATTGGAACACTATGGACAATTTTCAGCAAGTTGCAGCAATTGAACTACGGAAATAACAACTTTCCCATAGACAAGGTCTAAAATCATGTTTGATACAATGTTTTTAACATAACTGTTCAAACTAGATGATTGGCACATTTTGGACAATTCTCAGCAAGTTGAAGCAATTGAACTACGGAAATAACCACTTTTCCATAGACAAGGTCTAAAATCATGTTTGATGCACTCTGGATACAATGTTTTTAACATAACTGTTCAAACTAGATGATTGGAACACTATGGACAATTTTCAGCAAGTTGCAGCAATTGAACTACGGAAATAACCACTTTCCCATAGACAAGGTCTAAAATCATGTTTGATGCACTCTGGATACAATGTTTTTAACATAACTGTTCAAACTAGATGATTGGCACATTTTGGACAATTTTCAGCAAGTTGAAGCAATTGAACTACGGAAATAGCCACTTTTCCATAGACAAGGTCTAAAATCACGTTTGATGCAATGTTTTTAACATAACTGTTCAAACTAGATGATTGGAACACTATGGACAATTTTCAGCAAGTTGCAGCAATTGAACTACGGAAATAACCACTTTTCCATAGACAAGGTCTAAAATCACGTTTGATGCAATGTTTTTTACATAACTGTTCAAACTAGATGATTGGAACACTATAGACAATTTTCAGATAGTTGCAGCAATTGCACTACAGAAATAACCACTTTTCGATAGACAAGGTCTAAAATCATGTTTGATGCACTCTGGATACAATGTTTTTTACAGAACTGTTCAAACTAGGTTAATGGAACACTATGGACAATTTTCAGCATTGTTTGCAGCAATTGAACTACAGAAATAACCACTTTTCGATAGACACGGTCTAAAATCACGTTTGATGCACTCTGGAAGCAATGTTTTTAACATAACTGTACTAACTAGATGATTGGAACACTATGGACAATTTTCAGCAAGTTGCAGCAATTAAACTATAGAAATAACCACTTTTCGATAGACAAGGTCTAAAATCATGTTTGATGCACTTTGGATACAATGTTTTTAACATAATTGTTCAAACTAGATGATTGGAACACTATGGACAATTTTGAGCAAGTTGAATCAATTGAACTACGGAAATAACCACTTTTCCATAGACAAAGTCTAAAATCACGTTTGATGCACTCTGGAAGCAATGTTTTTTACATAACTGTTCAAACTAGATGATTGGAACACTATGGACAATTTTCAGCAAGTTGCAGCAATTGAACTACGGAAATAACCACTTTTCCATAGACAAGGTCTAAAATCATGTTTGATGCACTCTGGATACAATGTTTTTAACATAACTGTTCAAACTAGATGATTGGAACACCATGGACAATTTTCAGCAAGTTGCAGCAATTGAACTACGGAAATAACAACTTTCCCATAGACAAGGTCTAAAATCATGTTTGATACAATGTTTTTAACATAACTGTTCAAACTAGATGATTGGCACATTTTGGACAATTCTCAGCAAGTTGAAGCAATTGAACTACGGAAATAACCACTTTTCCATAGACAAGGTCTAAAATCATGTTTGATGCACTCTGGATACAATGTTTTTAACATAACTGTTCAAACTAGATGATTGGAACACTATGGACAATTTTCAGCAAGTTGCAGCAATTGAACTACGGAAATAACAACTTTCCCATAGACAAGGTCTAAAATCATGTTTGATACAATGTTTTTAACATAACTGTTCAAACTAGATGATTGGCACATTTTGGACAATTCTCAGCAAGTTGAAGCAATTGAACTACGGAAATAACCACTTTTCCATAGACAAGGTCTAAAATCATGTTTGATGCACTCTGGATACAATGTTTTTAACATAACTGTTCAAACTAGATGATTGGAACACTATGGACAATTTTCAGCAAGTTGCAGCAATTGAACTACGGAAATAACCACTTTCCCATAGACAAGGTCTAAAATCATGTTTGATGCACTCTGGATACAATGTTTTTAACATAACTGTTCAAACTAGATGATTGGCACATTTTGGACAATTTTCAGCAAGTTGAAGCAATTGAACTACGGAAATAGCCACTTTTCCATAGACAAGGTCTAAAATCACGTTTGATGCAATGTTTTTAACATAACTGTTCAAACTAGATGATTGGAACACTATAGACAATTTTCAGATAGTTGCAGCAATTGCACTACAGAAATAACCACTTTTCGATAGACAAGGTCTAAAATCATGTTTGATGCACTCTGGATACAATGTTTTTTACAGAACTGTTCAAACTAGGTTAATGGAACACTATGGACAATTTTCAGCATTGTTTGCAGCAATTGAACTACAGAAATAACCACTTTTCGATAGACACGGTCTAAAATCACGTTTGATGCACTCTGGAAGCAATGTTTTTAACATAACTGTACTAACTAGATGATTGGAACACTATGGACAATTTTCAGCAAGTTGCAGCAATTAAACTATAGAAATAACCACTTTTCGATAGACAAGGTCTAAAATCATGTTTAACACACACTTTGGATACAATGTTTTTAACATAATTGTTCAAACTAGATGATTGGAACACTATGGACAATTTTGAGCAAGTTGAATCAATTGAACTACGGAAATAACCACTTTTCCATAGACAAAGTCTAAAATAACGTTTGATGCACTCTGGAAGCAATGTTTTTTACAGAACTGTTCAAACTAGATGATTGGAACACTATAGACAATTTTCAGATAGTTGCAGCAATTGAACTACGGAAATAACCACTTTTCCATAGACAAGGTCTAAAATCATGTTTGATGCACTCTGGATACAATGTTTTTAACATAACTGTACTAACTAGATGATTGGAACACTATGGACAATTTTCAGCAAGTTGCAGCAATTAAACTACAGAAATAACCACTTTTCGATAGACAAGGTCTAAAATCATGTTTGATGCACTTTGGATACAATGTTTTTAACATAATTGTTCAAACTAGATGATTGGAACACTATGGACAATTTTGAGCAAGTTGAATCAATTGAACTACGGAAATAACCACTTTTCCATAGACAAGGTCTAAAATCATGTTTGATGCACTCTGGATACAATGTTTTTAACATAACTGTTCAAACTAGATGATTGGAACACTATGGACAATTTTCAGCAAGTTGCAGCAATTGAACTATCGAAATAACAACTTTCCCATAGACAAGGTCTAAAATCATGTTTGATGCACTCTGGATACAATGTTTTTAACATAACTGTTCAAACTAGATGATTGGCACATTTTGGACAATTTTCAGCAAGTTGAAGCAATTGAACTACGGAAATAACCACTTTTCCATAGACAAGGTCTAAAATCACGTTTGATGCAATGTTTTTAACATAACTGTTCAAACTAGATGATTGGAACACTATGGACAATTTTTGAGCAAGTTGAATCAATTGAACTACGGAAATAATCACTTTTCCATAGACAAGGTCTAAAATCATGTTTGATGCACTCTGGATACATTGTCCATAGTGTTCCAATCATCTAGTTTGAACAGTTATGTTAAAAACATTGTATCCAAAGTGCATCAAACATGATTTTAGACCTTGTCTATCGAAAAGTGGTTATTTCTGTAGTTTAATTGCTGCAACTTGCTGAAAATTGTCCATAGTGTTCCAATCATCTAGTTTGAAAAGTTATGTTAAAAACATTGTATCCAGAGTGCATCAAACATGATTTTAGACCTTGTCTATGGAAAAGTGGTTATTTCCGTAGTTCAATTGCTGCAACTTGCTGAAAATTGTCCATAGTGTTCCAATCATCTAGTTTGAAAAGTTATGTTAAAAACATTGCTTCCAGAGTGCATGAAACGTGATTTTAGACCGTGTCTATGGAAAAGTGGTTATTTCTGTAGTTCAATTGCTGCAACTATCTGAAAATTGTCTATAGTGTTCCAATCATCTAGTTTGAACAGTTATGTTAAAAACATTGTATCCAGAGTGCATCAAACATGATTTTAGACCTTGTCTATGGAAAAGTGGTTATTTCTGTAGTTCAATTGCTGCAAACAATGCTGAAAATTGTCCATAGTGTTCCATTAATCTAGTTTGAACAGTTCTGTAAAAAACATTGTATCCAGAGTGCATCAAACATGATTTTAGACCTTGTCTATCGAAAAGTGGTTATTTCTGTAGTGCAATTGCTGCAACTATCTGAAAATTGTCTATAGTGTTCCAATCATCTAGTTTGAACAGTTATGTTAAAAACATTGCATCAAACGTGATTTTAGACCTTGTCTATGGAAAAGTGGTTATTTCCGTAGTTCACTTGCTTCAACTTGCTGAAAATTGTCCAAAATGTGCCAATCATCTAGTTTGAACAGTTATGTTAAAAACATTGTATCCAGAGTGCATCAAACATGATTTTAGACCTTGTCTATCGAAAAGTGGTTATTTCTGTAGTTCAATTGCTGCAACAATCTGAAAATTGTCTATAGTGTTCCAATCATCTAGTTTGAACAGTTCTGTAAAAAACATTGCTTCCAGAGTGCATCAAACGTGATTTTAGACCTTGTCTATGGAAAAGTGGTTATTTCCGTAGTTCAATTGATTCAACTTGCTCAAAATTGTCCATAGTGTTCCAATCATCTAGTTTGAACAATTATGTTAAAAACATTGTATCCAAAGTGCATCAAACATGATTTTAGACCTTGTCTATCGAAAAGTGGTTATTTCTGTAGTTTAATTGCTGCAACTTGCTGAAAATTGTCCATAGTGTTCCAACCATCTAGTTTGAAAAGTTATGTTAAAAACATTGCTTCCAGAGTGCATCAAACGTGATTTTAGACCGTGTCTATGGAAAAGTTGTTATTTCTGTAGTTCAATTGCTGCAACTATCTGAAAATTGTCTATAGTGTTCCAATCATCTAGTTTGAACAGTTCTGTAAAAAACATTGTATCCAGAGTGCATCAAACATGATTTTAGACCTTGTCTATCGAAAAGTGGTTATTTCTGTAGTTCAATTGCTGCAAACAATGCTCAAGACCTTGTCTATGGAAAAGTGGTTATTTCCGTAGTTCAATTGATTCAACTTGCTCAAAATTGTCCATAGTGTTCCAATCATCTAGTTTGAACAGTTATGTTAAAAACATTGTATCCAAAGTGCTTCAAACATGATTTTAGACCTTGTCTATGGGAAAGTGGTTATTTCCGTAGTTCAATTGCTGCAACTTGCTGAAAATTGTCCATAGTGTTCCAATCATCTAGTTTGAACAGTTATGTTAAAAACATTGTATCCAGAGTGCATCAAAAATGATTTTAGACCTTGTCTATGGAAAAGTGGTTATTTCCGTAGTTCAATTGATTCAACTTTAATAGCTGCAACTTGCTGAAAATTGTCCATAGTCATCTAGTTTGAACTTTTTAACAATGTTAAAAACATTGTATCCAGAGTGCATCAAACATGATTTTAGATCTTGTCTATGGAAAAGTGGTTATTTCCGTAGTTCAATTGATTCAACTTTAATAGCTGCAACTTGCTGAAAATTGTCCATAGTCATCTAGTTTGAACTTTTTAACAATGTTAAAAACATTGTATCCAGAGTGCATCAAACATGATTTTAGACCTTGTCTATGGAAAATGCACTCTGGAAGCAATGTTTTTAACATTGTTAAAAAGTTCAAACTAGATGACTATGGACAATTTTCAGCAAGTTGCAGCTATTAAACTACATAAATAACCACTTTTCGATAGACAAGGTCTAAAATCACGTTTGATGCACTCTGAAAGCAATGTTTTTAACATAACTGTTCAAACTAGATGATTGGAACACTATGGACAATTTTCAGCAAGTTGCAGCAATTAAACTACAGAAATAACCACTTTTCGATAGACAAGGTCTAAAATCACATTTGATGCACTCGGGAAGCAATTAAACTACAGAAATAACCACTTTTCGATAGACAAGGTCTAAAATCATGTTTGATTCACTCTGGATACAATGTTTTTTACAGAACTGTTCAAACTAGATTAATGGAACACTATGGACAATTTTCAGCATTGTTTGCAGCAATTGAACTACAGAAATAACCACTTTTCGATAGACAAGGTCTAAAATCATGTTTGATGCACTCTGGATACAATGTTTTTAACATAACTGTTCAAACTAGATGATTGGAACACTATGGACAATTTTCAGCAAGTTGCAGCAATTGAACTACGGAAATAACAACTTTCCCATAGACAAGGTCTAAAATCATGTTTGATACAATGTTTTTAACATAACTGTTCAAACTAGATGATTGGCACATTTTGGACAATTCTCAGCAAGTTGAAGCAATTGAACTACGGAAATAACCACTTTTCCATAGACAAGGTCTAAAATCATGTTTGATGCACTCTGGATACAATGTTTTTAACATAACTGTTCAAACTAGATGATTGGAACACTATGGACAATTTTCAGCAAGTTGCAGCAATTGAACTACGGAAATAACAACTTTCCCATAGACAAGGTCTAAAATCATGTTTGATACAATGTTTTTAACATAACTGTTCAAACTAGATGATTGGCACATTTTGGACAATTCTCAGCAAGTTGAAGCAATTGAACTACGGAAATAACCACTTTTCCATAGACAAGGTCTAAAATCACGTTTGATGCACTCTGAAAGCAATGTTTTTAACATAACTGTTCAAACTAGATGATTGGAACACTATGGACAATTTTCAGCAAGTTGCAGCAATTAAACTACAGAAATAACCACTTTTCGATAGACAAGGTCTAAAATCACATTTGATGCACTCGGGAAGCAATTAAACTACAGAAATAACCACTTTTCGATAGACAAGGTCTAAAATCATGTTTGATTCACTCTGGATACAATGTTTTTTACAGAACTGTTCAAACTAGATTAATGGAACACTATGGACAATTTTCAGCATTGTTTGCAGCAATTGAACTACAGAAATAACCACTTTTCGATAGACAAGGTCTAAAATCATGTTTGATGCACTCTGGATACAATGTTTTTAACATAACTGTTCAAACTAGATGATTGGAACACTATGGACAATTTTCAGCAAGTTGCAGCAATTGAACTACGGAAATAACAACTTTCCCATAGACAAGGTCTAAAATCATGTTTGATACAATGTTTTTAACATAACTGTTCAAACTAGATGATTGGCACATTTTGGACAATTCTCAGCAAGTTGAAGCAATTGAACTACGGAAATAACCACTTTTCCATAGACAAGGTCTAAAATCATGTTTGATGCACTCTGGATACAATGTTTTTAACATAACTGTTCAAACTAGATGATTGGAACACTATGGACAATTTTCAGCAAGTTGCAGCAATTGAACTACGGAAATAGCCACTTTTCCATAGACAAGGTCTAAAATCACGTTTGATGCAATGTTTTTAACATAACTGTTCAAACTAGATGATTGGAACACTATGGACAATTTTCAGCAAGTTGCAGCAATTGAACTACGGAAATAACAACTTTCCCATAGACAAGGTCTAAAATCATGTTTGATACAATGTTTTTAACATAACTGTTCAAACTAGATGATTGGCACATTTTGGACAATTCTCAGCAAGTTGAAGCAATTGAACTACGGAAATAACCACTTTTCCATAGACAAGGTCTAAAATCATGTTTGATGCACTCTGGATACAATGTTTTTAACATAACTGTTCAAACTAGATGATTGGAACACTATGGACAATTTTCAGCAAGTTGCAGCAATTGAACTACGGAAATAACAACTTTCCCATAGACAAGGTCTAAAATCATGTTTGATACAATGTTTTTAACATAACTGTTCAAACTAGATGATTGGCACATTTTGGACAATTCTCAGCAAGTTGAAGCAATTGAACTACGGAAATAACCACTTTTCCATAGACAAGGTCTAAAATCATGTTTGATGCACTCTGGATACAATGTTTTTAACATAACTGTTCAAACTAGATGATTGGAACACTATGGACAATTTTCAGCAAGTTGCAGCAATTGAACTACGGAAATAACCACTTTCCCATAGACAAGGTCTAAAATCATGTTTGATGCACTCTGGATACAATGTTTTTAACATAACTGTTCAAACTAGATGATTGGCACATTTTGGACAATTTTCAGCAAGTTGAAGCAATTGAACTACGGAAATAGCCACTTTTCCATAGACAAGGTCTAAAATCACGTTTGATGCAATGTTTTTAACATAACTGTTCAAACTAGATGATTGGAACACTATGGACAATTTTCAGCAAGTTGCAGCAATTGAACTACGGAAATAACCACTTTTCCATAGACAAGGTCTAAAATCACGTTTGATGCAATGTTTTTTACATAACTGTTCAAACTAGATGATTGGAACACTATAGACAATTTTCAGATAGTTGCAGCAATTGCACTACAGAAATAACCACTTTTCGATAGACAAGGTCTAAAATCATGTTTGATGCACTCTGGATACAATGTTTTTTACAGAACTGTTCAAACTAGGTTAATGGAACACTATGGACAATTTTCAGCATTGTTTGCAGCAATTGAACTACAGAAATAACCACTTTTCGATAGACACGGTCTAAAATCACGTTTGATGCACTCTGGAAGCAATGTTTTTAACATAACTGTACTAACTAGATGATTGGAACACTATGGACAATTTTCAGCAAGTTGCAGCAATTAAACTATAGAAATAACCACTTTTCGATAGACAAGGTCTAAAATCATGTTTGATGCACTTTGGATACAATGTTTTTAACATAATTGTTCAAACTAGATGATTGGAACACTATGGACAATTTTGAGCAAGTTGAATCAATTGAACTACGGAAATAACCACTTTTCCATAGACAAAGTCTAAAATCACGTTTGATGCACTCTGGAAGCAATGTTTTTTACATAACTGTTCAAACTAGATGATTGGAACACTATGGACAATTTTCAGCAAGTTGCAGCAATTGAACTACGGAAATAGCCACTTTTCCATAGACAAGGTCTAAAATCACGTTTGATGCAATGTTTTTAACATAACTGTTCAAACTAGATGATTGGAACACTATGGACAATTTTCAGCAAGTTGCAGCAATTGAACTACGGAAATAACAACTTTCCCATAGACAAGGTCTAAAATCATGTTTGATACAATGTTTTTAACATAACTGTTCAAACTAGATGATTGGCACATTTTGGACAATTCTCAGCAAGTTGAAGCAATTGAACTACGGAAATAACCACTTTTCCATAGACAAGGTCTAAAATCATGTTTGATGCACTCTGGATACAATGTTTTTAACATAACTGTTCAAACTAGATGATTGGAACACTATGGACAATTTTCAGCAAGTTGCAGCAATTGAACTACGGAAATAACAACTTTCCCATAGACAAGGTCTAAAATCATGTTTGATACAATGTTTTTAACATAACTGTTCAAACTAGATGATTGGCACATTTTGGACAATTCTCAGCAAGTTGAAGCAATTGAACTACGGAAATAACCACTTTTCCATAGACAAGGTCTAAAATCATGTTTGATGCACTCTGGATACAATGTTTTTAACATAACTGTTCAAACTAGATGATTGGAACACTATGGACAATTTTCAGCAAGTTGCAGCAATTGAACTACGGAAATAACCACTTTCCCATAGACAAGGTCTAAAATCATGTTTGATGCACTCTGGATACAATGTTTTTAACATAACTGTTCAAACTAGATGATTGGCACATTTTGGACAATTTTCAGCAAGTTGAAGCAATTGAACTACGGAAATAGCCACTTTTCCATAGACAAGGTCTAAAATCACGTTTGATGCAATGTTTTTAACATAACTGTTCAAACTAGATGATTGGAACACTATGGACAATTTTCAGCAAGTTGCAGCAATTGAACTACGGAAATAACCACTTTTCCATAGACAAGGTCTAAAATCACGTTTGATGCAATGTTTTTTACATAACTGTTCAAACTAGATGATTGGAACACTATAGACAATTTTCAGATAGTTGCAGCAATTGCACTACAGAAATAACCACTTTTCGATAGACAAGGTCTAAAATCATGTTTGATGCACTCTGGATACAATGTTTTTTACAGAACTGTTCAAACTAGGTTAATGGAACACTATGGACAATTTTCAGCATTGTTTGCAGCAATTGAACTACAGAAATAACCACTTTTCGATAGACACGGTCTAAAATCACGTTTGATGCACTCTGGAAGCAATGTTTTTAACATAACTGTACTAACTAGATGATTGGAACACTATGGACAATTTTCAGCAAGTTGCAGCAATTAAACTATAGAAATAACCACTTTTCGATAGACAAGGTCTAAAATCATGTTTGATGCACTTTGGATACAATGTTTTTAACATAATTGTTCAAACTAGATGATTGGAACACTATGGACAATTTTGAGCAAGTTGAATCAATTGAACTACGGAAATAACCACTTTTCCATAGACAAAGTCTAAAATAACGTTTGATGCACTCTGGAAGCAATGTTTTTTACAGAACTGTTCAAACTAGATGATTGGAACACTATAGACAATTTTCAGATAGTTGCAGCAATTGAACTACGGAAATAACCACTTTTCCATAGACAAGGTCTAAAATCATGTTTGATGCACTCTGGATACAATGTTTTTAACATAACTGTACTAACTAGATGATTGGAACACTATGGACAATTTTCAGCAAGTTGCAGCAATTAAACTACAGAAATAACCACTTTTCGATAGACAAGGTCTAAAATCATGTTTGATGCACTTTGGATACAATGTTTTTAACATAATTGTTCAAACTAGATGATTGGAACACTATGGACAATTTTGAGCAAGTTGAATCAATTGAACTACGGAAATAACCACTTTTCCATAGACAAGGTCTAAAATCATGTTTGATGCACTCTGGATACAATGTTTTTAACATAACTGTTCAAACTAGATGATTGGAACACTATGGACAATTTTCAGCAAGTTGCAGCAATTGAACTATCGAAATAACAACTTTCCCATAGACAAGGTCTAAAATCATGTTTGATGCACTCTGGATACAATGTTTTTAACATAACTGTTCAAACTAGATGATTGGCACATTTTGGACAATTTTCAGCAAGTTGAAGCAATTGAACTACGGAAATAACCACTTTTCCATAGACAAGGTCTAAAATCACGTTTGATGCAATGTTTTTAACATAACTGTTCAAACTAGATGATTGGAACACTATGGACAATTTTTGAGCAAGTTGAATCAATTGAACTACGGAAATAATCACTTTTCCATAGACAAGGTCTAAAATCATGTTTGATGCACTCTGGATACATTGTCCATAGTGTTCCAATCATCTAGTTTGAACAGTTATGTTAAAAACATTGTATCCAAAGTGCATCAAACATGATTTTAGACCTTGTCTATCGAAAAGTGGTTATTTCTGTAGTTTAATTGCTGCAACTTGCTGAAAATTGTCCATAGTGTTCCAATCATCTAGTTTGAAAAGTTATGTTAAAAACATTGTATCCAGAGTGCATCAAACATGATTTTAGACCTTGTCTATGGAAAAGTGGTTATTTCCGTAGTTCAATTGCTGCAACTTGCTGAAAATTGTCCATAGTGTTCCAATCATCTAGTTTGAAAAGTTATGTTAAAAACATTGCTTCCAGAGTGCATGAAACGTGATTTTAGACCGTGTCTATGGAAAAGTGGTTATTTCTGTAGTTCAATTGCTGCAACTATCTGAAAATTGTCTATAGTGTTCCAATCATCTAGTTTGAACAGTTATGTTAAAAACATTGTATCCAGAGTGCATCAAACATGATTTTAGACCTTGTCTATGGAAAAGTGGTTATTTCTGTAGTTCAATTGCTGCAAACAATGCTGAAAATTGTCCATAGTGTTCCATTAATCTAGTTTGAACAGTTCTGTAAAAAACATTGTATCCAGAGTGCATCAAACATGATTTTAGACCTTGTCTATCGAAAAGTGGTTATTTCTGTAGTGCAATTGCTGCAACTATCTGAAAATTGTCTATAGTGTTCCAATCATCTAGTTTGAACAGTTATGTTAAAAACATTGCATCAAACGTGATTTTAGACCTTGTCTATGGAAAAGTGGTTATTTCCGTAGTTCACTTGCTTCAACTTGCTGAAAATTGTCCAAAATGTGCCAATCATCTAGTTTGAACAGTTATGTTAAAAACATTGTATCCAGAGTGCATCAAACATGATTTTAGACCTTGTCTATCGAAAAGTGGTTATTTCTGTAGTTCAATTGCTGCAACAATCTGAAAATTGTCTATAGTGTTCCAATCATCTAGTTTGAACAGTTCTGTAAAAAACATTGCTTCCAGAGTGCATCAAACGTGATTTTAGACCTTGTCTATGGAAAAGTGGTTATTTCCGTAGTTCAATTGATTCAACTTGCTCAAAATTGTCCATAGTGTTCCAATCATCTAGTTTGAACAATTATGTTAAAAACATTGTATCCAAAGTGCATCAAACATGATTTTAGACCTTGTCTATCGAAAAGTGGTTATTTCTGTAGTTTAATTGCTGCAACTTGCTGAAAATTGTCCATAGTGTTCCAACCATCTAGTTTGAAAAGTTATGTTAAAAACATTGCTTCCAGAGTGCATCAAACGTGATTTTAGACCGTGTCTATGGAAAAGTTGTTATTTCTGTAGTTCAATTGCTGCAACTATCTGAAAATTGTCTATAGTGTTCCAATCATCTAGTTTGAACAGTTCTGTAAAAAACATTGTATCCAGAGTGCATCAAACATGATTTTAGACCTTGTCTATCGAAAAGTGGTTATTTCTGTAGTTCAATTGCTGCAAACAATGCTCAAGACCTTGTCTATGGAAAAGTGGTTATTTCCGTAGTTCAATTGATTCAACTTGCTCAAAATTGTCCATAGTGTTCCAATCATCTAGTTTGAACAGTTATGTTAAAAACATTGTATCCAAAGTGCTTCAAACATGATTTTAGACCTTGTCTATGGGAAAGTGGTTATTTCCGTAGTTCAAATTGCTGCAACTTGCTGAAAATTGTCCATAGTGTTCCAATCATCTAGTTTGAACAGTTATGTTAAAAACATTGTATCCAGAGTGCATCAAAAATGATTTTAGACCTTGTCTATGGAAAAGTGGTTATTTCCGTAGTTCAATTGATTCAACTTTAATAGCTGCAACTTGCTGAAAATTGTCCATAGTCATCTAGTTTGAACTTTTTAACAATGTTAAAAACATTGTATCCAGAGTGCATCAAACATGATTTTAGATCTTGTCTATGGAAAAGTGGTTATTTCCGTAGTTCAATTGATTCAACTTTAATAGCTGCAACTTGCTGAAAATTGTCCATAGTCATCTAGTTTGAACTTTTTAACAATGTTAAAAACATTGTATCCAGAGTGCATCAAACATGATTTTAGACCTTGTCTATGGAAAATGCACTCTGGAAGCAATGTTTTTAACATTGTTAAAAAGTTCAAACTAGATGACTATGGACAATTTTCAGCAAGTTGCAGCTATTAAACTACATAAATAACCACTTTTCGATAGACAAGGTCTAAAATCACGTTTGATGCACTCTGAAAGCAATGTTTTTAACATAACTGTTCAAACTAGATGATTGGAACACTATGGACAATTTTCAGCAAGTTGCAGCAATTAAACTACAGAAATAACCACTTTTCGATAGACAAGGTCTAAAATCACATTTGATGCACTCGGGAAGCAATTAAACTACAGAAATAACCACTTTTCGATAGACAAGGTCTAAAATCATGTTTGATTCACTCTGGATACAATGTTTTTTACAGAACTGTTCAAACTAGATTAATGGAACACTATGGACAATTTTCAGCATTGTTTGCAGCAATTGAACTACAGAAATAACCACTTTTCGATAGACAAGGTCTAAAATCATGTTTGATGCACTCTGGATACAATGTTTTTAACATAACTGTTCAAACTAGATGATTGGAACACTATGGACAATTTTCAGCAAGTTGCAGCAATTGAACTACGGAAATAACAACTTTCCCATAGACAAGGTCTAAAATCATGTTTGATACAATGTTTTTAACATAACTGTTCAAACTAGATGATTGGCACATTTTGGACAATTCTCAGCAAGTTGAAGCAATTGAACTACGGAAATAACCACTTTTCCATAGACAAGGTCTAAAATCATGTTTGATGCACTCTGGATACAATGTTTTTAACATAACTGTTCAAACTAGATGATTGGAACACTATGGACAATTTTCAGCAAGTTGCAGCAATTGAACTACGGAAATAACAACTTTCCCATAGACAAGGTCTAAAATCATGTTTGATACAATGTTTTTAACATAACTGTTCAAACTAGATGATTGGCACATTTTGGACAATTCTCAGCAAGTTGAAGCAATTGAACTACGGAAATAACCACTTTTCCATAGACAAGGTCTAAAATCATGTTTGATGCACTCTGGATACAATGTTTTTAACATAACTGTTCAAACTAGATGATTGGAACACTATGGACAATTTTCAGCAAGTTGCAGCAATTGAACTACGGAAATAACCACTTTCCCATAGACAAGGTCTAAAATCATGTTTGATGCACTCTGGATACAATGTTTTTAACATAACTGTTCAAACTAGATGATTGGCACATTTTGGACAATTTTCAGCAAGTTGAAGCAATTGAACTACGGAAATAGCCACTTTTCCATAGACAAGGTCTAAAATCACGTTTGATGCAATGTTTTTAACATAACTGTTCAAACTAGATGATTGGAACACTATGGACAATTTTCAGCAAGTTGCAGCAATTGAACTACGGAAATAACCACTTTTCCATAGACAAGGTCTAAAATCACGTTTGATGCAATGTTTTTTACATAACTGTTCAAACTAGATGATTGGAACACTATAGACAATTTTCAGATAGTTGCAGCAATTGCACTACAGAAATAACCACTTTTCGATAGACAAGGTCTAAAATCATGTTTGATGCACTCTGGATACAATGTTTTTTACAGAACTGTTCAAACTAGGTTAATGGAACACTATGGACAATTTTCAGCATTGTTTGCAGCAATTGAACTACAGAAATAACCACTTTTCGATAGACACGGTCTAAAATCACGTTTGATGCACTCTGGAAGCAATGTTTTTAACATAACTGTACTAACTAGATGATTGGAACACTATGGACAATTTTCAGCAAGTTGCAGCAATTAAACTATAGAAATAACCACTTTTCGATAGACAAGGTCTAAAATCATGTTTGATGCACTTTGGATACAATGTTTTTAACATAATTGTTCAAACTAGATGATTGGAACACTATGGACAATTTTGAGCAAGTTGAATCAATTGAACTACGGAAATAACCACTTTTCCATAGACAAAGTCTAAAATCACGTTTGATGCACTCTGGAAGCAATGTTTTTTACAGAACTGTTCAAACTAGATGATTGGAACACTATAGACAATTTTCAGATAGTTGCAGCAATTGAACTACGGAAATAACCACTTTTCCATAGACAAGGTCTAAAATCATGTTTGATGCACTCTGGATACAATGTTTTTAACATAACTGTACTAACTAGATGATTGGAACACTATGGACAATTTTCAGCAAGTTGCAGCAATTAAACTACAGAAATAACCACTTTTCGATAGACAAGGTCTAAAATCATGTTTGATGCACTTTGGATACAATGTTTTTAACATAATTGTTCAAACTAGATGATTGGAACACTATGGACAATTTTGAGCAAGTTGAATCAATTGAACTACGGAAATAACCACTTTTCCATAGACAAGGTCTAAAATCATGTTTGATGCACTCTGGATACAATGTTTTTAACATAACTGTTCAAACTAGATGATTGGAACACTATGGACAATTTTCAGCAAGTTGCAGCAATTGAACTATCGAAATAACAACTTTCCCATAGACAAGGTCTAAAATCATGTTTGATGCACTCTGGATACAATGTTTTTAACATAACTGTTCAAACTAGATGATTGGCACATTTTGGACAATTTTCAGCAAGTTGAAGCAATTGAACTACGGAAATAACCACTTTTCCATAGACAAGGTCTAAAATCACGTTTGATGCAATGTTTTTAACATAACTGTTCAAACTAGATGATTGGAACACTATGGACAATTTTTGAGCAAGTTGAATCAATTGAACTACGGAAATAATCACTTTTCCATAGACAAGGTCTAAAATCATGTTTGATGCACTCTGGATACATTGTCCATAGTGTTCCAATCATCTAGTTTGAACAGTTATGTTAAAAACATTGTATCCAAAGTGCATCAAACATGATTTTAGACCTTGTCTATCGAAAAGTGGTTATTTCTGTAGTTTAATTGCTGCAACTTGCTGAAAATTGTCCATAGTGTTCCAATCATCTAGTTTGAAAAGTTATGTTAAAAACATTGTATCCAGAGTGCATCAAACATGATTTTAGACCTTGTCTATGGAAAAGTGGTTATTTCCGTAGTTCAATTGCTGCAACTTGCTGAAAATTGTCCATAGTGTTCCAATCATCTAGTTTGAAAAGTTATGTTAAAAACATTGCTTCCAGAGTGCATGAAACGTGATTTTAGACCGTGTCTATGGAAAAGTGGTTATTTCTGTAGTTCAATTGCTGCAACTATCTGAAAATTGTCTATAGTGTTCCAATCATCTAGTTTGAACAGTTATGTTAAAAACATTGTATCCAGAGTGCATCAAACATGATTTTAGACCTTGTCTATGGAAAAGTGGTTATTTCTGTAGTTCAATTGCTGCAAACAATGCTGAAAATTGTCCATAGTGTTCCATTAATCTAGTTTGAACAGTTCTGTAAAAAACATTGTATCCAGAGTGCATCAAACATGATTTTAGACCTTGTCTATCGAAAAGTGGTTATTTCTGTAGTGCAATTGCTGCAACTATCTGAAAATTGTCTATAGTGTTCCAATCATCTAGTTTGAACAGTTATGTTAAAAACATTGCATCAAACGTGATTTTAGACCTTGTCTATGGAAAAGTGGTTATTTCCGTAGTTCACTTGCTTCAACTTGCTGAAAATTGTCCAAAATGTGCCAATCATCTAGTTTGAACAGTTATGTTAAAAACATTGTATCCAGAGTGCATCAAACATGATTTTAGACCTTGTCTATCGAAAAGTGGTTATTTCTGTAGTTCAATTGCTGCAACAATCTGAAAATTGTCTATAGTGTTCCAATCATCTAGTTTGAACAGTTCTGTAAAAAACATTGCTTCCAGAGTGCATCAAACGTGATTTTAGACCTTGTCTATGGAAAAGTGGTTATTTCCGTAGTTCAATTGATTCAACTTGCTCAAAATTGTCCATAGTGTTCCAATCATCTAGTTTGAACAATTATGTTAAAAACATTGTATCCAAAGTGCATCAAACATGATTTTAGACCTTGTCTATCGAAAAGTGGTTATTTCTGTAGTTTAATTGCTGCAACTTGCTGAAAATTGTCCATAGTGTTCCAACCATCTAGTTTGAAAAGTTATGTTAAAAACATTGCTTCCAGAGTGCATCAAACGTGATTTTAGACCGTGTCTATGGAAAAGTTGTTATTTCTGTAGTTCAATTGCTGCAACTATCTGAAAATTGTCTATAGTGTTCCAATCATCTAGTTTGAACAGTTCTGTAAAAAACATTGTATCCAGAGTGCATCAAACATGATTTTAGACCTTGTCTATCGAAAAGTGGTTATTTCTGTAGTTCAATTGCTGCAAACAATGCTCAAGACCTTGTCTATGGAAAAGTGGTTATTTCCGTAGTTCAATTGATTCAACTTGCTCAAAATTGTCCATAGTGTTCCAATCATCTAGTTTGAACAGTTATGTTAAAAACATTGTATCCAAAGTGCTTCAAACATGATTTTAGACCTTGTCTATGGGAAAGTGGTTATTTCCGTAGTTCAATTGCTGCAACTTGCTGAAAATTGTCCATAGTGTTCCAATCATCTAGTTTGAACAGTTATGTTAAAAACATTGTATCCAGAGTGCATCAAAAATGATTTTAGACCTTGTCTATGGAAAAGTGGTTATTTCCGTAGTTCAATTGATTCAACTTTAATAGCTGCAACTTGCTGAAAATTGTCCATAGTCATCTAGTTTGAACTTTTTAACAATGTTAAAAACATTGTATCCAGAGTGCATCAAACATGATTTTAGATCTTGTCTATGGAAAAGTGGTTATTTCCGTAGTTCAATTGATTCAACTTTAATAGCTGCAACTTGCTGAAAATTGTCCATAGTCATCTAGTTTGAACTTTTTAACAATGTTAAAAACATTGTATCCAGAGTGCATCAAACATGATTTTAGACCTTGTCTATGGAAAATGCACTCTGGAAGCAATGTTTTTAACATTGTTAAAAAGTTCAAACTAGATGACTATGGACAATTTTCAGCAAGTTGCAGCTATTAAACTACATAAATAACCACTTTTCGATAGACAAGGTCTAAAATCATGTTTGATTCACTCTGGATACAATGTTTTTTACAGAACTGTTCAAACTAGATTAATGGAACACTATGGACAATTTTCAGCATTGTTTGCAGCAATTGAACTACAGAAATAACCACTTTTCGATAGACAAGGTCTAAAATCATGTTTGATGCACTCTGGATACAATGTTTTTAACATAACTGTTCAAACTAGATGATTGGAACACTATGGACAATTTTCAGCAAGTTGCAGCAATTGAACTACGGAAATAACAACTTTCCCATAGACAAGGTCTAAAATCATGTTTGATACAATGTTTTTAACATAACTGTTCAAACTAGATGATTGGCACATTTTGGACAATTCTCAGCAAGTTGAAGCAATTGAACTACGGAAATAACCACTTTTCCATAGACAAGGTCTAAAATCATGTTTGATGCACTCTGGATACAATGTTTTTAACATAACTGTTCAAACTAGATGATTGGAACACTATGGACAATTTTCAGCAAGTTGCAGCAATTGAACTACGGAAATAACAACTTTCCCATAGACAAGGTCTAAAATCATGTTTGATACAATGTTTTTAACATAACTGTTCAAACTAGATGATTGGCACATTTTGGACAATTCTCAGCAAGTTGAAGCAATTGAACTACGGAAATAACCACTTTTCCATAGACAAGGTCTAAAATCATGTTTGATGCACTCTGGATACAATGTTTTTAACATAACTGTTCAAACTAGATGATTGGAACACTATGGACAATTTTCAGCAAGTTGCAGCAATTGAACTACGGAAATAACCACTTTCCCATAGACAAGGTCTAAAATCATGTTTGATGCACTCTGGATACAATGTTTTTAACATAACTGTTCAAACTAGATGATTGGCACATTTTGGACAATTTTCAGCAAGTTGAAGCAATTGAACTACGGAAATAGCCACTTTTCCATAGACAAGGTCTAAAATCACGTTTGATGCAATGTTTTTAACATAACTGTTCAAACTAGATGATTGGAACACTATGGACAATTTTCAGCAAGTTGCAGCAATTGAACTACGGAAATAACCACTTTTCCATAGACAAGGTCTAAAATCACGTTTGATGCAATGTTTTTTACATAACTGTTCAAACTAGATGATTGGAACACTATAGACAATTTTCAGATAGTTGCAGCAATTGCACTACAGAAATAACCACTTTTCGATAGACAAGGTCTAAAATCATGTTTGATGCACTCTGGATACAATGTTTTTTACAGAACTGTTCAAACTAGGTTAATGGAACACTATGGACAATTTTCAGCATTGTTTGCAGCAATTGAACTACAGAAATAACCACTTTTCGATAGACACGGTCTAAAATCACGTTTGATGCACTCTGGAAGCAATGTTTTTAACATAACTGTACTAACTAGATGATTGGAACACTATGGACAATTTTCAGCAAGTTGCAGCAATTAAACTATAGAAATAACCACTTTTCGATAGACAAGGTCTAAAATCATGTTTGATGCACTTTGGATACAATGTTTTTAACATAATTGTTCAAACTAGATGATTGGAACACTATGGACAATTTTGAGCAAGTTGAATCAATTGAACTACGGAAATAACCACTTTTCCATAGACAAAGTCTAAAATCACGTTTGATGCACTCTGGAAGCAATGTTTTTTACAGAACTGTTCAAACTAGATGATTGGAACACTATAGACAATTTTCAGATAGTTGCAGCAATTGAACTACGGAAATAACCACTTTTCCATAGACAAGGTCTAAAATCATGTTTGATGCACTCTGGATACAATGTTTTTAACATAACTGTACTAACTAGATGATTGGAACACTATGGACAATTTTCAGCAAGTTGCAGCAATTAAACTACAGAAATAACCACTTTTCGATAGACAAGGTCTAAAATCATGTTTGATGCACTTTGGATACAATGTTTTTAACATAATTGTTCAAACTAGATGATTGGAACACTATGGACAATTTTGAGCAAGTTGAATCAATTGAACTACGGAAATAACCACTTTTCCATAGACAAGGTCTAAAATCATGTTTGATGCACTCTGGATACAATGTTTTTAACATAACTGTTCAAACTAGATGATTGGAACACTATGGACAATTTTCAGCAAGTTGCAGCAATTGAACTATCGAAATAACAACTTTCCCATAGACAAGGTCTAAAATCATGTTTGATGCACTCTGGATACAATGTTTTTAACATAACTGTTCAAACTAGATGATTGGCACATTTTGGACAATTTTCAGCAAGTTGAAGCAATTGAACTACGGAAATAACCACTTTTCCATAGACAAGGTCTAAAATCACGTTTGATGCAATGTTTTTAACATAACTGTTCAAACTAGATGATTGGAACACTATGGACAATTTTTGAGCAAGTTGAATCAATTGAACTACGGAAATAATCACTTTTCCATAGACAAGGTCTAAAATCATGTTTGATGCACTCTGGATACATTGTCCATAGTGTTCCAATCATCTAGTTTGAACAGTTATGTTAAAAACATTGTATCCAAAGTGCATCAAACATGATTTTAGACCTTGTCTATCGAAAAGTGGTTATTTCTGTAGTTTAATTGCTGCAACTTGCTGAAAATTGTCCATAGTGTTCCAATCATCTAGTTTGAAAAGTTATGTTAAAAACATTGTATCCAGAGTGCATCAAACATGATTTTAGACCTTGTCTATGGAAAAGTGGTTATTTCCGTAGTTCAATTGCTGCAACTTGCTGAAAATTGTCCATAGTGTTCCAATCATCTAGTTTGAAAAGTTATGTTAAAAACATTGCTTCCAGAGTGCATGAAACGTGATTTTAGACCGTGTCTATGGAAAAGTGGTTATTTCTGTAGTTCAATTGCTGCAACTATCTGAAAATTGTCTATAGTGTTCCAATCATCTAGTTTGAACAGTTATGTTAAAAACATTGTATCCAGAGTGCATCAAACATGATTTTAGACCTTGTCTATGGAAAAGTGGTTATTTCTGTAGTTCAATTGCTGCAAACAATGCTGAAAATTGTCCATAGTGTTCCATTAATCTAGTTTGAACAGTTCTGTAAAAAACATTGTATCCAGAGTGCATCAAACATGATTTTAGACCTTGTCTATCGAAAAGTGGTTATTTCTGTAGTGCAATTGCTGCAACTATCTGAAAATTGTCTATAGTGTTCCAATCATCTAGTTTGAACAGTTATGTTAAAAACATTGCATCAAACGTGATTTTAGACCTTGTCTATGGAAAAGTGGTTATTTCCGTAGTTCACTTGCTTCAACTTGCTGAAAATTGTCCAAAATGTGCCAATCATCTAGTTTGAACAGTTATGTTAAAAACATTGTATCCAGAGTGCATCAAACATGATTTTAGACCTTGTCTATCGAAAAGTGGTTATTTCTGTAGTTCAATTGCTGCAACAATCTGAAAATTGTCTATAGTGTTCCAATCATCTAGTTTGAACAGTTCTGTAAAAAACATTGCTTCCAGAGTGCATCAAACGTGATTTTAGACCTTGTCTATGGAAAAGTGGTTATTTCCGTAGTTCAATTGATTCAACTTGCTCAAAATTGTCCATAGTGTTCCAATCATCTAGTTTGAACAATTATGTTAAAAACATTGTATCCAAAGTGCATCAAACATGATTTTAGACCTTGTCTATCGAAAAGTGGTTATTTCTGTAGTTTAATTGCTGCAACTTGCTGAAAATTGTCCATAGTGTTCCAACCATCTAGTTTGAAAAGTTATGTTAAAAACATTGCTTCCAGAGTGCATCAAACGTGATTTTAGACCGTGTCTATGGAAAAGTTGTTATTTCTGTAGTTCAATTGCTGCAACTATCTGAAAATTGTCTATAGTGTTCCAATCATCTAGTTTGAACAGTTCTGTAAAAAACATTGTATCCAGAGTGCATCAAACATGATTTTAGACCTTGTCTATCGAAAAGTGGTTATTTCTGTAGTTCAATTGCTGCAAACAATGCTCAAGACCTTGTCTATGGAAAAGTGGTTATTTCCGTAGTTCAATTGATTCAACTTGCTCAAAATTGTCCATAGTGTTCCAATCATCTAGTTTGAACAGTTATGTTAAAAACATTGTATCCAAAGTGCTTCAAACATGATTTTAGACCTTGTCTATGGGAAAGTGGTTATTTCCGTAGTTCAATTGCTGCAACTTGCTGAAAATTGTCCATAGTGTTCCAATCATCTAGTTTGAACAGTTATGTTAAAAACATTGTATCCAGAGTGCATCAAACATGATTTTAGACCTTGTCTATGGAAAAGTGGTTATTTCCGTAGTTCAATTGATTCAACTTTAATAGCTGCAACTTGCTGAAAATTGTCCATAGTCATCTAGTTTGAACTTTTTAACAATGTTAAAAACATTGTATCCAGAGTGCATCAAACATGATTTTAGACCTTGTCTATGGAAAATGCACTCTGGAAGCAATGTTTTTAACATTGTTAAAAAGTTCAAACTAGATGACTATGGACAATTTTCAGCAAGTTGCAGCAATTAAACTACAGAAATAACCACTTTTCGATAGACAAGGTCTAAAATCATGTTTGATGCACTTTGGATACAATGTTTTTAACATAATTGTTCAAACTAGATGATTGGAACACTATGGACAATTTTGAGCAAGTTGAATCAATTGAACTACGGAAATAACCACTTTTCCATAGACAAGGTCTAAAATCACGTTTGATGCACTCTGGAAGCAATGTTTTTTACAGAACTGTTCAAACTAGATGATTGGAACACTATAGACAATTTTCAGATAGTTGCAGCAATTGAACTACGGAAATAACCACTTTTCCATAGACAAGGTCTAAAATCATGTTTGATGCACTCTGGATACAATGTTTTTAACATAACTGTACTAACTAGATGATTGGAACACTATGGACAATTTTCAGCAAGTTGCAGCAATTAAACTACAGAAATAACCACTTTTCGATAGACAAGGTCTAAAATCATGTTTGATGCACTTTGGATACAATGTTTTTAACATAATTGTTCAAACTAGATGATTGGAACACTATGGACAATTTTGAGCAAGTTGAATCAATTGAACTACGGAAATAACCACTTTTCCATAGACAAGGTCTAAAATCATGTTTGATGCACTCTGGATACAATGTTTTTAACATAACTGTTCAAACTAGATGATTGGAGCACTATGGACAATTTTCAGCAAGTTGCAGCAATTGAACTATCGAAATAACAACTTTCCCATAGACAAGGTCTAAAATCATGTTTGATGCACTCTGGATACAATGTTTTTAACATAACTGTTCAAACTAGATGATTGGCACATTTTGGACAATGTATCCAGAGTGCATCATTCATGATTTTAGACCTTGTCTATGGAAAAGTGGTTATTTCCGTAGTTCACTTGCTTCAACTTGCTGAAAATTGTCCAAAATGTGCCAATCATCTAGTTTGAACAGTTATGTTAAAAACATTGTATCCAGAGTGCATCAAACATGATTTTAGACCTTGTCTATCGAAAAGTGGTTATTTCTGTAGTTTAATTGCTGCAACTTGCTGAAAATTGTCCATAGTGTTCCAATCATCTAGTTAGTACAGTTATGTTAAAAACATTGCTTCCAGAGTGCATCAAACGTGATTTTAGACCGTGTCTATCGAAAAGTGGTTATTTCTGTAGTTCAATTGCTGCAAACAATGCTGAAAATTGTCCATAGTGTTCCATTAATCTAGTTTGAACAGTTCTGTAAAAAACATTGTATCCAGAGTGCATCAAACATGATTTTAGACCTTGTCTATCGAGAAGTGGTTATTTCTGTAGTTCAATTGCTGCAACTATCTGAAAATTGTCTATAGTGTTCCAATCATCTAGTTTGAACAGTTCTGTAAAAAACATTGCTTCCAGAGTGCATCAAACGTGATTTTAGACCTTGTCTATGGAAAAGTGGTTATTTCCGTAGTTCAATTGCTTCAACTTGCTGAAAATTGTCCAAAATGTGCCAATCATCTAGTTTGAACAGTTATGTTAAAAACATTGTATCCAGAGTGCATCAAACATGATTTTAGACCTTGTCTATCGAAAAGTGGTTATTTCTGTAGTTCAATTGCTGCAACTATCTGAAAATTGTCTATAGTGTTCCAATCATCTAGTTTGAACAGTTCTGTAAAAAACATTGCTTCCAGAGTGCATCAAACGTGATTTTAGACCTTGTCTATGGAAAAGTGGTTATTTCCGTAGTTCAATTGATTCAACTTGCTCAAAATTGTCCATAGTGTTCCAATCATCTAGTTTGAACAATTATGTTAAAAACATTGTATCCAAAGTGCATCAAACATGATTTTAGACTTTGTCTATGGAAAAGTGGTTATTTCCGTAGTTCAATTGCTGCAACTTGCTGAAAATTGTCCATAGTGTTCCAATCATCTAGTTTGAAAAGTTATGTTAAAAACATTGCTTCCAGAGTGCATGAAACGTGATTTTAGACCGTGTCTATGGAAAAGTGGTTATTTCTGTAGTTCAATTGCTGCAACTATCTGAAAATTGTCTATAGTGTTCCAATCATCTAGTTTGAACAGTTATGTTAAAAACATTGTATCCAGAGTGCATCAAACATGATTTTAGACCTTGTCTATGGAAAAGTGGTTATTTCTGTAGTTCAATTGCTGCAAACAATGCTGAAAATTGTCCATAGTGTTCCATTAATCTAGTTTGAACAGTTCTGTAAAAAACATTGTATCCAGAGTGCATCAAACATGATTTTAGACCTTGTCTATCGAAAAGTGGTTATTTCTGTAGTGCAATTGCTGCAACTATCTGAAAATTGTCTATAGTGTTCCAATCATCTAGTTTGAACAGTTATGTTAAAAACATTGCATCAAACGTGATTTTAGACCTTGTCTATGGAAAAGTGGTTATTTCCGTAGTTCACTTGCTTCAACTTGCTGAAAATTGTCCAAAATGTGCCAATCATCTAGTTTGAACAGTTATGTTAAAAACATTGTATCCAGAGTGCATCAAACATGATTTTAGACCTTGTCTATCGAAAAGTGGTTATTTCTGTAGTTCAATTGCTGCAACAATCTGAAAATTGTCTATAGTGTTCCAATCATCTAGTTTGAACAGTTCTGTAAAAAACATTGCTTCCAGAGTGCATCAAACGTGATTTTAGACCTTGTCTATGGAAAAGTGGTTATTTCCGTAGTTCAATTGATTCAACTTGCTCAAAATTGTCCATAGTGTTCCAATCATCTAGTTTGAACAATTATGTTAAAAACATTGTATCCAAAGTGCATCAAACATGATTTTAGACCTTGTCTATCGAAAAGTGGTTATTTCTGTAGTTTAATTGCTGCAACTTGCTGAAAATTGTCCATAGTGTTCCAACCATCTAGTTTGAAAAGTTATGTTAAAAACATTGCTTCCAGAGTGCATCAAACGTGATTTTAGACCGTGTCTATGGAAAAGTTGTTATTTCTGTAGTTCAATTGCTGCAACTATCTGAAAATTGTCTATAGTGTTCCAATCATCTAGTTTGAACAGTTCTGTAAAAAACATTGTATCCAGAGTGCATCAAACATGATTTTAGACCTTGTCTATCGAAAAGTGGTTATTTCTGTAGTTCAATTGCTGCAAACAATGCTCAAGACCTTGTCTATGGAAAAGTGGTTATTTCCGTAGTTCAATTGATTCAACTTGCTCAAAATTGTCCATAGTGTTCCAATCATCTAGTTTGAACAGTTATGTTAAAAACATTGTATCCAAAGTGCTTCAAACATGATTTTAGACCTTGTCTATGGGAAAGTGGTTATTTCCGTAGTTCAATTGCTGCAACTTGCTGAAAATTGTCCATAGTGTTCCAATCATCTAGTTTGAACAGTTATGTTAAAAACATTGTATCCAGAGTGCATCAAACATGATTTTAGACCTTGTCTATGGAAAAGTGGTTATTTCCGTAGTTCAATTGATTCAACTTTAATAGCTGCAACTTGCTGAAAATTGTCCATAGTCATCTAGTTTGAACTTTTTAACAATGTTAAAAACATTGTATCCAGAGTGCATCAAACATGATTTTAGACCTTGTCTATGGAAAATGCACTCTGGAAGCAATGTTTTTAACATTGTTAAAAAGTTCAAACTAGATGACTATGGACAATTTTCAGCAAGTTGCAGCAATTAAACTACAGAAATAACCACTTTTCGATAGACAAGGTCTAAAATCATGTTTGATGCACTTTGGATACAATGTTTTTAACATAATTGTTCAAACTAGATGATTGGAACACTATGGACAATTTTGAGCAAGTTGAATCAATTGAACTACGGAAATAACCACTTTTCCATAGACAAGGTCTAAAATCACGTTTGATGCACTCTGGAAGCAATGTTTTTTACAGAACTGTTCAAACTAGATGATTGGAACACTATAGACAATTTTCAGATAGTTGCAGCAATTGAACTACGGAAATAACCACTTTTCCATAGACAAGGTCTAAAATCATGTTTGATGCACTCTGGATACAATGTTTTTAACATAACTGTACTAACTAGATGATTGGAACACTATGGACAATTTTCAGCAAGTTGCAGCAATTAAACTACAGAAATAACCACTTTTCGATAGACAAGGTCTAAAATCATGTTTGATGCACTTTGGATACAATGTTTTTAACATAATTGTTCAAACTAGATGATTGGAACACTATGGACAATTTTGAGCAAGTTGAATCAATTGAACTACGGAAATAACCACTTTTCCATAGACAAGGTCTAAAATCATGTTTGATGCACTCTGGATACAATGTTTTTAACATAACTGTTCAAACTAGATGATTGGAGCACTATGGACAATTTTCAGCAAGTTGCAGCAATTGAACTATCGAAATAACAACTTTCCCATAGACAAGGTCTAAAATCATGTTTGATGCACTCTGGATACAATGTTTTTAACATAACTGTTCAAACTAGATGATTGGCACATTTTGGACAATGTATCCAGAGTGCATCAAACATGATTTTAGACCTTGTCTATGGAAAAGTGGTTATTTCCGTAGTTCACTTGCTTCAACTTGCTGAAAATTGTCCAAAATGTGCCAATCATCTAGTTTGAACAGTTATGTTAAAAACATTGTATCCAGAGTGCATCAAACATGATTTTAGACCTTGTCTATCGAAAAGTGGTTATTTCTGTAGTTTAATTGCTGCAACTTGCTGAAAATTGTCCATAGTGTTCCAATCATCTAGTTAGTACAGTTATGTTAAAAACATTGCTTCCAGAGTGCATCAAACGTGATTTTAGACCGTGTCTATCGAAAAGTGGTTATTTCTGTAGTTCAATTGCTGCAAACAATGCTGAAAATTGTCCATAGTGTTCCATTAATCTAGTTTGAACAGTTCTGTAAAAAACATTGTATCCAGAGTGCATCAAACATGATTTTAGACCTTGTCTATCGAGAAGTGGTTATTTCTGTAGTTCAATTGCTGCAACTATCTGAAAATTGTCTATAGTGTTCCAATCATCTAGTTTGAACAGTTCTGTAAAAAACATTGCTTCCAGAGTGCATCAAACGTGATTTTAGACCTTGTCTATGGAAAAGTGGTTATTTCCGTAGTTCAATTGCTTCAACTTGCTGAAAATTGTCCAAAATGTGCCAATCATCTAGTTTGAACAGTTATGTTAAAAACATTGTATCCAGAGTGCATCAAACATGATTTTAGACCTTGTCTATCGAAAAGTGGTTATTTCTGTAGTTCAATTGCTGCAACTATCTGAAAATTGTCTATAGTGTTCCAATCATCTAGTTTGAACAGTTCTGTAAAAAACATTGCTTCCAGAGTGCATCAAACGTGATTTTAGACCTTGTCTATGGAAAAGTGGTTATTTCCGTAGTTCAATTGATTCAACTTGCTCAAAATTGTCCATAGTGTTCCAATCATCTAGTTTGAACAATTATGTTAAAAACATTGTATCCAAAGTGCATCAAACATGATTTTAGACCTTGTCTATCGAAAAGTGGTTATTTCTGTAGTTTAATTGCTGCAACTTGCTGAAAATTGTCCATAGTGTTCCAACCATCTAGTTTGAAAAGTTATGTTAAAAACATTGCTTCCAGAGTGCATCAAACGTGATTTTAGACCGTGTCTATGGAAAAGTTGTTATTTCTGTAGTTCAATTGCTGCAACTATCTGAAAATTGTCTATAGTGTTCCAATCATCTAGTTTGAACAGTTATGTTAAAAACATTGTATCCAGAGTGCATCAAACATGATTTTAGACCTTGTCTATCGAAAAGTGGTTATTTCTGTAGTTCAATTGCTGCAAACAATGCTGAAAATTGTCCATAGTGTTCCATTAATCTAGTTTGAACAGTTCTGTAAAAAACATTGTATCCAGAGTGCATCAAACATGATTTTAGACCTTGTCTATCGAAAAGTGGTTATTTCTGTAGTTCAATTGCTGCAAACAATGCTCAAGACCTTGTCTATGGAAAAGTGGTTATTTCCGTAGTTCAATTGATTCAACTTGCTCAAAATTGTCCATAGTGTTCCAATCATCTAGTTTGAACAGTTCTGTAAAAAACATTGTATCCAGAGTGCATCAAACATGATTTTAGACCTTGTCTATGGAAAAGTGGTTATTTCCGTAGTTCAATTGATTCAACTTTAATAGCTGCAACTTGCTGAAAATTGTCCATAGTCATCTAGTTTGAACTTTTTAACAATGTTAAAAACATTGTATCCAGAGTGCATCAAACATGATTTTAGACCTTGTCTATGGAAAATGCACTCTGGAAGCAATGTTTTTAACATTGTTAAAAAGTTCAAACTAGATGACTATGGACAATTTTCAGCAAGTTGCAGCAATTAAACTACAGAAATAACCACTTTTCGATAGACAAGGTCTAAAATCATGTTTGATGCACTTTGGATACAATGTTTTTAACATAATTGTTCAAACTAGATGATTGGAACACTATGGACAATTTTGAGCAAGTTGAATCAATTGAACTACGGAAATAACCACTTTTCCATAGACAAGGTCTAAAATCACGTTTGATGCACTCTGGAAGCAATGTTTTTTACAGAACTGTTCAAACTAAATGATTGGAACACTATAGACAATTTTCAGATAGTTGCAGCAATTGAACTACGGAAATAACCACTTTTCCATAGACAAGGTCTAAAATCATGTTTGATGCACTCTGGATACAATGTTTTTAACATAACTGTACTAACTAGATGATTGGAACACTATGGACAATTTTCAGCAAGTTGCAGCAATTAAACTACAGAAATAACCACTTTTCGATAGACAAGGTCTAAAATCATGTTTGATGCACTTTGGATACAATGTTTTTAACATAATTGTTCAAACTAGATGATTGGAACACTATGGACAATTTTGAGCAAGTTGAATCAATTGAACTACGGAAATAACCACTTTTCCATAGACAAGGTCTAAAATCATGTTTGATGCACTCTGGATACAATGTTTTTAACATAACTGTTCAAACTAGATGATTGGAACACTATGGACAATTTTCAGCAAGTTGCAGCAATTGAACTATCGAAATAACAACTTTCCCATAGACAAGGTCTAAAATCATGTTTGATGCACTCTGGATACAATGTTTTTAACATAACTGTTCAAACTAGATGATTGGCACATTTTGGACAATTTTCAGCAAGTTGAAGCAATTGAACTACGGAAATAACCACTTTTCCATAGACAAGGTCTAAAATCACGTTTGATGCAATGTTTTTAACATAACTGTTCAAACTAGATGATTGGAACACTATGGACAATTTTTGAGCAAGTTGAATCAATTGAACTACGGAAATAATCACTTTTCCATAGACAAGGTCTAAAATCATGTTTGATGCACTCTGGATACATTGTCCATAGTGTTCCAATCATCTAGTTTGAAAAGTTATGTTAAAAACATTGTATCCAGAGTGCATCAAACATGATTTTAGACCTTGTCTATGGAAAAGTGGTTGTTTCCGTAGTTCAATTGCTGCAACTTGCTGAAAATTGTCCATAGTGTTCCAATCATCTAGTTTGAAAAGTTATGTTAAAAACATTGCTTCCAGAGTGCATGAAACGTGATTTTAGACCGTGTCTATGGAAAAGTGGTTATTTCTGTAGTTCAATTGCTGCAACTATCTGAAAATTGTCTATAGTGTTCCAATCATCTAGTTTGAACAGTTATGTTAAAAACATTGTATCCAGAGTGCATCAAACATGATTTTAGACCTTGTCTATGGAAAAGTGGTTATTTCTGTAGTTCAATTGCTGCAAACAATGCTGAAAATTGTCCATAGTGTTCCATTAATCTAGTTTGAACAGTTCTGTAAAAAACATTGTATCCAGAGTGCATCAAACATGATTTTAGACCTTGTCTATGGAAAAGTGGTTATTTCTGTAGTTTAATTGCTGCAACTTGCTGAAAATTGTCTATAGTGTTCCAATCATCTAGTTTGAACAGTTATGTTAAAAACATTGTATCCAGAGTGCATCAAACATGATTTTAGACCTTGTCTATGGAAAAGTGGTTATTTCTGTAGTTCAATTGCTGCAAACAATGCTGAAAATTGTCCATAGTGTTCCATTAATCTAGTTTGAACAGTTCTGTAAAAAACATTGTATCCAGAGTGCATCAAACATGATTTTAGACCTTGTCTATGGAAAAGTGGTTATTTCCGTAGTTCACTTGCTTCAACTTGCTGAAAATTGTCCAAAATGTGCCAATCATCTAGTTTGAACAGTTATGTTAAAAACATTGTATCCAGAGTGCATCAAACATGATTTTAGACCTTGTCTATCGAAAAGTGGTTATTTCTGTAGTTTAATTGCTGCAACTTGCTGAAAATTGTCCATAGTGTTCCAATCATCTAGTTAGTACAGTTATGTTAAAAACATTGCTTCCAGAGTGCATCAAACGTGATTTTAGACCGTGTCTATCGAAAAGTGGTTATTTCTGTAGTTCAATTGCTGCAAACAATGCTGAAAATTGTCCATAGTGTTCCATTAATCTAGTTTGAACAGTTCTGTAAAAAACATTGTATCCAGAGTGCATCAAACATGATTTTAGACCTTGTCTATCGAGAAGTGGTTATTTCTGTAGTTCAATTGCTGCAACTATCTGAAAATTGTCTATAGTGTTCCAATCATCTAGTTTGAACAGTTCTGTAAAAAACATTGCTTCCAGAGTGCATCAAACGTGATTTTAGACCTTGTCTATGGAAAAGTGGTTATTTCCGTAGTTCAATTGCTTCAACTTGCTGAAAATTGTCCAAAATGTGCCAATCATCTAGTTTGAACAGTTATGTTAAAAACATTGTATCCAGAGTGCATCAAACATGATTTTAGACCTTGTCTATCGAAAAGTGGTTATTTCTGTAGTTCAATTGCTGCAACTATCTGAAAATTGTCTATAGTGTTCCAATCATCTAGTTTGAACAGTTCTGTAAAAAACATTGCTTCCAGAGTGCATCAAACGTGATTTTAGACCTTGTCTATGGAAAAGTGGTTATTTCCGTAGTTCAATTGATTCAACTTGCTCAAAATTGTCCATAGTGTTCCAATCATCTAGTTTGAACAGTTATGTTAAAAACATTGTATCCAAAGTGCATCAAACATGATTTTAGACCTTGTCTATCGAAAAGTGGTTATTTCTGTAGTTTAATTGCTGCAACTTGCTGAAAATTGTCCATAGTGTTCCAACCATCTAGTTTGAAAAGTTATGTTAAAAACATTGCTTCCAGAGTGCATCAAACGTGATTTTAGACCGTGTCTATGGAAAAGTTGTTATTTCTGTAGTTCAATTGCTGCAACTATCTGAAAATTGTCTATAGTGTTCCAATCATCTAGTTTGAACAGTTCTGTAAAAAACATTGTATCCAGAGTGCATCAAACATGATTTTAGACCTTGTCTATCGAAAAGTGGTTATTTCTGTAGTTCAATTGCTGCAAACAATGCTCAAGACCTTGTCTATGGAAAAGTGGTTATTTCCGTAGTTCAATTGATTCAACTTGCTCAAAATTGTCCATAGTGTTCCAATCATCTAGTTTGAACAGTTATGTTAAAAACATTGTATCCAAAGTGCTTCAAACATGATTTTAGACCTTGTCTATGGGAAAGTGGTTATTTCCGTAGTTCAATTGCTGCAACTTGCTGAAAATCGTCCATAGTGTTCCAATCATCTAGTTTGAACAGTTATGTTAAAAACATTGTATCCAGAGTGCATCAAAAATGATTTTAGACCTTGTCTATGGAAAAGTGGTTATTTCCGTAGTTCAATTGATTCAACTTTAATAGCTGCAACTTGCTGAAAATTGTCCATAGTCATCTAGTTTGAACTTTTTAACAATGTTAAAAACATTGTATCCAGAGTGCATCAAACATGATTTTAGACCTTGTCTATGGAAAAGTGGTTATTTCCGTAGTTCAATTGATTCAACTTTAATAGCTGCAACTTGCTGAAAATTGTCCATAGTCATCTAGTTTGAACTTTTTAACAATGTTAAAAACATTGTATCCAGAGTGCATCAAACATGATTTTAGACCTTGTCTATGGAAAATGCACTCTGGAAGCAATGTTTTTAACATTGTTAAAAAGTTCAAACTAGATGACTATGGACAATTTTCAGCAAGTTGCAGCTATTAAACTACATAAATAACCACTTTTCGATAGACAAGGTCTAAAATCACGTTTGATGCACTCTGAAAGCAATGTTTTTAACATAACTGTTCAAACTAGATGATTGGAACACTATGGACAATTTTCAGCAAGTTGCAGCAATTAAACTACAGAAATAACCACTTTTCGATAGACAAGGTCTAAAATCACATTTGATGCACTCGGGAAGCAATTAAACTACAGAAATAACCACTTTTCGATAGACAAGGTCTAAAATCATGTTTGATTCACTCTGGATACAATGTTTTTTACTGAACTGTTCAAACTAGATTAATGGAACACTATGGACAATTTTCAGCATTGTTTGCAGCAATTGAACTACAGAAATAACCACTTTTCGATAGACAAGGTCTAAAATCATGTTTGATGCACTCTGGATACAATGTTTTTAACATAACTGTTCAAACTAGATGATTGGAACACTATGGACAATTTTCAGCAAGTTGCAGCAATTGAACTACGGAAATAACAACTTTCCCATAGACAAGGTCTAAAATCATGTTTGATACAATGTTTTTAACATAACTGTTCAAACTAGATGATTGGCACATTTTGGACAATTCTCAGCAAGTTGAAGCAATTGAACTACGGAAATAACCACTTTTCCATAGACAAGGTCTAAAATCATGTTTGATGCACTCTGGATACAATGTTTTTAACATAACTGTTCAAACTAGATGATTGGAACACTATGGACAATTTTCAGCAAGTTGCAGCAATTGAACTACGGAAATAGCCACTTTTCCATAGACAAGGTCTAAAATCACGTTTGATGCAATGTTTTTAACATAACTGTTCAAACTAGATGATTGGAACACTATGGACAATTTTCAGCAAGTTGCAGCAATTGAACTACGGAAATAACAACTTTCCCATAGACAAGGTCTAAAATCATGTTTGATACAATGTTTTTAACATAACTGTTCAAACTAGATGATTGGCACATTTTGGACAATTCTCAGCAAGTTGAAGCAATTGAACTACGGAAATAACCACTTTTCCATAGACAAGGTCTAAAATCATGTTTGATGCACTCTGGATACAATGTTTTTAACATAACTGTTCAAACTAGATGATTGGAACACTATGGACAATTTTCAGCAAGTTGCAGCAATTGAACTACGGAAATAACCACTTTCCCATAGACAAGGTCTAAAATCATGTTTGATGCACTCTGGATACAATGTTTTTTACAGAACTGTTCAAACTAGATTAATGGAACACTATGGACAATTTTCAGCATTGTTTGAAGCAATTGAACTACAGAAATAACCACTTTTCGATAGACAAGGTCTAAAATCATGTTTGATGCACTCTGGATACAATGTTTTTAACATAACTGTTCAAACTAGATGATTGGAACACTATAGACAATTTTCAGATAGTTGCAGCAATTGAACTACAGAAATAACAACTTTTCCATAGACACGGTCTAAAATCACGTTTGATGCACTCTGGAAGCAATGTTTTTAACATAACTTTTCAAACTAGATGGTTGGAACACTATGGACAATTTTCAGCAAGTTGCAGCAATTGAACTACGGAAATAACCACTTTTCCATAGACAAGGTCTAAAATCATGTTTGATGCACTCTGGATACAATGTTTTTAACATAACTGTTCAAACTAGATGATTGGAACACTATGGACAATTTTCAGCAAGTTGCAGCAATTGAACTATGGAAATAACCACTTTCCCATAGACAAGGTCTAAAATCATGTTTGATGCACTCTGGATACAATGTTTTTTACAGAACTGTTCAAACTAGATTAATGGAACACTATGGACAATTTTCAGCATTGTTTGCAGCAATTGAACTACAGAAATAACCACTTTTCCATAGACAAGGTCTAAAATCATGTTTGATGCACTCTGGATACAATGTTTTTAACATAACTGTTCAAACTAGATGATTGGAACACTATGGACAATGTATCCAGAGTGCATCAAACATGATTTTAGACCTTGTCTATGGAAAAGTGATTATTTCCGTAGTTCAATTGATTCAACTTGCTCAAAATTGTCCATAGTGTTCCAATCATCTAGTTTGAACAGTTATGTTAAAAACATTGCATCAAACGTGATTTTAGACCTTGTCTATGGAAAAGTGGTTATTTCCGTAGTTCAATTGCTTCAACTTGCTGAAAATTGTCCAAAATGTGCCAATCATCTAGTTAGTACAGTTCTGTAAAAAACATTGCTTCCAGAGTGCATCAAACGTGATTTTAGACCTTGTCTATGGAAAAGTGGTTATTTCCGTAGTTCAATTGATTCAACTTGCTCAAAATTGTCCATAGTGTTCCAATCATCTAGTTTGAACAGTTATGTTAAAAACATTGTATCCAGAGTGCATCAAACATGATTTTAGACCTTGTCTATGGAAAAGTGGTTATTTCCGTAGTTCAATTGATTCAACTTGCTCAAAATTGTCCATAGTGTTCCAATCATCTAGTTTGAACAATTATGTTAAAAACATTGTATCCAAAGTGCATCAAACATGATTTTAGACCTTGTCTATCGAAAAGTGGTTATTTCTGTAGTTTAATTGCTGCAACTTGCTGAAAATTGTCCATAGTGTTCCAATCATCTAGTTAGTACAGTTCTGTAAAAAACATTGCTTCCAGAGTGCATCAAACGTGATTTTAGACCTTGTCTATGGAAAAGTGGTTATTTCCGTAGTTCAATTGATTCAACTTGCTCAAAATTGTCCATAGTGTTCCAATCATCTAGTTAGTACAGTTCTGTAAAAAACATTGCTTCCAGAGTGCATCAAACGTGATTTTAGACCTTGTCTATGGAAAAGTGGTTATTTCCGTAGTTCAATTGATTCAACTTGCTCAAAATTGTCCATAGTGTTCCAATCATCTAGTTTGAACAATTATGTTAAAAACATTGTATCCAGAGTGCATCAAACATGATTTTAGACCTTGTCTATGGAAAAGTGGTTATTTCCGTAGTTCACTTGCTTCAACTTGCTGAAAATTGTCCAAAATGTGCCAATCATCTAGTTTGAACAGTTATGTTAAAAACATTGTATCCAGAGTGCATCAAACATGATTTTAGACCTTGTCTATCGAAAAGTGGTTATTTCTGTAGTTTAATTGCTGCAACTTGCTGAAAATTGTCCATAGTGTTCCAATCATCTAGTTAGTACAGTTATGTTAAAAACATTGCTTCCAGAGTGCATCAAACGTGATTTTAGACCGTGTCTATCGAAAAGTGGTTATTTCTGTAGTTCAATTGCTGCAAACAATGCTGAAAATTGTCCATAGTGTTCCATTAATCTAGTTTGAACAGTTCTGTAAAAAACATTGTATCCAGAGTGCATCAAACATGATTTTAGACCTTGTCTATCGAGAAGTGGTTATTTCTGTAGTTCAATTGCTGCAACTATCTGAAAATTGTCTATAGTGTTCCAATCATCTAGTTTGAACAGTTCTGTAAAAAACATTGCTTCCAGAGTGCATCAAACGTGATTTTAGACCTTGTCTATGGAAAAGTGGTTATTTCCGTAGTTCAATTGCTTCAACTTGCTGAAAATTGTCCAAAATGTGCCAATCATCTAGTTTGAACAGTTATGTTAAAAACATTGTATCCAGAGTGCATCAAACATGATTTTAGACCTTGTCTATCGAAAAGTGGTTATTTCTGTAGTTCAATTGCTGCAACTATCTGAAAATTGTCTATAGTGTTCCAATCATCTAGTTTGAACAGTTCTGTAAAAAACATTGCTTCCAGAGTGCATCAAACGTGATTTTAGACCTTGTCTATGGAAAAGTGGTTATTTCCGTAGTTCAATTGATTCAACTTGCTCAAAATTGTCCATAGTGTTCCAATCATCTAGTTTGAACAGTTATGTTAAAAACATTGTATCCAAAGTGCATCAAACATGATTTTAGACCTTGTCTATCGAAAAGTGGTTATTTCTGTAGTTTAATTGCTGCAACTTGCTGAAAATTGTCCATAGTGTTCCAACCATCTAGTTTGAAAAGTTATGTTAAAAACATTGCTTCCAGAGTGCATCAAACGTGATTTTAGACCGTGTCTATGGAAAAGTTGTTATTTCTGTAGTTCAATTGCTGCAACTATCTGAAAATTGTCTATAGTGTTCCAATCATCTAGTTTGAACAGTTCTGTAAAAAACATTGTATCCAGAGTGCATCAAACATGATTTTAGACCTTGTCTATCGAAAAGTGGTTATTTCTGTAGTTCAATTGCTGCAAACAATGCTCAAGACCTTGTCTATGGAAAAGTGGTTATTTCCGTAGTTCAATTGATTCAACTTGCTCAAAATTGTCCATAGTGTTCCAATCATCTAGTTTGAACAGTTATGTTAAAAACATTGTATCCAAAGTGCTTCAAACATGATTTTAGACCTTGTCTATGGGAAAGTGGTTATTTCCGTAGTTCAATTGCTGCAACTTGCTGAAAATTGTCCATAGTGTTCCAATCATCTAGTTTGAACAGTTATGTTAAAAACATTGTATCCAGAGTGCATCAAAAATGATTTTAGACCTTGTCTATGGAAAAGTGGTTATTTCCGTAGTTCAATTGATTCAACTTTAATAGCTGCAACTTGCTGAAAATTGTCCATAGTCATCTAGTTTGAACTTTTTAACAATGTTAAAAACATTGTATCCAGAGTGCATCAAACATGATTTTAGACCTTGTCTATGGAAAAGTGGTTATTTCCGTAGTTCAATTGATTCAACTTTAATAGCTGCAACTTGCTGAAAATTGTCCATAGTCATCTAGTTTGAACTTTTTAACAATGTTAAAAACATTGTATCCAGAGTGCATCAAACATGATTTTAGACCTTGTCTATGGAAAATGCACTCTGGAAGCAATGTTTTTAACATTGTTAAAAAGTTCAAACTAGATGACTATGGACAATTTTCAGCAAGTTGCAGCTATTAAACTACATAAATAACCACTTTTCGATAGACAAGGTCTAAAATCACGTTTGATGCACTCTGAAAGCAATGTTTTTAACATAACTGTTCAAACTAGATGATTGGAACACTATGGACAATTTTCAGCAAGTTGCAGCAATTAAACTACAGAAATAACCACTTTTCGATAGACAAGGTCTAAAATCACATTTGATGCACTCGGGAAGCAATTAAACTACAGAAATAACCACTTTTCGATAGACAAGGTCTAAAATCATGTTTGATTCACTCTGGATACAATGTTTTTTACTGAACTGTTCAAACTAGATTAATGGAACACTATGGACAATTTTCAGCATTGTTTGCAGCAATTGAACTACAGAAATAACCACTTTTCGATAGACAAGGTCTAAAATCATGTTTGATGCACTCTGGATACAATGTTTTTAACATAACTGTTCAAACTAGATGATTGGAACACTATGGACAATTTTCAGCAAGTTGCAGCAATTGAACTACGGAAATAACAACTTTCCCATAGACAAGGTCTAAAATCATGTTTGATACAATGTTTTTAACATAACTGTTCAAACTAGATGATTGGCACATTTTGGACAATTCTCAGCAAGTTGAAGCAATTGAACTACGGAAATAACCACTTTTCCATAGACAAGGTCTAAAATCATGTTTGATGCACTCTGGATACAATGTTTTTAACATAACTGTTCAAACTAGATGATTGGAACACTATGGACAATTTTCAGCAAGTTGCAGCAATTGAACTACGGAAATAGCCACTTTTCCATAGACAAGGTCTAAAATCACGTTTGATGCAATGTTTTTAACATAACTGTTCAAACTAGATGATTGGAACACTATGGACAATTTTCAGCAAGTTGCAGCAATTGAACTACGGAAATAACAACTTTCCCATAGACAAGGTCTAAAATCATGTTTGATACAATGTTTTTAACATAACTGTTCAAACTAGATGATTGGCACATTTTGGACAATTCTCAGCAAGTTGAAGCAATTGAACTACGGAAATAACCACTTTTCCATAGACAAGGTCTAAAATCATGTTTGATGCACTCTGGATACAATGTTTTTAACATAACTGTTCAAACTAGATGATTGGAACACTATGGACAATTTTCAGCAAGTTGCAGCAATTGAACTACGGAAATAACCACTTTCCCATAGACAAGGTCTAAAATCATGTTTGATGCACTCTGGATACAATGTTTTTTACAGAACTGTTCAAACTAGATTAATGGAACACTATGGACAATTTTCAGCATTGTTTGAAGCAATTGAACTACAGAAATAACCACTTTTCGATAGACAAGGTCTAAAATCATGTTTGATGCACTCTGGATACAATGTTTTTAACATAACTGTTCAAACTAGATGATTGGAACACTATAGACAATTTTCAGATAGTTGCAGCAATTGAACTACAGAAATAACAACTTTTCCATAGACACGGTCTAAAATCACGTTTGATGCACTCTGGAAGCAATGTTTTTAACATAACTTTTCAAACTAGATGGTTGGAACACTATGGACAATTTTCAGCAAGTTGCAGCAATTGAACTACGGAAATAACCACTTTTCCATAGACAAGGTCTAAAATCATGTTTGATGCACTCTGGATACAATGTTTTTAACATAACTGTTCAAACTAGATGATTGGAACACTATGGACAATTTTCAGCAAGTTGCAGCAATTGAACTATGGAAATAACCACTTTCCCATAGACAAGGTCTAAAATCATGTTTGATGCACTCTGGATACAATGTTTTTTACAGAACTGTTCAAACTAGATTAATGGAACACTATGGACAATTTTCAGCATTGTTTGCAGCAATTGAACTACAGAAATAACCACTTTTCCATAGACAAGGTCTAAAATCATGTTTGATGCACTCTGGATACAATGTTTTTAACATAACTGTTCAAACTAGATGATTGGAACACTATGGACAATGTATCCAGAGTGCATCAAACATGATTTTAGACCTTGTCTATGGAAAAGTGATTATTTCCGTAGTTCAATTGATTCAACTTGCTGAAAATTGTCCATAGTGTTCCAATCATCTAGTTTGAACAGTTATGTTAAAAACATTGCATCAAACGTGATTTTAGACCTTGTCTATGGAAAAGTGGTTATTTCCGTAGTTCAATTGCTTCAACTTGCTGAAAATTGTCCAAAATGTGCCAATCATCTAGTTAGTACAGTTCTGTAAAAAACATTGCTTCCAGAGTGCATCAAACGTGATTTTAGACCTTGTCTATGGAAAAGTGGTTATTTCCGTAGTTCAATTGATTCAACTTGCTCAAAATTGTCCATAGTGTTCCAATCATCTAGTTTGAACAGTTATGTTAAAAACATTGTATCCAGAGTGCATCAAACATGATTTTAGACCTTGTCTATGGAAAAGTGGTTATTTCCGTAGTTCAATTGATTCAACTTGCTCAAAATTGTCCATAGTGTTCCAATCATCTAGTTTGAACAATTATGTTAAAAACATTGTATCCAAAGTGCATCAAACATGATTTTAGACCTTGTCTATCGAAAAGTGGTTATTTCTGTAGTTTAATTGCTGCAACTTGCTGAAAATTGTCCATAGTGTTCCAATCATCTAGTTAGTACAGTTCTGTAAAAAACATTGCTTCCAGAGTGCATCAAACGTGATTTTAGACCTTGTCTATGGAAAAGTGGTTATTTCCGTAGTTCAATTGATTCAACTTGCTGAAAATTGTCCATAGTGTTCCAATCATCTAGTTAGTACAGTTCTGTAAAAAACATTGCTTCCAGAGTGCATCAAACGTGATTTTAGACCTTGTCTATGGAAAAGTGGTTATTTCCGTAGTTCAATTGATTCAACTTGCTCAAAATTGTCCATAGTGTTCCAATCATCTAGTTTGAACAATTATGTTAAAAACATTGTATCCAGAGTGCATCAAACATGATTTTAGACCTTGTCTATGGAAAAGTGGTTATTTCCGTAGTTCAATTGATTCAACTTTAATAGCTGCAACTTGCTGAAAATTGTCCATAGTCATCTAGTTTGAACTTTTTAACAATGTTAAAAACATTGTATCCAGAGTGCATCAAACATGATTTTAGACCTTGTCTATGGAAAATGCACTCTGGAAGCAATGTTTTTAACATTGTTAAAAAGTTCAAACTAGATGACTATGGACAATTTTCAGCAAGTTGCAGCTATTAAACTACATAAATAACCACTTTTCGATAGACAAGGTCTAAAATCACGTTTGATGCACTCTGAAAGCAATGTTTTTAACATAACTGTTCAAACTAGATGATTGGAACACTATGGACAATTTTCAGCAAGTTGCAGCAATTAAACTACAGAAATAACCACTTTTCGATAGACAAGGTCTAAAATCACATTTGATGCACTCGGGAAGCAATTAAACTACAGAAATAACCACTTTTCGATAGACAAGGTCTAAAATCATGTTTGATTCACTCTGGATACAATGTTTTTTACAGAACTGTTCAAACTAGATTAATGGAACACTATGGACAATTTTCAGCATTGTTTGCAGCAATTGAACTACAGAAATAACCACTTTTCGATAGACAAGGTCTAAAATCATGTTTGATGCACTCTGGATACAATGTTTTTAACATAACTGTTCAAACTAGATGATTGGAACACTATGGACAATTTTCAGCAAGTTGCAGCAATTGAACTACGGAAATAACAACTTTCCCATAGACAAGGTCTAAAATCATGTTTGATACAATGTTTTTAACATAACTGTTCAAACTAGATGATTGGCACATTTTGGACAATTCTCAGCAAGTTGAAGCAATTGAACTACGGAAATAACCACTTTTCCATAGACAAGGTCTAAAATCATGTTTGATGCACTCTGGATACAATGTTTTTAACATAACTGTTCAAACTAGATGATTGGAACACTATGGACAATTTTCAGCAAGTTGCAGCAATTGAACTACGGAAATAACCACTTTCCCATAGACAAGGTCTAAAATCATGTTTGATGCACTCTGGATACAATGTTTTTAACATAACTGTTCAAACTAGATGATTGGCACATTTTGGACAATTTTCAGCAAGTTGAAGCAATTGAACTACGGAAATAGCCACTTTTCCATAGACAAGGTCTAAAATCACGTTTGATGCAATGTTTTTAACATAACTGTTCAAACTAGATGATTGGAACACTATGGACAATTTTCAGCAAGTTGCAGCAATTGAACTACGGAAATAACCACTTTTCCATAGACAAGGTCTAAAATCATGTTTGATGCACTCTGGATACAATGTTTTTAACATAACTGTTCAAACTAGATGATTGGAACACTATGGACAATTTTCAGCAAGTTGCAGCAATTGAACTACGGAAATAACCACTTTCCCATAGACAAGGTCTAAAATCATGTTTGATGCACTCTGGATACAATGTTTTTTACAGAACTGTTCAAACTAGATTAATGGAACACTATGGACAATTTTCAGCATTGTTTGAAGCAATTGAACTACAGAAATAACCACTTTTCGATAGACAAGGTCTAAAATCATGTTTGATGCACTCTGGATACAATGTTTTTAACATAACTGTTCAAACTAGATGATTGGAACACTATAGACAATTTTCAGATAGTTGCAGCAATTGAACTACAGAAATAACAACTTTTCCATAGACACGGTCTAAAATCACGTTTGATGCACTCTGGAAGCAATGTTTTTAACATAACTTTTCAAACTAGATGGTTGGAACACTATGGACAATTTTCAGCAAGTTGCAGCAATTGAACTACGGAAATAACCACTTTTCCATGGACAAGGTCTAAAATCATGTTTGATGCACTCTGGATACAATGTTTTTAACATAACTGTTCAAACTAGATGATTGGAACACTATGGACAATTTTCAGCAAGTTGCAGCAATTGAACTATGGAAATAACCACTTTCCCATAGACAAGGTCTAAAATCATGTTTGATGCACTCTGGATACAATGTTTTTTACAGAACTGTTCAAACTAGATTAATGGAACACTATGGACAATTTTCAGCATTGTTTGCAGCAATTGAACTACAGAAATAACCACTTTTCCATAGACAAGGTCTAAAATCATGTTTGATGCACTCTGGATACAATGTTTTTAACATAACTGTTCAAACTAGATGATTGGAACACTATGGACAATTTTCAGCAAGTTGCAGCAATTGAACTATGGAAATAACCACTTTCCCATAGACAAGGTCTAAAATCATGTTTGATGCACTCTGGATACAATGTTTTTTACAGAACTGTTCAAACTAGATGATTGGAACACTATAGACAATTTTCAGATAGTTGCAGCAATTGAACTACAGAAATAACCACTTTTCCATAGACACGGTCTAAAATCACGTTTCATGCACTCTGGAAGCAATGTTTTTAACATAACTTTTCAAACTAGATGATTGGAACACTATGGACAATTTTCAGCAAGTTGCAGCAATTGAACTACGGAAATAACCACTTTTCCATAGACAAGGTCTAAAATCATGTTTGATGCACTCTGGATACAATGTTTTTAACATAACTTTTCAAACTAGATGATTGGAACACTATGGACAATTTTCAGCAAGTTGCAGCAATTAAACTACAGAAATAACCACTTTTCGATAGACAAGGTCTAAAATCATGTTTGATGCACTTTGGATACAATGTTTTTAACATAACTGTTCAAACTAGATGATTGGAACACTATGGACAATTTTGAGCAAGTTGAATCAATTGAACTACGGAAATAACCACTTTTCCATAGACAAGGTCTAAAATCATGTTTGATGCACTCTGGATACAATGTTTTTAACATAACTGTTCAAACTAGATGATTGGAACACTATGGACAATTTTCAGCAAGTTGCAGCAATTAAACTACAGAAATAACCACTTTTCGATAGACAAGGTCTAAAATCACATTTGATGCACTCGGGAAGCAATTAAACTACAGAAATAACCACTTTTCGATAGACAAGGTCTAAAATCATGTTTGATTCACTCTGGATACAATGTTTTTTACAGAACTGTTCAAACTAGATTAATGGAACACTATGGACAATTTTCAGCATTGTTTGCAGCAATTGAACTACAGAAATAACCACTTTTCGATAGACAAGGTCTAAAATCATGTTTGATGCACTCTGGATACAATGTTTTTAACATAACTGTTCAAACTAGATGATTGGAACACTATGGACAATTTTCAGCAAGTTGCAGCAATTGAACTACGGAAATAACAACTTTCCCATAGACAAGGTCTAAAATCATGTTTGATACAATGTTTTTAACATAACTGTTCAAACTAGATGATTGGCACATTTTGGACAATTCTCAGCAAGTTGAAGCAATTGAACTACGGAAATAACCACTTTTCCATAGACAAGGTCTAAAATCATGTTTGATGCACTCTGGATACAATGTTTTTAACATAACTGTTCAAACTAGATGATTGGAACACTATGGACAATTTTCAGCAAGTTGCAGCAATTGAACTACGGAAATAACCACTTTCCCATAGACAAGGTCTAAAATCATGTTTGATGCACTCTGGATACAATGTTTTTAACATAACTGTTCAAACTAGATGATTGGCACATTTTGGACAATTTTCAGCAAGTTGAAGCAATTGAACTACGGAAATAACCACTTTTCCATAGACAAGGTCTAAAATCATGTTTGATGCACTCTGGATACAATGTTTTTAACATAACTGTTCAAACTAGATGATTGGAACACTATGGACAATTTTCAGCAAGTTGCAGCAATTGAACTACGGAAATAACCACTTTCCCATAGACAAGGTCTAAAATCATGTTTGATGCACTCTGGATACAATGTTTTTAACATAACTGTTCAAACTAGATGATTGGCACATTTTGGACAATTTTCAGCAAGTTGAAGCAATTGAACTACGGAAATAGCCACTTTTCCATAGACAAGGTCTAAAATCACGTTTGATGCAATGTTTTTAACATAACTGTTCAAACTAGATGATTGGAACACTATGGACAATTTTCAGCAAGTTGCAGCAATTGAACTACGGAAATAACAACTTTCCCATAGACAAGGTCTAAAATCATGTTTGATACAATGTTTTTAACATAACTGTTCAAACTAGATGATTGGAACACTATGGACAATTTTCAGCAAGTTGCAGCAATTGAACTACGGAAATAACAACTTTCCCATAGACAAGGTCTAAAATCATGTTTGATACAATGTTTTTAACATAACTGTTCAAACTAGATGATTGGCACATTTTGGACAATTCTCAGCAAGTTGAAGCAATTGAACTACGGAAATAACCACTTTTCCATAGACAAGGTCTAAAATCATGTTTGATGCACTCTGGATACAATGTTTTTTACAGAACTGTTCAAACTAGATGATTGGAACACTATGGACAATTTTCAGCAAGTTGCAGCAATTGAACTACGGAAATAACCACTTTCCCATAGACAAGGTCTAAAATCATGTTTGATGCACTCTGGATACAATGTTTTTTACAGAACTGTTCAAACTAGATTAATGGAACACTATGGACAATTTTCAGCATTGTTTGAAGCAATTGAACTACAGAAATAACCACTTTTCGATAGACAAGGTCTAAAATCATGTTTGATGCACTCTGGATACAATGTTTTTAACATAACTGTTCAAACTAGATGATTGGAACACTATAGACAATTTTCAGATAGTTGCAGCAATTGAACTACAGAAATAACAACTTTTCCATAGACACGGTCTAAAATCACGTTTGATGCACTCTGGAAGCAATGTTTTTAACATAACTTTTCAAACTAGATGGTTGGAACACTATGGACAATTTTCAGCAAGTTGCAGCAATTGAACTACGGAAATAACCACTTTTCCATAGACAAGGTCTAAAATCATGTTTGATGCACTCTGGATACAATGTTTTTAACATAACTGTTCAAACTAGATGATTGGAACACTATGGACAATTTTCAGCAAGTTGCAGCAATTAAACTACAGAAATAACCACTTTTCGATAGACAAGGTCTAAAATCACATTTGATGCACTCGGGAAGCAATTAAACTACAGAAATAACCACTTTTCGATAGACAAGGTCTAAAATCATGTTTGATTCACTCTGGATACAATGTTTTTTACAGAACTGTTCAAACTAGATTAATGGAACACTATGGACAATTTTCAGCATTGTTTGCAGCAATTGAACTACAGAAATAACCACTTTTCGATAGACAAGGTCTAAAATCATGTTTGATGCACTCTGGATACAATGTTTTTAACATAACTGTTCAAACTAGATGATTGGAACACTATGGACAATTTTCAGCAAGTTGCAGCAATTGAACTACGGAAATAACAACTTTCCCATAGACAAGGTCTAAAATCATGTTTGATACAATGTTTTTAACATAACTGTTCAAACTAGATGATTGGCACATTTTGGACAATTCTCAGCAAGTTGAAGCAATTGAACTACGGAAATAACCACTTTTCCATAGACAAGGTCTAAAATCATGTTTGATGCACTCTGGATACAATGTTTTTAACATAACTGTTCAAACTAGATGATTGGAACACTATGGACAATTTTCAGCAAGTTGCAGCAATTGAACTACGGAAATAGCCACTTTTCCATAGACAAGGTCTAAAATCACGTTTGATGCAATGTTTTTAACATAACTGTTCAAACTAGATGATTGGAACACTATGGACAATTTTCAGCAAGTTGCAGCAATTGAACTACGGAAATAGCCACTTTTCCATAGACAAGGTCTAAAATCACGTTTGATGCAATGTTTTTAACATAACTGTTCAAACTAGATGATTGGAACACTATGGACAATTTTCAGCAAGTTGCAGCAATTGAACTACGGAAATAACAACTTTCCCATAGACAAGGTCTAAAATCATGTTTGATACAATGTTTTTAACATAACTGTTCAAACTAGATGATTGGCACATTTTGGACAATTCTCAGCAAGTTGAAGCAATTGAACTACGGAAATAACCACTTTTCCATAGACAAGGTCTAAAATCATGTTTGATGCACTCTGGATACAATGTTTTTAACATAACTGTTCAAACTAGATGATTGGAACACTATGGACAATTTTCAGCAAGTTGCAGCAATTGAACTACGGAAATAACCACTTTCCCATAGACAAGGTCTAAAATCATGTTTGATGCACTCTGGATACAATGTTTTTTACAGAACTGTTCAAACTAGATTAATGGAACACTATGGACAATTTTCAGCATTGTTTGAAGCAATTGAACTACAGAAATAACCACTTTTCGATAGACAAGGTCTAAAATCATGTTTGATGCACTCTGGATACAATGTTTTTAACATAACTGTTCAAACTAGATGATTGGAACACTATAGACAATTTTCAGATAGTTGCAGCAATTGAACTACAGAAATAACAACTTTTCCATAGACACGGTCTAAAATCACGTTTGATGCACTCTGGAAGCAATGTTTTTAACATAACTTTTCAAACTAGATGGTTGGAACACTATGGACAATTTTCAGCAAGTTGCAGCAATTGAACTACGGAAATAACCACTTTTCCATAGACAAGGTCTAAAATCATGTTTGATGCACTCTGGATACAATGTTTTTAACATAACTGTTCAAACTAGATGATTGGAACACTATGGACAATTTTCAGCAAGTTGCAGCAATTGAACTATGGAAATAACCACTTTCCCATAGACAAGGTCTAAAATCATGTTTGATGCACTCTGGATACAATGTTTTTTACAGAACTGTTCAAACTAGATTAATGGAACACTATGGACAATTTTCAGCATTGTTTGCAGCAATTGAACTACAGAAATAACCACTTTTCCATAGACAAGGTCTAAAATCATGTTTGATGCACTCTGGATACAATGTTTTTAACATAACTGTTCAAACTAGATGATTGGAACACTATGGACAATGTATCCAGAGTGCATCAAACATGATTTTAGACCTTGTCTATGGAAAAGTGATTATTTCCGTAGTTCAATTGATTCAACTTGCTGAAAATTGTCCATAGTGTTCCAATCATCTAGTTTGAACAGTTATGTTAAAAACATTGCATCAAACGTGATTTTAGACCTTGTCTATGGAAAAGTGGTTATTTCCGTAGTTCAATTGCTTCAACTTGCTGAAAATTGTCCAAAATGTGCCAATCATCTAGTTAGTACAGTTCTGTAAAAAACATTGCTTCCAGAGTGCATCAAACGTGATTTTAGACCTTGTCTATGGAAAAGTGGTTATTTCCGTAGTTCAATTGATTCAACTTGCTCAAAATTGTCCATAGTGTTCCAATCATCTAGTTTGAACAGTTATGTTAAAAACATTGTATCCAGAGTGCATCAAACATGATTTTAGACCTTGTCTATGGAAAAGTGGTTATTTCCGTAGTTCAATTGATTCAACTTGCTCAAAATTGTCCATAGTGTTCCAATCATCTAGTTTGAACAATTATGTTAAAAACATTGTATCCAAAGTGCATCAAACATGATTTTAGACCTTGTCTATCGAAAAGTGGTTATTTCTGTAGTTTAATTGCTGCAACTTGCTGAAAATTGTCCATAGTGTTCCAATCATCTAGTTAGTACAGTTCTGTAAAAAACATTGCTTCCAGAGTGCATCAAACGTGATTTTAGACCTTGTCTATGGAAAAGTGGTTATTTCCGTAGTTCAATTGATTCAACTTGCTGAAAATTGTCCATAGTGTTCCAATCATCTAGTTAGTACAGTTCTGTAAAAAACATTGCTTCCAGAGTGCATCAAACGTGATTTTAGACCTTGTCTATGGAAAAGTGGTTATTTCCGTAGTTCAATTGATTCAACTTGCTCAAAATTGTCCATAGTGTTCCAATCATCTAGTTTGAACAATTATGTTAAAAACATTGTATCCAGAGTGCATCAAACATGATTTTAGACCTTGTCTATGGAAAAGTGGTTATTTCCGTAGTTCAATTGATTCAACTTTAATAGCTGCAACTTGCTGAAAATTGTCCATAGTCATCTAGTTTGAACTTTTTAACAATGTTAAAAACATTGTATCCAGAGTGCATCAAACATGATTTTAGACCTTGTCTATGGAAAATGCACTCTGGAAGCAATGTTTTTAACATTGTTAAAAAGTTCAAACTAGATGACTATGGACAATTTTCAGCAAGTTGCAGCTATTAAACTACATAAATAACCACTTTTCGATAGACAAGGTCTAAAATCACGTTTGATGCACTCTGAAAGCAATGTTTTTAACATAACTGTTCAAACTAGATGATTGGAACACTATGGACAATTTTCAGCAAGTTGCAGCAATTAAACTACAGAAATAACCACTTTTCGATAGACAAGGTCTAAAATCACATTTGATGCACTCGGGAAGCAATTAAACTACAGAAATAACCACTTTTCGATAGACAAGGTCTAAAATCATGTTTGATTCACTCTGGATACAATGTTTTTTACAGAACTGTTCAAACTAGATTAATGGAACACTATGGACAATTTTCAGCATTGTTTGCAGCAATTGAACTACAGAAATAACCACTTTTCGATAGACAAGGTCTAAAATCATGTTTGATGCACTCTGGATACAATGTTTTTAACATAACTGTTCAAACTAGATGATTGGAACACTATGGACAATTTTCAGCAAGTTGCAGCAATTGAACTACGGAAATAACAACTTTCCCATAGACAAGGTCTAAAATCATGTTTGATACAATGTTTTTAACATAACTGTTCAAACTAGATGATTGGCACATTTTGGACAATTCTCAGCAAGTTGAAGCAATTGAACTACGGAAATAACCACTTTTCCATAGACAAGGTCTAAAATCATGTTTGATGCACTCTGGATACAATGTTTTTAACATAACTGTTCAAACTAGATGATTGGAACACTATGGACAATTTTCAGCAAGTTGCAGCAATTGAACTACGGAAATAACCACTTTCCCATAGACAAGGTCTAAAATCATGTTTGATGCACTCTGGATACAATGTTTTTAACATAACTGTTCAAACTAGATGATTGGCACATTTTGGACAATTTTCAGCAAGTTGAAGCAATTGAACTACGGAAATAGCCACTTTTCCATAGACAAGGTCTAAAATCACGTTTGATGCAATGTTTTTAACATAACTGTTCAAACTAGATGATTGGAACACTATGGACAATTTTCAGCAAGTTGCAGCAATTGAACTACGGAAATAACCACTTTTCCATAGACAAGGTCTAAAATCATGTTTGATGCACTCTGGATACAATGTTTTTAACATAACTGTTCAAACTAGATGATTGGAACACTATGGACAATTTTCAGCAAGTTGCAGCAATTGAACTACGGAAATAACCACTTTCCCATAGACAAGGTCTAAAATCATGTTTGATGCACTCTGGATACAATGTTTTTTACAGAACTGTTCAAACTAGATTAATGGAACACTATGGACAATTTTCAGCATTGTTTGAAGCAATTGAACTACAGAAATAACCACTTTTCGATAGACAAGGTCTAAAATCATGTTTGATGCACTCTGGATACAATGTTTTTAACATAACTGTTCAAACTAGATGATTGGAACACTATAGACAATTTTCAGATAGTTGCAGCAATTGAACTACAGAAATAACAACTTTTCCATAGACACGGTCTAAAATCACGTTTGATGCACTCTGGAAGCAATGTTTTTAACATAACTTTTCAAACTAGATGGTTGGAACACTATGGACAATTTTCAGCAAGTTGCAGCAATTGAACTACGGAAATAACCACTTTTCCATGGACAAGGTCTAAAATCATGTTTGATGCACTCTGGATACAATGTTTTTAACATAACTGTTCAAACTAGATGATTGGAACACTATGGACAATTTTCAGCAAGTTGCAGCAATTGAACTATGGAAATAACCACTTTCCCATAGACAAGGTCTAAAATCATGTTTGATGCACTCTGGATACAATGTTTTTTACAGAACTGTTCAAACTAGATTAATGGAACACTATGGACAATTTTCAGCATTGTTTGCAGCAATTGAACTACAGAAATAACCACTTTTCCATAGACAAGGTCTAAAATCATGTTTGATGCACTCTGGATACAATGTTTTTAACATAACTGTTCAAACTAGATGATTGGAACACTATGGACAATTTTCAGCAAGTTGCAGCAATTGAACTATGGAAATAACCACTTTCCCATAGACAAGGTCTAAAATCATGTTTGATGCACTCTGGATACAATGTTTTTTACAGAACTGTTCAAACTAGATGATTGGAACACTATAGACAATTTTCAGATAGTTGCAGCAATTGAACTACAGAAATAACCACTTTTCCATAGACACGGTCTAAAATCACGTTTCATGCACTCTGGAAGCAATGTTTTTAACATAACTTTTCAAACTAGATGATTGGAACACTATGGACAATTTTCAGCAAGTTGCAGCAATTGAACTACGGAAATAACCACTTTTCCATAGACAAGGTCTAAAATCATGTTTGATGCACTCTGGATACAATGTTTTTAACATAACTTTTCAAACTAGATGATTGGAACACTATGGACAATTTTCAGCAAGTTGCAGCAATTAAACTACAGAAATAACCACTTTTCGATAGACAAGGTCTAAAATCATGTTTGATGCACTTTGGATACAATGTTTTTAACATAACTGTTCAAACTAGATGATTGGAACACTATGGACAATTTTGAGCAAGTTGAATCAATTGAACTACGGAAATAACCACTTTTCCATAGACAAGGTCTAAAATCATGTTTGATGCACTCTGGATACAATGTTTTTAACATAACTGTTCAAACTAGATGATTGGAACACTATGGACAATTTTCAGCAAGTTGCAGCAATTAAACTACAGAAATAACCACTTTTCGATAGACAAGGTCTAAAATCACATTTGATGCACTCGGGAAGCAATTAAACTACAGAAATAACCACTTTTCGATAGACAAGGTCTAAAATCATGTTTGATTCACTCTGGATACAATGTTTTTTACAGAACTGTTCAAACTAGATTAATGGAACACTATGGACAATTTTCAGCATTGTTTGCAGCAATTGAACTACAGAAATAACCACTTTTCGATAGACAAGGTCTAAAATCATGTTTGATGCACTCTGGATACAATGTTTTTAACATAACTGTTCAAACTAGATGATTGGAACACTATGGACAATTTTCAGCAAGTTGCAGCAATTGAACTACGGAAATAACAACTTTCCCATAGACAAGGTCTAAAATCATGTTTGATACAATGTTTTTAACATAACTGTTCAAACTAGATGATTGGCACATTTTGGACAATTCTCAGCAAGTTGAAGCAATTGAACTACGGAAATAACCACTTTTCCATAGACAAGGTCTAAAATCATGTTTGATGCACTCTGGATACAATGTTTTTAACATAACTGTTCAAACTAGATGATTGGAACACTATGGACAATTTTCAGCAAGTTGCAGCAATTGAACTACGGAAATAACCACTTTCCCATAGACAAGGTCTAAAATCATGTTTGATGCACTCTGGATACAATGTTTTTAACATAACTGTTCAAACTAGATGATTGGCACATTTTGGACAATTTTCAGCAAGTTGAAGCAATTGAACTACGGAAATAACCACTTTTCCATAGACAAGGTCTAAAATCATGTTTGATGCACTCTGGATACAATGTTTTTAACATAACTGTTCAAACTAGATGATTGGAACACTATGGACAATTTTCAGCAAGTTGCAGCAATTGAACTACGGAAATAACCACTTTCCCATAGACAAGGTCTAAAATCATGTTTGATGCACTCTGGATACAATGTTTTTAACATAACTGTTCAAACTAGATGATTGGCACATTTTGGACAATTTTCAGCAAGTTGAAGCAATTGAACTACGGAAATAGCCACTTTTCCATAGACAAGGTCTAAAATCACGTTTGATGCAATGTTTTTAACATAACTGTTCAAACTAGATGATTGGAACACTATGGACAATTTTCAGCAAGTTGCAGCAATTGAACTACGGAAATAACAACTTTCCCATAGACAAGGTCTAAAATCATGTTTGATACAATGTTTTTAACATAACTGTTCAAACTAGATGATTGGAACACTATGGACAATTTTCAGCAAGTTGCAGCAATTGAACTACGGAAATAACAACTTTCCCATAGACAAGGTCTAAAATCATGTTTGATACAATGTTTTTAACATAACTGTTCAAACTAGATGATTGGCACATTTTGGACAATTCTCAGCAAGTTGAAGCAATTGAACTACGGAAATAACCACTTTTCCATAGACAAGGTCTAAAATCATGTTTGATGCACTCTGGATACAATGTTTTTTACAGAACTGTTCAAACTAGATGATTGGAACACTATGGACAATTTTCAGCAAGTTGCAGCAATTGAACTACGGAAATAACCACTTTCCCATAGACAAGGTCTAAAATCATGTTTGATGCACTCTGGATACAATGTTTTTTACAGAACTGTTCAAACTAGATTAATGGAACACTATGGACAATTTTCAGCATTGTTTGAAGCAATTGAACTACAGAAATAACCACTTTTCGATAGACAAGGTCTAAAATCATGTTTGATGCACTCTGGATACAATGTTTTTAACATAACTGTTCAAACTAGATGATTGGAACACTATAGACAATTTTCAGATAGTTGCAGCAATTGAACTACAGAAATAACAACTTTTCCATAGACACGGTCTAAAATCACGTTTGATGCACTCTGGAAGCAATGTTTTTAACATAACTTTTCAAACTAGATGGTTGGAACACTATGGACAATTTTCAGCAAGTTGCAGCAATTGAACTACGGAAATAACCACTTTTCCATAGACAAGGTCTAAAATCATGTTTGATGCACTCTGGATACAATGTTTTTAACATAACTGTTCAAACTAGATGATTGGAACACTATGGACAATTTTCAGCAAGTTGCAGCAATTAAACTACAGAAATAACCACTTTTCGATAGACAAGGTCTAAAATCACATTTGATGCACTCGGGAAGCAATTAAACTACAGAAATAACCACTTTTCGATAGACAAGGTCTAAAATCATGTTTGATTCACTCTGGATACAATGTTTTTTACAGAACTGTTCAAACTAGATTAATGGAACACTATGGACAATTTTCAGCATTGTTTGCAGCAATTGAACTACAGAAATAACCACTTTTCGATAGACAAGGTCTAAAATCATGTTTGATGCACTCTGGATACAATGTTTTTAACATAACTGTTCAAACTAGATGATTGGAACACTATGGACAATTTTCAGCAAGTTGCAGCAATTGAACTACGGAAATAACAACTTTCCCATAGACAAGGTCTAAAATCATGTTTGATACAATGTTTTTAACATAACTGTTCAAACTAGATGATTGGCACATTTTGGACAATTCTCAGCAAGTTGAAGCAATTGAACTACGGAAATAACCACTTTTCCATAGACAAGGTCTAAAATCATGTTTGATGCACTCTGGATACAATGTTTTTAACATAACTGTTCAAACTAGATGATTGGAACACTATGGACAATTTTCAGCAAGTTGCAGCAATTGAACTACGGAAATAACCACTTTCCCATAGACAAGGTCTAAAATCATGTTTGATGCACTCTGGATACAATGTTTTTAACATAACTGTTCAAACTAGATGATTGGCACATTTTGGACAATTTTCAGCAAGTTGAAGCAATTGAACTACGGAAATAACCACTTTTCCATAGACAAGGTCTAAAATCATGTTTGATGCACTCTGGATACAATGTTTTTAACATAACTGTTCAAACTAGATGATTGGAACACTATGGACAATTTTCAGCAAGTTGCAGCAATTGAACTACGGAAATAACCACTTTCCCATAGACAAGGTCTAAAATCATGTTTGATGCACTCTGGATACAATGTTTTTAACATAACTGTTCAAACTAGATGATTGGCACATTTTGGACAATTTTCAGCAAGTTGAAGCAATTGAACTACGGAAATAGCCACTTTTCCATAGACAAGGTCTAAAATCACGTTTGATGCAATGTTTTTAACATAACTGTTCAAACTAGATGATTGGAACACTATGGACAATTTTCAGCAAGTTGCAGCAATTGAACTACGGAAATAACAACTTTCCCATAGACAAGGTCTAAAATCATGTTTGATACAATGTTTTTAACATAACTGTTCAAACTAGATGATTGGAACACTATGGACAATTTTCAGCAAGTTGCAGCAATTGAACTACGGAAATAACAACTTTCCCATAGACAAGGTCTAAAATCATGTTTGATACAATGTTTTTAACATAACTGTTCAAACTAGATGATTGGCACATTTTGGACAATTCTCAGCAAGTTGAAGCAATTGAACTACGGAAATAACCACTTTTCCATAGACAAGGTCTAAAATCATGTTTGATGCACTCTGGATACAATGTTTTTTACAGAACTGTTCAAACTAGATGATTGGAACACTATGGACAATTTTCAGCAAGTTGCAGCAATTGAACTACGGAAATAACCACTTTCCCATAGACAAGGTCTAAAATCATGTTTGATGCACTCTGGATACAATGTTTTTTACAGAACTGTTCAAACTAGATTAATGGAACACTATGGACAATTTTCAGCATTGTTTGAAGCAATTGAACTACAGAAATAACCACTTTTCGATAGACAAGGTCTAAAATCATGTTTGATGCACTCTGGATACAATGTTTTTAACATAACTGTTCAAACTAGATGATTGGAACACTATAGACAATTTTCAGATAGTTGCAGCAATTGAACTACAGAAATAACAACTTTTCCATAGACACGGTCTAAAATCACGTTTGATGCACTCTGGAAGCAATGTTTTTAACATAACTTTTCAAACTAGATGGTTGGAACACTATGGACAATTTTCAGCAAGTTGCAGCAATTGAACTACGGAAATAACCACTTTTCCATAGACAAGGTCTAAAATCATGTTTGATGCACTCTGGATACAATGTTTTTAACATAACTGTTCAAACTAGATGATTGGAACACTATGGACAATTTTCAGCAAGTTGCAGCAATTGAACTATGGAAATAACCACTTTCCCATAGACAAGGTCTAAAATCATGTTTGATGCACTCTGGATACAATGTTTTTTACAGAACTGTTCAAACTAGATTAATGGAACACTATGGACAATTTTCAGCATTGTTTGCAGCAATTGAACTACAGAAATAACCACTTTTCCATAGACAAGGTCTAAAATCATGTTTGATGCACTCTGGATACAATGTTTTTAACATAACTGTTCAAACTAGATGATTGGAACACTATGGACAATTTTCAGCAAGTTGCAGCAATTGAACTATGGAAATAACCACTTTCCCATAGACAAGGTCTAAAATCATGTTTGATGCACTCTGGATACAATGTTTTTTACAGAACTGTTCAAACTAGATGATTGGAACACTATAGACAATTTTCAGATAGTTGCAGCAATTGAACTACAGAAATAACCACTTTTCCATAGACACGGTCTAAAATCACGTTTCATGCACTCTGGAAGCAATGTTTTTAACATAACTTTTCAAACTAGATGATTGGACCACTATGGACAATTTTCAGCAAGTTGCAGCAATTGAACTACGGAAATAACCACTTTTCCATAGACAAGGTCTAAAATCATGTTTGATGCACTCTGGATACAATGTTTTTAACATAACTTTTCAAACTAGATGATTGGAACACTATGGACAATTTTCAGCAAGTTGCAGCAATTAAACTACAGAAATAACCACTTTTCGATAGACAAGGTCTAAAATCATGTTTGATGCACTTTGGATACAATGTTTTTAACATAACTGTTCAAACTAGATGATTGGAACACTATGGACAATTTTGAGCAAGTTGAATCAATTGAACTACGGAAATAACCACTTTTCCATAGACAAGGTCTAAAATCATGTTTGATGCACTCTGGATACAATGTTTTTAACATAACTGTTCAAACTAGATTAATGGAACACTATGGACAATTTTCAGCATTGTTTGCAGCAATTGAACTACAGAAATAACCACTTTTCGATAGACAAGGTCTAAAATCATGTTTGATGCACTCTGGATACAATGTTTTTAACATAACTGTTCAAACTAGATGATTGGAACACTATAGACAATTTTCAGATAGTTGCAGCAATTGAACTACAGAAATAACAACTTTTCCATAGACACGGTCTAAAATCACGTTTGATGCACTCTGGAAGCAATGTTTTTAACATAACTTTTCAAACTAGATGGTTGGAACACTATGGACAATTTTCAGCAAGTTGCAGCAATTGAACTACGGAAATAACCACTTTTCCATAGACAAGGTCTAAAATAATGTTTGATGCACTCTGGATACAATGTTTTTAACATAACTGTTCAAACTAGATGATTGGAACACTATGGACAATGTATCCAGAGTGCATCAAACATGATTTTAGACCTTGTCTATGGAAAAGTGATTATTTCCGTAGTTCAATTGATTCAACTTGCTCAAAATTGTCCATAGTGTTCCAATCATCTAGTTTGAACAGTTATGTTAATAACATTGCATCAAACGTGATTTTAGACCTTGTCTATGGAAAAGTGGTTATTTCCGTAGTTCAATTGCTTCAACTTGCTGAAAATTGTCCAAAATGTGCCAATCATCTAGTTTGAACAGTTATGTTAAAAACATTGTATCCAGAGTGCATCAAACATGATTTTAGACCTTGTCTATGGGAAAGTTGTTATTTCGATAGTTCAATTGCTGCAACTTGCTGAAAATTGTCCATAGTGTTCCAATCATCTAGTTTGAACAGTTATGTTAAAAACATTGTATCCAGAGTGCATCAAACATGATTTTAGACCTTGTCTATGGAAAAGTGGTTATTTCCGTAGTTCAATTGATTCAACTTGCTCAAAATTGTCCATAGTGTTCCAATCATCTAGTTTGAACAATTATGTTAAAAACATTGTATCCAAAGTGCATCAAACATGATTTTAGACCTTGTCTATCGAAAAGTGGTTATTTCTGTAGTTTAATTGCTGCAACTTGCTGAAAATTGTCCATAGTGTTCCAATCATCTAGTTAGTACAGTTATGTTAAAAACATTGTATCCAGAGTGCATCAAACATGATTTTAGACCTTGTCTATGGAAAAGTGGTTATTTCCGTAGTTCAATTGATTCAACTTGCTCAAAATTGTCCATAGTGTTCCAATCATCTAGTTTGAACAATTATGTTAAAAACATTGTATCCAAAGTGCATCAAACATGATTTTAGACCTTGTCTATCGAAAAGTGGTTATTTCTGTAGTTTAATTGCTGCAACTTGCTGAAAATTGTCCATAGTGTTCCAATCATCTAGTTAGTACAGTTATGTTAAAAACATTGTATCCAGAGTGCATCAAACATGATTTTAGACCTTGTCTATGGAAAAGTGGTTATTTCCGTAGTTCAATTGCTGCAACTTGCTGAAAATTGTCCATAGTGTTCCAACCATCTAGTTTGAAAAGTTATGTTAAAAACATTGCTTCCAGAGTGCATCAAACGTGATTTTAGACCGTGTCTATCGAAAAGTGGTTATTTCTGTAGTTCAATTGCTGCAAACAATGCTGAAAATTGTCCATAGTGTTCCAATCATCTAGTTTGAACAGTTCTGTAAAAAACATTGTATCCAGAGTGCATCAAACATGATTTTAGACCTTGTCTATCAAAAAGTGGTTATTTCTGTAGTTCAATTGCTGCAACTATCTGAAAATTGTCTATAGTCTTCCAATCATCTAGTTTGAACAGTTATGTTAAAAACATTGCATCAAACGTGATTTTAGACCTTGTCTATGGAAAAGTGGTTATTTCCGTAGTTCAATTGATTCAACTTGCTCAAAATTGTCCATAGTGTTCCAACCATCTAGTTTGAAAAGTTATGTTAAAAACATTGCTTCCAGAGTGCATCAAACGTGATTTTAGACCGTGTCTATGGAAAAGTTGTTATTTCTGTAGTTCAATTGCTGCAACTATCTGAAAATTGTCTATAGTGTTCCAATCATCTAGTTTGAACAGTTATGTTAAAAACATTGTATCCAGAGTGCATCAAACATGATTTTAGACCTTGTCTATCGAAAAGTGGTTATTTCTGTAGTTCAATTTCTGCAAACAATGCTGAAAATTGTCCATAGTGTTCCATTAATCTAGTTTGAACAGTTCTGTAAAAAACATTGTATCCAGAGTGCATCAAACATGATTTTAGACCTTGTCTATCGAAAAGTGGTTATTTCTGTAGTTCAATTGCTGCAAACAATGCTGAAAATTGCTTCCAGAGTGCATTTTCCATAGACAAGGTCTAAAATCATGTTTGATGCACTCTGGATACAATGTTTTTAACATAACTGTTAGGGTTAGGGTTAGGGTTAGGGTTAGGGTTAGGGTTAGGGTTAGGGTTAGGGTTAGGGTTAGGGTTAGGGTTAGGGTTAGGGTTAGGGTTAGGGTTAGGGTTAGGGTTAGGGTTAGGGTTAGGGTTAGGGTTAGGGTTAGGGTTAGGGGTTAGGGTTAGGGTTAGGGTTAGGGTTAGGGTTAGGGTTAGGGTTAGGGTTAGGGTTAGGGTTAGGGTTAGGGTTAGGGTTAGGGTTAGGGTTAGGGTTAGGGTTAGGGTTAGGGTTAGGGTTAGGGTTAGGGTTAGGGTTAGGGTTAGGGTTAGGGTTAGGGTTAGGGTTAGGGTTAGGGTTAGGGTTAGGGTTAGGGTTAGGGTTAGGGTTAGGGTTAGGGTTAGGGTTAGGGTTAGGGTTAGGGTTAGGGTTAGGGTTAGGGTTAGGGTTAGGGTTAGGGTTAGGGTTAGGGTTAGGGTTAGGGTTAGGGTTAGGGTTAGGGTTAGGGTTAGGGTTAGGGTTAGGGTTAGGGTTAGGGTTAGGGTTAGGGTTAGGGTTAGGGTTAGGGTTAGGGTTAGGGTTAGGGTTAGGGTTAGGGTTAGGGTTAGGGTTAGGGTTAGGGTTAGGGTTAGGGTTAGGGTTAGGGTTAGGGTTAGGGTTAGGGTTAGGGTTAGGGTTAGGGTTAGGGTTAGGGTTAGGGTTAGGGTTAGGGTTAGGGTTAGGGTTAGGGTTAGGGTTAGGGTTAGGGTTAGGGTTAGGGTTAGGGTTAGGGTTAGGGTTAGGGTTAGGGTTAGGGTTAGGGTTAGGGTTAGGGTTAGGGTTAGGGTTAGGGTTAGGGTTAGGGTTAGGGTTAGGGTTAGGGTTAGGGTTAGGGTTAGGGTTAGGGTTAGGGTTAGGGTTAGGGTTAGGGTTAGGGTTAGGGTTAGGGTTAGGGTTAGGGTTAGGGTTAGGGTTAGGGTTAGGGTTAGGGTTAGGGTTAGGGTTAGGGTTAGGGTTAGGGTTAGGGTTAGGGTTAGGGTTAGGGTTAGGGTTAGGGTTAGGGTTAGGGTTAGGGTTAGGGTTAGGGTTAGGGTTAGGGTTAGGGTTAGGGTTAGGGTTAGGGTTAGGGTTAGGGTTAGGGTTAGGGTAGGGTTAGGGTTAGGGTTAGGGTTAGGGTAGGGTTAGGGTAGGGGTAGGGTTAGGGTTTAACTGGAATGGAACGGTAAGGGAACGGTTGATACTAGGTGAACGGGAACGGTAAGGGAACTGGTGAACGTTACGTTAACGTGTAAAGGGTTAACGGGACTTGAACTTAACTTTAACTTACGATTAACGGTAACAGGTACTTGAACTTTAACTTGGAACTGGTAACGTTTAACGTTAACTTTAACTGTAACTTGTAATAATAACTTATAACTACTTTAACTTTAATATAAATAACTTAACTTTAACTTTAACTTTACTTAACTTTGAATAACTTTACTTAACAATTTAACTTAACTTATTCTTTAACTTACAAACTTTAACTTTAACTTGAACTGTAACTTGAACTTTACTTTAACTTGTAACTTTAACACTTTATTAACTGTAACTTTAACTTTAACTTGTAACTTGAACTTTAACTTTAACTTTAACTTAACTTATTTAACTTTAAACTTTAACTTAATTATATAACTTTAACTTACTTTAAACATGAACTTTACT